>NC_135232.1:590294472-590616555 GCF_051348905.1 Ranitomeya variabilis | reverse complement strand
TGGACTAGAAGATGCTACACAAGATGTCTACCCGTAGTTGGCGGAGGAGTTATTAATATTACAGTATAAGTCTGGAAAGATAACACTCTCTGCATCGCTGGCATCTTCAAAGGGTCCGTAGCTTTATTTTCTTTCCACATTCATCAGTTTTACCTCGTAGTCATTCCTGGAATCTAGGAAATGTAATTAAGAGAAAATAATGTTCCTTCTGCAGAGGTCATTAAACGGTGAAATAATATTTTGAACTATCTGCCTCATCTTGATTGGAACTTGCTCCTCAACCTGGTTTCCTCAGCCCGTAACTTCATGGTAATGTTTGTTTTTTGAATCCCTTTGCAATTATATGGACAATATCTTCAATGAAGAAAAAAATTGATTGGCATCTGCTGGAAGAGAAAGGGTGCTGTGGACTGTATATTGAAACTGAGAATGGAGACAAAAAAATCATGACTTGTGGACTGTGGTACATTCTTCTTTAAAACTAACGTGACATCAAAAGGCGAGTGTTATTAAAATGAAATATCTTAGCAGATTAACTAAGTATGACCTGGGAGGGACCAACGAAAAGTACCGGTGTTAGGAATACCTGCCATGGACGCAATTGTCCTCCAGACTCCTCCACCGGTCTGTCTGCCCTAAGGGGCAGATCCAGCGTGCACTTGGGTGGTGCGACTACATACCTTGGTGCCCCATGTGTGGAAGAGGTGAGTGATGTGTGAACATGTGACGCCATGCTTCCCATTGGTTTTGCGGGCTAGGAGACATGGGACACTATGCCTCAAAGTTGCCATTCAACACAGGGCGCTATCTTGCCTGGTGTTAGCTAATGTTGGTATTTTTTCTGGTAAGCAGGGAGTGGCTACCTGGACATGACTGGAATAATCCAGATCAGTGCTATTTTTCCAGTTCCCCTGCATAGGTGTATGGTGAGTGCTTCCTGATTGAGCTCTGGTTGCTTCTCTATAGTAGCTAATGGTTGTTATTGGTTCTTGTTTATTAGCTATTGTCCCAGTGTTTCCCTTTGGTTTTCATTTGGGTTTTTTCTAGTTTTGGATATACTCTTGTACTTGACTCCACATTGTCCGTTTCACCAGCTATCCTGTGACAGCAGTTTGGGGAGGAATCTGTAAAGCTCCCCTCCCATTCTGGAGTGGGTGAAGAATATCCCATCCCTTAAGGACTTGCAAGCAGAGAGTGGCTTGGACAAAATGCGACTGTGTCTGCATTTTTTGCTGGTCCAATGCGAGTCGCTACAGAGACCGCATAACAATGGGGGCCCGAATTCCAAACATTTTAGTGACAAACTAACTAATCAATGTCTACATTGGATGAAGAATCATAAACTATGATGAGTCTCGTAGTCTATGAAAATAGTAGAATTTGGTTCTGGAGACAAAGACCACAGTCATGAAATTGAGGCTTGTAGACCATAAAGATAGTAAAACCTGTTCCTGGAGACTAAAGCCAGAGTGTTGAAAATGAGGCTTGTAGACAATATAGATAGTAGAACCAGGTCCTGGAGACCAAGCCCAAGTCATGGGGGCTCCCTCTTTAACCCCATTGGCACACTGAAATCTTGATCGTGTGGTTCTGATGTTTGCCATGGCAATTCATGGACTAATAATGGCCTTAGAGTCTGCTGGCTACATTGGCCTGTTCCGAAGTTATCAACATTTATGAGGGGAGTTCATTAAAGATTTCCCGTGACCCACTTCTGTTTATCAAAGGAAGCTGAAACTGTACATGTGTAATGATATGTCTCTATAGGTTACGTGCCAATTTGCAACTCAGAACTGATAACGGTCTTGATTTTACAGGTGCTGGAGTAGTGTGAGGTTTGATAATGGACCCAGTGGAATACAGAGAATTCATCAAGTTCCTTTACTTGAAAGGCCGCACACCAAAGGAGACGTTCGATGAGATGAAAGAGGTTTATGGTGATTACTCCCCATCATATGATGTAGTCAAGAACCGGCATAGTCAATTCACATGTGGTCAGACTTCGATGCAAACAACTCCAATTCCAGGGCGACTCCACTCTGCTATTGATGAACACATCATCCAGCAAGTGGAGGTCGCCATTTTGGAAAATCGCCACCTAGCCCTAATTGTCAAGATTAGTGTGGGGTCCATGGAAAAATTCATCCAAGACCATCTTTACATGCTGGGTTTCCCGGCTGCTCACACCATTCCAGAAGCAGGAACGAGACGAATGCTCTCAGGTTCTATTGACGATGTGCCATGGAAACCAGGAGAACTTTTTCAGCAGACTGATCACACAGGATACATATACAGAGATAATGGTGTGCACTCAGGTCAGGGACAGGGAGGTGCTGGTAAAACAAACCGTGTGGTCCCGTAAATCATATAGGAAAAAATAACCCCACACTCAAAACTGGTATGATGCAAATAGGTATATGCCAGGTTTATTCAAATGAACAAAAAGAGGTTGCCACATAGAGAAATTGTTGAAAGAAACCCAACGTTTCGACCCTCCCGGGTCTTATTCATGGGGTTACTAGGAGAACAAAGAAACAAAATAAATAGCTGTTTGTCATATAGCAACATTTTCATCATTTTCAGACATAAACACTGTACAATACGAAAAATAAATAACAAAAATAATAATAAAACACCAAAAAAGAAAATACAAAACATGCAAATAGAGAGGCAGCCAGAGATGGTGAAGGACTGGCGGTCGGGAGCAATGATTCCAGATATTTTTTAATAAGGCAAGCTAAGTAATAATGTCAAGTGAAACACAGGTTGTTCACCTTTGATCCTTTGGTAAATATACATAAGAGTGGCAATGGTAGAGGGTGGGCGAACGATCCCTTTTAGAGCATATCCTGTCACTGTGATAAGATATCAGTATTATATAATGCATAGGTAAAGAGACAGTTTAAGCATAAGAGGCTTATATGTACATCAGGATATAGAGTAGGGTCACAGGTGATTTCAGACACGTGTAGCCATATTTGGATGATATATTGTGTAAGAATGGATGCCGAAAAACATGGCGGTGGATACCCCGTACTAATGAAGATTAAGGAGTCACAGGACGTATGGTATTGGTCCCAGGAGACAGATCCCAAGTAGTCCTAGGTATATATGGCCGTTTATATAGGATGCAACATATGGGACAAAGTTTACGTAAAGTAGCAAATAGAATCCCCTAAATACCAATGTTCTATAGTATCAGTGGTTATGGTGGATACCTTGCTGTAGGGCCAGTAAAGGCCTGTGTGTCCCGGGTGGATGAGGCTTGAAATGGAATGGCCGTCACATTTAAGAAGGGCCTGTAAATACCCACATGTCAAAGACAGTAATGGAAGGCAGGGAAAGAGATAGCAAGTTCAGGGGCGAACAGCTCGAGTACCTGTAGTGTCGTGTTCCAGGATCAGCGGCGCTCCCGCGCCCTGCTAAAGATGCTGTCCTGCATGGAGGGAGAAGGCGAGCATAAATGCCGTCCTGAGGCACCGCCGCACCGGAAGTGAGTTCTTCCAGACCGGAAGTGACGTGGTGCCCTGTATTCGCGCATGCGCGGTAAGCGCTGCGTGTCAGATCGGGCATAGAAATGCCCAATAGTGGGAGTGTATAGGCGCGGTCTGTAGTGGCTGCATAGATAGGTCTGTAATGCGGCGAAGGGCGGCTACATATTGGATACTTTGTAAAAAGTCTGTTGCTATAGCGTCATGGGCAAATCTATATATATAATTGTGTAAGGGTTTTTCTGTCTGTCTGTCTGTCCGGGAAATCTCGCCGCCAGGCCTCGACCAATCAGCGACGGGCACAGCATGGCGACGATGATGTCATAAAGGTTGCCTCGACCAATCAGCGACGGGCACAGTCTGTCGCGAATTCGCCTCGACCAATCAGCGACGGGCACAGTATCGACGTAGATGTCATAATGGTTGCCATGGCGACGATGATGTCATAAAGGTTGCCTTGACCAATCAGCGACGGGCACAGTCTGACGCGAATTCTGGAATCATCATTGTCCATATACTTCGGGGACATGCATATTCAAGAATACCCGATGCGTTAGAATCGGGCCACAGTCTAGTAGATCTATAAGCAGCTACACAAACGACATTGGGATCAAGAGTGTGTATGGGGATAGTTACTATAAGATGAGCGTACTGAATGAAATTGGACCCAAAACTAGGAGGGAATGTAAATAAAAATAAATGAATAAAGGTATAAGAAAAAGAACAACAATGCGCAAAATGAAATGAAAAAAGGAAAAATAAAGGGGAGAAAAATAATAAGAAGAAAAAAATAAAAAATGAAAAACAAGAAAAAATAATAGGTAATAAAATTGAAAAAAAAGAAGAATAAAAATATAAAATAATGAATGATATGGTGAAGCAACGAAAAAACGAAAACAGTGGAAATAAGAAATAATTGAATGAAATGAAATAAAAAAGGGAATACAATCCTGTATGGATGTTGCGAAAAAATGGAAAAAATAGGAAAAAGGTGGGGAACTCACCTAGTAGATTGTAGACTCAACGTGTCTGGAAGGTAAAATGCAAAGATTAATACGGTTTTACAGTGGCCAATCTATTTCCCTGTTGAGACTCTTGGGGGTAAGGGTCTCGAGTTTGTGGATCCAAAATGTTTTTCTCAATTTCAGTTGTTTAATATCATTACCCCCTTTTCTGGGTCTAGGTACTTGTTCAATTACCTGGTACTTCAACTGTGCGACCGTATGTCTGAACTTGACAAAGTGTTCGGGGATGGGTAGCCATGTTTTGCTGCAGCGAATAGTGAATTTGTGGCTAGCTATATGGTCTTTGATGTGTTGCGTTGTTTCCCCTACATAAAGGAGGCCACATGGACATTTTATGACGTAGATTACAAAATTAGAGTCGCACGTGTAATAACCACGGATGGGATATGTTTTACCCATTCTGGGATGTGTAATGCTGTCGGACTTGTTGATGTTTGAGCAGGAGGCGCAGCTAAGACAAGGGAATGTCCCATGGCGGCGTGGAGTCAATACACTCTGACTCATGGTAGGGCAAGTACTGCCAATGTCCACCCGGACCAGTCTGTCCTTGATGTTGGGGGCTCTCCTGTTACACATCAGGGGTGGTACTGAAAAACTAATGTTGGGATAGGCTTTTGCTAACAGAGGCCAATGTTTGTTAATGACCGACTCTATTTTGGACATAAAAGGATGAAAAGTATGGACGAATGGTACCCTATCCTTGTTAGTGTGTCTCAGGGAAGGTGATTGCGGTTGAAGGACCCGTGATTTCTCTTGGTCAAGTAGACGCTGGGGGTAGTTCCTTTCCCTGAATTTCTCGGACATATTGCCCAGGCGTGTAGGGAGTATGTCAGAGTCAGAAACAATCCTAGCTACTCGGGTGATTTGAGAGCGGGGAAAGCTATTGTGTGTAGCTTTCGGATGACTGCTAGAGTAGTGTAGGAGACTGTTGCAGTCCGTCGGTTTGGAATAGAGATCGGTTGAGAGGCGGCCCTGGTCATCCTTCTGTATGAGGGTATCTAGAAAGGAAATCTGGTTAGGGTCATAGTGGATGGTGAACTGAAGTTCAGGATAGATTGAATTGAGAGTCTGGTGGAATGCCCATAATATGTCTGCTGGTCCTGCCCAGATAAAGAAGATGTCATCTATATAGCGAAGATAACAATCTGTGTGTTGCTTGAACCTGTCATCCGCGTAGATAAAGCTTTCCTCAAATGAGTTCATATAAGTGTTTGCATACGCCGGTGCGACGTTTGAGCCCATCGCGGTCCCCTGGCGCTGTATGTAGTAGGTGTCCCCATAGAGAAAAAGTTTTCGTATAAGACTAATTTTAACAAATCCAGGCAGTGGTGTATGGAGCTAGTGGATCTGTCAGAGGTTTCCAATAGCATTTTGGATGCTGCAATGCCTTTTTCATGAGTAATAGATGTGTAGAGGCTATTAACTTCCATAGTGACAAGGAGGCTGTCTGGGGGAACATTACCATGTTGTCTAATTATACCAAGGAAATGGCCCGTGTCCAATACAAAGGATTTAGTGGTCTTGACCAGTGGTGTTAAATTTTTTTCTAGGAACATTGGAATGGGTGAAAGAATGGATTCAGTGGATGCCACGATGGGACGCCCAGGAGGGGTGGTTAAAGATTTGTGGATTTTTGGAAGGACATAGAAGACTGGGGTTATTGGATGAGGGTTAGAGAGAAATTTAGCTGTTTGTTGGTCAATCGTCCCATTGTCAATGTAGGTGTTTATAACAGACTGGATTTTTTCGCGGATTTCAAAAGTGGGGTCCCTTGGAATGGTGTTGTATGTATTGGTATCCGATAGTTGGCGTAATATCTCTGTAGAGTATAATGTGCGATCCATAATCACAATGGCCCCACCCTTGTCCGCTGGTTTAATGACAATAGATTTGTTGTTCTGTAGTGAAATGAGTGCTTGTTTTTCTGATGGTGTCAGGTTTGCACATGTGGGAAAAAACCCTAAGCGATGTTGGTGGGACAGATCCATAACATCCTTATCAACAAAAGAAATAAAAGTTTCGGCAGCGTGAAAAGTCTGCGGTGGACTGAAGGAACTCGGGTTCCTCAGGCCCAGTGATGCGAGGGGGATCTCCGCAACAGAGACATCCGCATTAGGAGACACTCTTTCTCGATCTTCTTGTCGGTCGGTACGCTGGTATCCTCCCCTGCGGCCTTTCGATAAAAAACGAGGTCTGCTGGAACCTGTGGATGAATCGCTCTCCGTGCTGAAGGAGCCTGTTTTGCGCTGGTATGGACGATGCCATGGATTGTTGCCTGTAGTATCGTAGTAAACTTTGTCCCATATTTTGCATCCTATATAAACGCCCATATATACCTAGGACTACTTGGGATCCGTCTCCTGGGACCAATACCATACGTCCTGTGATTCCTTGATCTTCATTAGTACGGGGTATCCACCGCCATGTTTTTCAATATCCATTCTTACACAATATATCATCTAAATATGGCTACACATGTCTGAAATCACCTGGGACCCTACTCTATATCCTGATGTACATATAAGCCTCTTATGCTTAACCTGTCTCTTTACCTATGCATTATATAATACTGATATCTTTTCACAGTGACAGGATATGCTCTAAAAGGGATCGTACGCCCACCCTCTACCATTGCCACTCTTATGTATATTTACCAAAGGATCAAAGGTAAACAACCTGTATTTCACTTGACATTACTTACTTAGCTTGCCTTATTAAAAATTATCCGGGAGGGTAGAAACGTTGGGTTTCTTTCAACAATTTCTGTATGTGGCAACCTCTTTTGTTCATTTGAATAAACCTGGCATATACCTTTTTGCATCATACCAATTTTGAGTGTGTGGTAATTTTTTCCTATATGATTTACGGGACCACGCGGTCTGTTTTACCAGCACCTCCCTGTCCCTGACCTGAGTGCACACCATTATCTCTGTATATGTGACTTATTGCTTGGTGTAGCAGCGGTCCATCAGATGACGTCAGACATCTTTGCATATGACGCCGCAACCAGCTCTAGCATCTTATCCCAAGTTTCGAACTCAAGCGAGTTCTTGAAAACCCCTCTTCATGAATTAAGGACGAGGGACTACGAGAAGGAGCGATGAAAACTGATATCCTATGATCTACACTGCATAACTTTGGCAGAATATCATAACAAAAAAAGAAAAAAAGGACAGCATAGAGGGGGGCAGGACTTTTTGTCCCTCTGTTATCAGCACACAATCTCCTCATACAAGCAAGTCCCCTGATGACTTGAGCTTGGAAGAAACGCGTCGGGACAACTTAGGGAGAGTGCAGGGCATATGTTTACAGGGGTAGATGTGGACTGCCCTTGTAAGGGCAGGAGCTTGGGGGATAGCCTATTGTAGCCCCATAGGGATCGACATAGGGATTGTCATCTCTCCATGAACCGGATGTCTGTCTGATCAAAGTAAATCCGGAGCTCCGATGCCTACCTTATGGAATTGGTGAGACCGTTCCTTTCTGATAAATAGTACAGTAAGCATATTTTACAGTACATGCTGATTACTGTCTATTGTTTCTATACGCGTCTGGTTGTATAGGGTCAGTTGCTGTCTTATATATTGTTGCACAGCTTCTTTTGGAACCTTATCTCAGATTGATTCCGCATATATTGTCGGAAACTTTTAATCCTGTTTAGGGCGTGTCATCTTTCAAGGTCCATTATATATGGCGGTGACATGGCCCCGTATAAAGTGTTTACTTGGGTGACTTATTTTTATCTGCTTTTGTATATTAAAAGTTACGTTTTATTTTTTCCACTTTTTGCTTTTTTTGTTACTCGTTAGTGGGATCATCTGCAGGACTCACACTCTATATGCAGATTCTGCTTTGTTCAGAATATCATAAGCAGGGCAAGATCCTGAGGGGTCTAAGGTGCAACCTACGCCCAACTCTTTTTTCTGAAAACCCTGATTTTTGTGACAAGTATAAAAGGATACTTAACATGTGTTCTCTGGACATTATCATTTTGACCATCGAATTCTTACAAAAAGCAATTGTGGAAACGAAGGACAGTATTAGAGCTATAGAAACTCAACTATCTTCAACTTTGGCCTCTACCAACTGGACCAACCTTAAAGAGACGAAGGACAGTATCCTCGCGGACCACCAGAAATTTCTAGAGGAAAAGAAACGTCAGAAGTTCCAATGTGATAACGACGACTACACCCAAAATAGGGTATAGAAATGGAGCGATACTACAGGCAACAATCCATGGCACTGTCCATACCAGCGCAAAACAGGCTCCTTCAGCACGGACAGCGATTCATCCACAGGTTCCAGCAGACCTCGTTTTTTATCGAAAGGCCGCAGGGGAGGATACCAGCGTACCGACCGACAAGAAGATCAAGAAAGAATGACAACCCGGTCACAGGTAAGACACCTAACCTAGTTATCAACATCTCGGGTTACACGCTCTCCCCTGCGGAACTTTATTTATTACAAAAAGGACTATCATTTTGTCCTACTCCAAACTGGGATAGCACCCAGCTGGAGAGGGACCTACAAAGACTCTACCGTCTAGTGAGACTCAAGACTCACTTTGGGACTCTGACGGGGAGCTCCGAGAACAGAGTGTCTCCTAATGGGGATGTCTCTGTTGCGGAGATCCCCCTCGCATCACTGGGCCTGAGGAACCTGAGTTCCTTCAGTCCACCGCAGACTTTTCACGCTGCCAAAACTTTTATTTCTTTTGCTGATAAGGATGTTAAGTGTTGTGAACTCTGTTTTTGGGTTCCCTCTTGTGGTCACAAGTGGTACTGTGTGAGTGCTATCTTTGGGCTCCCTCTGGTGGCTCTTTTTGTCATTCTGCAGGTCTGTGGCTGGGATCAGCTGTCTCGTTATTTGCTGGTTGGTTTCCTATTTAGCTCACCTGGACTTTCAGTTGTTGCCTGCTGTCGATGTATTCAGTGCTATTTTGATCTCTCCTGACTACCTTCGTTATCAGTCTCTCCAAGAGAAGCTAAGTTTCTGTTTGTTCATTTTTTGATCATCAGTGTACAATATGTTTCTTGGTTTATTATCTGTCCTTGTCCAGCTTGCTAATATGTGATTTCCTTGCTTGCTGGTAGCTCTAGAGGGCTGAGTTTCTCCCCTCACACCGTTAGTTGGTGTGGGGGTTCTTGAATTCTCAGCGTGGAGATTTTGTATAGGGTTTTCTACTGACCGCACAGTTTCCTATCTGTCTTCTGCTATCTAGTACTAGCGGGCCTCATTTGCTGAATCTGTTTTCATTTCTTCGTTTGTATTTTCCCCTTACCTCACCGTTATTATTTTTTGGGGGCTTTCTATATCTTTGGGGTTATTTCTCTGAGGCAAGTGAGGTCTTACTTTCTATCTCTAGGGGTAGCTAGTTTCTCAGGCTGCGTCGTGACGTCTAGGAATTCAGGCACGTTCACCGGCTACCTTTAGTGTGTTTGGTTAGAATCAGGATTGCGGTCAGTCCAGTTACCACCTCCCTAGAGCTCGTTCTATGTTCAGTTACTTAGCTCGTCAGTTCTGTGATCCTCAGCCACTAAGGATCATAACAGTTAAGGATCTGTCCCACCAACATCGCTTAGGTTTTTTTCCCACATGCAAACCTGACACCATCAGAAAAACAAGCACTCATTTCACTACAGAGCAACAAATCTATGGTCATTAAACCAGCGGACAAGGGTGGGGCCATTGTGATTATGGATCGCACATTAAACTCTACCGAGATATTACGCCAACTATCGGATATCAATACATACAACACCATTCCAATGGACCCCACTTTTGAAATCCGCAAAAAAATCCAGTCTGTTATAAACACCTACATTGACAACGGGATGATTGACCAACAAACAACTAAATTTCTCTCTAACCCTCATCCAATAACCCCAGTCTTCTATGTCCTTCCAAAAATCCACAAATGTTTAACCAACCCTCCTGGCCGTCCCATCGTGGCATCCACTGAATCCATTCTTTCACCCCTTTCAGTCTTCCTAGAAAAAATTTTAACACCACTGGTCAAGACCACTAAATCCTTTGTATTGGTCACGGGCCAGTTCCTTGGTATAATTAGACAACATGGTAATGTTCCCCCAGACAGCCTCCTTGTCACTATGGAAGTTAATAGCCTCTACACATCTATTACAGATCCTGACAGATCCACTAGCTCCATACACCTCTGCCTGGATTTGTTAAAATTAGTCTTATATCAAAACTTTTTTCTCTATGGGGACACCTACTACATACAGTGCCAGGGGACCTCGATGGGCTCAAACGTCGCACCAGCATATGCAAACGCTTATATGAACTAATTTGAGGAAAGCTTTATCTACACGGATGACAGGTTCAAGTGTTGTGAATTTACATTTTGGCTCCCTCTAGTGGTTACTAGTGATTTTACTCTGGGTATGTCATTCATCCCTTGTATGCTCACCTGGGTCGTTAGGTCAGGGGTGTTGCTATATAAGCTCCCTGGACCTTCAGTTCAATGCCTGGCAACGTTGTAATCAGAGCTAATCTGTTGTGCTCTTGTCTTCTGATCCTGGTTCCTGCTAAATTAAGCTAAGTCTGCTTTCTTGCTTTTTGCTATTTGTTTTTGTTTGCATTTTTGTCCAGCTTGTACATAATCTGTATCCTAACCTTGCTGGAAGCTCTAGGGAGGCTGGAGTTCTCCCCCCGGGCCGTTAGACGGTTCGGGGGTTCTTGTATCTCCAGTGTGGAATTTTGTTAGGGTTTTTGTTGACCATATAAGTTATCTTACTACATTCTGCTATTAGTAAGTGGGCCTCTCTTTGCTAAACCTATTTCATCTCTGTGTTTGTCATTTCCTCTTACCTCACCGTTATTATTTGTGGGGGGCTTGTATCCGACTTTTGGGGTCTATTCTCTGGAGGCAAGAGAGGTCTTTGTTTTCCTCTTCTAGGGGTAGTTAGTCCTCCGGCTGGCGCGAGACATCTAGCGACCAACGTAGGCATGTTCCCCGGCTACTTCTAGTGTTGGCGTTAGGAGTAGTTATATGGTCAACCCAGTTACCACTGCCCTATGAGCTGGATTTTTGTACGTCGCAGACTTACTTGTTCCTCTGAGACCCCCGCCATTGGGGTCATAACAGTTTGCCAGGCCCATATTAAATGTTAAATGCATTGCAGAAGCGGGATTATAAGAAAGAAAGTTCTGAGTGTTTTTTTCTCTCTCTCATTTTTTTTTTTTCTTTTCCCCTTTACCCCTGAGTGGCTTGTGTTTGCTGCAGACATGAATGTCCAGACCTTGATTACAAGTGTGGACCAGCTTGCGGCTCGTGTGCAGGGCATACAAGAGTATGTTATCAGAAATCCTGTGTCAGAACCTAAGATACCGATTCCTGAACCGTTTTCCGGAGACCGATTTAAATTTAGAAATTTCAGGAATAATTGTAAATTGTTTTTGTCCCTGAAACCCTGTTCATCTGGAGACTCCGCTCAGCAAGTAAAAATTGTTATTTCTTTTTACGGGGCGACCCTCAGGATTGGGCTTTCTCGCTGGCGCCAGGAGATCCGGCATTGGCTGACATTGATGCGTTTTTTCTGGCGCTTGGTTTGCTTTATGAGGAACCCAATCTTGAGATTCAGGCAGAAAAAGCCTTGCTGGCTATGTCTCAGGGCCAGGACGAGGCTGAAGTGTATTGCCAAAAATTTCGGAAATGGTCCGTGCTGACCCAGTGGAACGAGTGTGCATTGGCTGCAAATTTTAGAAATGGCCTTTCTGAAGCCATTAAGAATGTGATGGTGGGTTTTCCCATTCCCACAGGTCTGAATGATTCTATGGCCCTGGCTATTCAAATCGACCGGCGGTTGCGGGAGCGCAAGACCGCAAATTCCCTCATGGTGTTGTCTGAACAGGCACCTGATTTGATGCAATGTGATAGAATCCTGACTAGAAATGAGCGGAAAATTCATAGACGCCAGAATGGCTTGTGTTACTACTGTGGTGATTCTACACATGTTATCTCAGCATGCTCTAAACGTCTTACTAAGGTTGTTAGTCCGGTCGCCATTGGTAATTTGCAACCTAAGTTTATTCTATCTGTAACTTTGATTTGCTCACTGTCATCGTATCCTGTCATGGCGTTTGTGGACTCAGGTGCTGCCCTGAGCCTTATGGATCTGTCATTTGCCAAGCGCTGCGGATTTGTTCTTGAGCCATTGGAAAATCCTATCCCTCTTAGGGGTATTGATTCTACGCCATTGGCAAAAAATAAACCGCAGTTTTGGACACAGGTTACCATGTGCATGACTCCCGAACATCGGGAGGTAATACGTTTTCTTGTTCTGCATAAAATGCATGATTTGGTTGTTTTGGGTTTGCCATGGTTACAGACCCATAATCCAGTCTTGGACTGGAAGGCAATGTCGGTGTCAAGTTGGGGCTGCCATGGAATTCATGGAGATTCCCTGCCCTTGTCTATTGCTTCTTCTACGCCTTCGGAAGTTCCGGCGTATTTGTCTGATTATCAGGATGTCTTCAGCGAGTCTAAGTCCAGTGCACTGCCTCCTCATAGGGAATGTGACTGTGCAATAGATTTGATTCCTGGCAGTAAGTTTCCTAAGGGGAGACTGTTTAATCTGTCGGTACCTGAACATACCGCGATGCGTTCATATATCAAGGAGTCTCTTGAGAAGGGGCATATCCGTCCTTCTTCTTCCCCTCTTGGTGCGGGATTCTTTTTTGTGGCCAAAAAGGACGGATCTTTGAGGCCTTGTATTGACTATCGGCTTTTAAATAAGATCACTGTCAAATTTCAGTATCCTTTGCCGCTGTTGTCAGATTTGTTTGCCCGGATTAAAGGTGCCAAGTGGTTCACCAAGATAGACCTTCGTGGTGCGTACAACCTTGTGCGCATTAGGCAGGGCGATGAATGGAAAACCGCATTCAATACGCCCGAAGGTCATTTTGAGTACTTGGTGATGCCATTTGGGCTCTCTAATGCCCCTTCAGTTTTTCAGTCCTTCATGCATGACATTTTCCGGAAGAATCTGGATAAATTTTTGATTGTTTATCTGGATGATATTCTGTTTTTTTCTGATGATTGGGACTCGCATGTGGAGCAGGTCAGGATGGTTTTTGAGATTCTGCGTGAAAATTCTTTGTTTGTAAAAGGCTCAAAGTGTCTCTTTGGTGTACAGAAGGTTCCCTTTTTGGGGTTCATTTTTTCCCCTTCTGCTGTGGAGATGGATCCAGTCAAGGCCCGAGCTATTCATGATTAGACTCAACCCTCGTCAGTTAAGAGTCTTCAGAAGTTCTTGGGTTTTGCTAACTTCTACCGTCGTTTTATCGCAAATTTCTCTAGCGTTGTTAAACCGCTGACGGATATGACCAAGAAAGGCTCTGATGTAGCTAACTGGGCTCCTGCTGCCGTGGAGGCTTTCCAGGAGTTGAAACGCCGATTTACTTCGGCGCCTGTTTTGTGCCAGCCTGACGTCTCACTTCCCTTTCAGGTTGAGGTGGATGCTTCGGAGATTGGGGCAGGGGCCGTTTTGTCGCAGAGAGGCCCTGGTTGCTCTACTATGAGGCCTTGTGCCTTTTTCTCTAGGAAGTTTTCGCCGGCAGAGCGAAATTATGATGTGGGCAATCGGGAGTTGTTGGCCATGAAGTGGGCATTTGAGGAGTGGCGTCATTGGCTCGAGGGTGCTAAGCATCTTGTGGTGGTCTTGACTGATCACAAAAATCTGATGTATCTCGAGTCTGCTAAACGCCTGAATCCTAGACAGGCCCGCTGGTCATTGTTTTTCTCCCGTTTTGACTTTGTGGTCTCGTATTTACCAGGTTCTAAGAATGTGAAGGCCGATGCTCTGTCTAGGAGCTTTGTGCCTGATGCTCCTGGAGTCGCTGAACCTGTGGGTATTCTTAAGGAAGGAGTTATCGTGTCTGCTATTTCTCCAGATCTGCGACGTGTGTTGCAGAGATTTCAGGCTGGTAGGCCTGACTCTTGTCCACCTGACAGATTGTTTGTGCCTGCTAGATGGACCAGCAGAGTCATTTCCGAGGTTCATTCCTCGGTGTTGGCAGGGCACCCGGGAATTTTTGGCACCAGAGATCTGGTGGCCAGGTCCTTTTGGTGGCCTTCCTTGTCAAGGGATGTGCGGTCATTTGTGCAGTCCTGTGGTACTTGTGCCCGAGCTAAGCCTTGTTGCTCTCGTGCCAGCGGGTTGCTCTTGCCCTTGCCTGTCCCGAAGAGACCTTGGACACACATCTCTATGGATTTCATTTCGGAATCTTCCGGTGTCTCAGGGCATGTCTGTCATCTGGGTGATATGTGATCGTTTCTCCAAGATGGTCCATCTGGTTCCTTTGCCTAAGCTGCCTTCCTCTTCTGATCTGGTTCCTGTGTTCTTCCAGAACGTGGTTCGTTTGCACGGCATTCCTGAGAATATTGTGTCAGACAGAGGATCCCAGTTTGTTTCCAGGTTCTGGCTATCCTTTTGTGGTAGGATGGGCATTGATTTGTCGTTTTCGTCCGCTTTCCATCCCCAGACTAACGGACAAACGGAGCAAACTAATCAGACTCTGGAGGCTTATTTGAGGTGTTTTGTCTCTTCTGATCAGGATGATTGGGTGACCTTCTTGCCGTTGGCTGAATTTGCCCTTAATAATCGGGCTAGTTCCGCCACCTTGGTTTCGCCATTTTTCTGCAACTCTGGTTTCCATCCTCGTTTTTCCTCGGGACATGTGGAGCCTTCTGACTGTCCTGGGGTGGATTCCGTGGTGGATAGGTTGCAGCGGATCTGGAGTCATGTGGTGGACAACTTGAAGTTGTCACAGGAGAAGGCTCAGCGTTTTGCCAACCGCCGCCGCGGTGTGGGTCCCCGACTTCGCGTTGGGGATTTGGTATGGCTGTCTTCTCGATTTGTTCCTATGAAGGTCTCCTCTCCCAAATTTAAGCCTCGCTTCATTGGTCCTTACAAGATATTGGAAATCATTAATCCTGTATCCTTTCGCCTGGATCTTCCGGTGTCGTTTGCCATTCACAACGTATTTCATAGGTCCTTGTTGCGGCGGTACGTTGTGCCTGTGGTTCCTTCTGCTGAGCCTCCTGCTCCGGTGTTGGTTGAGGGCGAGTTGGAGTACGTGGTGGAGAAGATCTTAGATTCTCGTCTCTCCAGGCGGAGGCTTCAGTACCTGGTCAAGTGGAAGGGCTATGGTCAGGAGGATAATTCCTGGGTGGTCGCCTCTGATGTGCATGCGGCCGATTTAGTTCGTGCCTTTCACGCCGCTCATCCTGATCGCCCTGGTGGTCTTGGTGAGGGTTCGGTGACCCCTCACTAAGGGGGGGGGTACTGTTGTGAATTTACCTTTTGGCTCCCTCTAGTGGTTACTAGTGATTTTACTCTGGGTATGTCATTCATCCCTTGTATGCTCACCTGGGTCGTTAGGTCAGGGGTGTTGCTATATAAGCTCCCTGGACCTTCAGTTCAATGCCTGGCAACGTTGTAATCAGAGCTAATCTGTTGTGCTCTTGTCTTCTGATCCTGGTTCCTGCTAAATTAAGCTAAGTCTGCTTTCTTGCTTTTTGCTATTTGTTTTTGTTTGCATTTTTGTCCAGCTTGTACATAATCTGTATCCTAACCTTGCTGGAAGCTCTAGGGAGGCTGGAGTTCTCCCCCCGGGCCGTTAGACGGTTCAGGGGTTCTTGTATCTCCAGTGTGGAATTTTGTTAGGGTTTTTGTTGACCATATAAGTTATCTTACTACATTCTGCTATTAGTAAGTGGGCCTCTCTTTGCTAAACCTAGTTCATCTCTGTGTTTGTCATTTCCTCTTACCTCACCGTTATTATTTGTGGGGGGCTTGTATCCGACTTTTGGGGTCTATTCTCTGGAGGCAAGAGAGGTCTTTGTTTTCCTCTTCTAGGGGTAGTTAGTCCTCCGGCTGGCGCGAGACATCTAGCGACCAACGTAGGCATGTTCCCCGGCTACTTCTAGTGTTGGCGTTAGGAGTAGTTATATGGTCAACCCAGTTACCACTGCCCTATGAGCTGGATTTTTGTACGTCGCAGACTTACTTGTTCCTCTGAGACCCTCGCCATTGGGGTCATAACATTCAAGCAACACATACTGTAGATTGCTATCTTCGCTATATAGATGACATCTTATTTATCTGGGCAGGACCAGCAGATATATTACGGACATTCCACCAGACTCTCAATTCAATCTACCCCGGACTTCAGTTCACCATCCACTATGACCCTAACCAGATTTCCTTTCTAGGTACCCTCATACAGAAGGACGACCAGGGCGGCCTCCCAACCGATCTCTATTCCAAACTGACGGACTGCAACAGTCTCCTTACACTACTCTAGCAGTCATCCGAAAGCTACACGCAATAGCCTTCCCTGTTCTCAATTCACCAGAGTAGCTAGGATTGTTTCTGACCCTGACATACTCCATACACGCCTGGACAATATGTCCGAGAAATTCAGGGAAAGGAAATACCCCCAGCGTCTACTTGACCAAGAGAAATCACGGGTCTTTCAACCGCAATCACCTTCCCTGAGACACACTAACAAGGATAGGGTACCATTCGTCCATACTTTTCATCCTTTTAGGCCGAAAATAGAGTCGGTCATTAACAAACATTGGCCTCTGTTAGCAAAAGCCTATCCCAACATCAGTTTTTCAGTACCACCCCTGATGTGTAACAGGAGAGCCCCCAACATCAAGGACAGACTGGTCCGGGCGGACATTGGCAGAACTTGCCCTACCATGAGTCAGAGTGTATTGACTCCACGCCGCCATGGGACATTCCCTTGTCTTAGCTGCGCCTCCTGCTCAAACATCATCAAGTCCGACAGCGTTACACATCCCAGAACGGGTAAAACATATCCCATCCATGGTTATTACACGTGCGACTCTAATTTTGTAATCTACATCATAAAATGTCCATGTGGCCTCCTATATGTAGGGGAAACAACGCAACACATCAAAGACCGTATAGCTAGCCAAAAATCCACTATTCGCTGCAGCAAAACATGGCTACCCATCCCCTAACACTTTGTCAAGTTCAGACATACGGTCGCACAGTTGAAGTACCAGGTAATTGAACAAGTACCTAGATCCAGAAGAGGGGGTAATGATATTAAACAACTGAAATTGAGAGAAACATTTTGGATCCACAAACTCGAGACTCTTACCCCCAAGGGTCTCAACAGGGAAATAGATTGGCTACTGTAAAACCGTATTAATCTTTGCATTTTACTTTCCAGACACGTTGAGTCTACAATCTACTAGGTGAGTACCCCACCTTTTTCCTATTTTTTCCATTTTTTTCGCAACACCCATACAGGATTGTATTCCCTTTTTTTATTTCATTTCATTCAATTATTTCTTATTTCCACTGTTTTCGTTTTTTCGTTGCTACACCATATCATTCATTATTTTAGATTTTTATTCTTCATTTTTTTCAGTTTTATTACCTATTATTTTCTCTTGTTTTTCATTTTTTATTTTTTCTTATTATTATTTTTCTCCCCTTTATTTTTTCTTTTTTCATTTCATTTTGCGCATTGTTGTTCTTTTTCTTATACCTTTATTCATTTATTTTTATTTACATTCCCTCCTAGTTTTGGGTCCAATTTCATTCAGTACGCTCATCTTATAATAACTATCCCCATACACACTCTTGATCCCAATGTCCTTTGTGTAGCTGCTTATAGATCTATTTGCCCATGACGCTATAGCAACAGACTTTTTACACAGTATCCAATATGTAGCCGCCCTTCGCCGCATTACAGACCTATCTATGCAGCCACTACAGACTGCGCCTATACACTCCCACTATTGGGCATTTCTATGCCCGTTCTGACACGCAGCACTTACCATGCATGCACGAATACAGGGCGCCACGTCACTTCCGGTCCGAAAGAACTCACTTCTGGTGCGGCGGTGCCTCAGGACGGCATTTAAGCTCGCCTTCTCCCTCCATCCAGGACAGCATCACTAGCAGGGCGCGGGAGCGCCGCTGATCCTGGAACACGACACTACAGGTACTCGAGCTGTTCGCCCCTGAACTTGCTATCTCTTTCCCTGCCTTCCATTACTGTCCTTGACATGTGGGTATTTACAGGCCCTTCTTAAATGTGACGGCTAGAGTTGAGCAACTTTTACTTTTTTCGGATCGAGTCGGGTGAAATCGGCCCATTATTGCGAAAAGTCGGGGGCCGACTGAAACACGAAACCCAATGCAAGTCAATGGGGAATCAAAGTCGGCAGTGAGTGGAGTACAGGAAAACACCTACAGTGCCCATTTTAGTGCCAAAAACATCAATTCTTATTACATAAGATTGTCAATCTTAATTTACTTTAAAGTAATAGTTAGGCATTGAAAACTGGGGGTCATTTGGCTAAAGTTGTGGGGGGTAGGGCTGGCTCAAGATTTTCGTGGGCCCAGGAAATGCGGAATACGTCACTGCGGTGGAGCAGGGAGAGGTAAGTATTTCAACTTTGCAAGTGCTGTGATCCTGAGAAAGCAGGGGGAACCCACTCGTTGGTACTGGCACAGGGCCCCTCATAGTACGGTGGTGTGTTTGACGGCGGGTGGCGCCTCCCACTGGCAGAGACACTTTTGCGTACTATGAGGGGCCCTGTGCCAGTGACGTCGCCAACGAGTATGCCCCCCCACCTGATGAAGGAACCTGCACTTTCATCTGCACCTTCCTCTTTGTCCCCGTGTAAGGTGGTATAGTACCTGACATTCAGCAGGGTCAGATTCTGGCTGTGTAGAGTGCAAGGGGAATGTAGTGGTCTGGGTTAATGTACCAGCAGACACATCTAGCAGTGGCTGGGCAATGGGCAGGATGAGGAGGAAACACAGGTATAGGCCCAAATAATAAAGTAGGCTAAATGCAGTTCAAAATTGGTAACAGGACTAAACAGGCGGCATTGCTTTGTTCAGTGGAGGAAAACTGTAATGAGTGGCAGACACAGTTAGTAGGCCCAAATAATAAAGTAGGCTAAATGCAGTTCAAAATTGGTAACAGGACTAAACAGGCGGCATTGCTTTGTTCAGTGGAGGAAAACTGTAATGAGTGGCACACACAGTTAGTAGGCCAAAATAATAAAGTAGGCTAAATGCAGTTCAAATGTGGTAACAGCACTAAACAGGCGACATTGCTTTGTTCAGTGGAGGAAAACTGTAATGAGTGGCAGACACAGTTAGAAGGCCCAAATAATAAAGTAGGCTAAATGCAGTTCAAATGTGGTAACAGGACTAAACAGGCGGCATTGCTTTGTTCAGTGGAGGAAAACTGTAATGAGTGGCAAACACAGTTAGTAGGCCTAAATAATAAAGTAGGTTAAATGCAGTTCAAATGTGGTAACAGGACTAAACAGGCGGCATTGCTTTGTTCAGTGGAGGAAAACTGTAATGAGTGGCAGACACAGTTAGTAGGCCCAAATAATAAAGTAGGCTAAATGCAGTTCAAATGTGGTAACAGGACCAAACAGGCGGTATTTCTTTGTTCAGTGGAGGAAAACTGTAATGTGTGGCAGACACAGTTAGTAGGCCCAAATAATAAAGTAGGCTAAATGCAGTTCAAATGTGGTAACAGGACTAAACAGGAGGCATTTCTTTGTTCAGTGGAGGAAAACTGTAATGTGTGGCAGACACAGTTAGTAGGCCCAAATAATAAAGGAGGCTAAATGCAGTTCAAATGTGGTAACAGGACTAAACAGGCTGCATAGGTTTGTTCAGTGGAGGAAAACTGTAATGAGTGGCAGACACAGGTAGTAGACCCAAATAATAAAGTGGGCTAAATGTCTGCCAAAAAATTATTCATAAATAAACAGGTGGCATAGTTAGGTACAGGGGTGGGCTCCTCTGCTGAGTAGCAGACAGTGGTAGTGGGCGCAAAGTATTAACTGGTCTAAATGGAGGCCAGGGCACCTGTATATTTTAACTATCATCTATCATTTCAACAAATTTGTATTGGCAGTGCCATTGAAGGATTTAACAGCACAGACTACACAGTGGTGGAGCAGGGAGAGGTAAGTATTACAAGTGGTAGAGCACTGTTCGAGCTGGGGGGGAACACTCTCTCGTGGGTGGCGATACTGGCACAGGGCCCCTCATATTACGACGGTGTGTCTGATGTTGGTTGTGCACCACCACCACCACCACCACCATCAGTACCAGCTGGCAACCACCGCCCACGGGCTCTTCCACCAGACTTCCTCATTTTTTGGAAAATCTAACCAAAATAACAACCGTTATATGGTACTGTAAAACAAGGTAGAAGATGTATATAAACTTGTTGAGAATTTAAATCTCCCTTTTTTGGGGGGAGACTGAACCAAAACTCAGGCCCTTTGCATAAAACAACACAATGTAAGTGGCAGAAAGTGGCTGGCTGATATACAACAAACTAACAGGACTGAAGTATATCCACTTTGTGAGAATTTGAATCTCACTTTTTTTTGGGAGACTGAACCAAAACTCAGGCCCAGTGTATAAAACAACACAATGTAAGTGGCAGAAAGTGGCTGGAAGATATATGAAAAAATACAAGGACTGTAGTACAATTTCAATCTCCCTACAATGATCTCAGGACAAGTATGGCAGCAATAAAAAGGACTGCTGCACACAAAAGTGTGGACAAATAAACAAGATAGCTGTGCAGATAGGAGCAACAGGATTTTTGCTTTTAAAAAAGCAGTTGGTTTGCACAGCAGTGGTGCAAACAGCAATGCAGCTATCAGGGAGCCTTTTAAGGCAGCCTAATAAGCTACAGAGCTGATGCACAAAAATCTAGCCTCCACTGTCCCTGCAAAAAAAAGGTGGTGTTGGACAGTGGAAATCGCTACAGCACAAGCAGTTTGGGGGTTAATCTTCCCTCCCTAACTATATCCCTTCTTCTGATGAAGCTGCAGCAACCTCTCCCTATGCTAAGATCGGCAGAAGTAAGATGGCGGTCGGCGTGCACACCCCTTTATAGCCCCTGTGACGCCGCAGAAAGCAAGCCAATCACTGTCATGCCGTTCTCTAAGATGGTGGGGACCGAGACCTATGTCATCACGCTGCCCACATTCTGCGTCCTCCTTCATTGGCTGAAAAATGGCGCTGAAAGCGTCATACGAAACGTGACTTTAGCGCGCAGATCGGCGACCTCATGGCCGATCCCACAGTCGGCGATTTTTGAATTTGTCTTATCTGTTTCGCTCAACCCTAGTGACGGCCATTCCATTTCAAGCCTCATCCGCCCACACACAGGCCTTTACTGGCCCTACAGCAAGGTATCCACCATAACCACCGATACTATAGAACATTGGTATTTAGGGGATTCTATTTGCTACTTTACGTAAACTTTGTCCCATATGTTGCATCCTATATAAACGGCCATATATACCTAGGACTACTTGGGATCCGTCTCCTGGGACCAATACCATACGTCCTGTGACTCCTTAATCTTCATTAGTACGGGGTATCCACCGCCATGTTATTCGGTATCCATTCTTACACAATATATCATCCAAATATGGCTACACATGTCTGAAATCACCTGTGACCCTACTCTATATCCTGATGTACATATAAGCCTCTTATGCTTAAACTGTCTCTTTACCTATGCATTATATAATACTGATATCTTATCACAGTGACAGGATATGCTCTATAAGGGATCGTTCGCCCACCCTCTACCATTGCCACTCTTATGTATATTTACCAAAGGATCAAAGGTAAACAACCTGTATTTCACTTGACATTACTTACTTAGCTTGCCTTATTAAAAAATATCTGGAATCATTGCTCCCGACCGCCAGTCCTTCACCATCTCTGGTTGCCTCTCTATTTGCATTTTCTTTTTCTGCATTTTCCACTGCTGCGGAAATTGCGGGAGGCCATCAAAACCAAGAGATGTGGCATGCTCACCAAAGGTGTCCACCTTCAGGAGGACAATGAACCAGTTCACAACTCACATGTTGCCCAAATGGAAGCATACTCATGTGGCTTTGAAATTCTACCACATCCCCCTAATTCACCCGACCTCGCACCATCGGACTTCCACCTCTTTCCAACAATGAAGCTATTTTTGAAGGGCAAGCATTTTCCAGATGATGAGACTCAGATTTCAGAAGTCACAAAGTGGCTTTTGGAGCAAACTGTCGACTTCTACAAGCAAGGTTTTGCAGTTGCTTAAAGCGATGGGAGAAGTGTGGGTCCCTAGGTGGCACCTATGTAGAGAAGGACTAATAACTGTGCCAAGTTTCATTGCTCTCAGTCTAAAGGAAATTGTTCAGGGGAAATCTTTAGTGAACACCCCTTGTAGATGGAAAAAAAAATATTTTTTTCAATCCTGTTATCCCACTTTACATTAATTCTTGAAAAGCAACGGAAGGGTTAATAAACTACTTGATAGCAATTTTGAATATGTTGAGGGATGCGTTTTTTTAAATGGCATCACTTTTAGGGTTTTCCTATATACTGTATAGGTCCCCCAGAGTGACCTCAAAACTGGACAGGTCCCTAAAAAAATAAATTTTGTAAATTTCCTTGAAAAAATGAAAAATTACTGATACATTTTTAAACTTTTGAGAATGCGAACAAAATAAAAGAACATTTTACAAATGGTGCAGATGTTAAGTAGACATGAGGGAGATGTTATTTATTAATGGTATTGTGTGGTGTGATTATCTGGATTAAAGGGATAATCATTTAAAGTTCAAAAATTGCTAATTGTTGTGAAACTTTGGTAAACTTTATATCTTTATAAATAAACGCAGAAAATATCAACATAAATTTACCATTATCCTAAAGTACAATGTGTCACAAAAAACCAATATCAAAATCAGTGGGACATGTTGAAGCGTTCCAGAGTTATCACCACATAAGTGACACTGGTCCGATTTAAATAATTTGACTTGTTCACTAAGGGGTTAAAACTTAAAACATTTGCCACTGCATACCATAGAATGCAGATTCCAGCCTTTGGTCTAATCGGCAAATCCATAACAAATCCAAATAGTGAAAAAGTGTACTATGCGACAGAATTTCTTGATGTGACCCCTTTATAGCATAATCCGGATTTTGGGTTGATGTACAGAGATGGCCCAATAACTCTAGATGCTCAAAACTGGTCCCTAATTTAAATGTAGACATAGTGTCACGATCCAGCCCGGGTTTTGGTTTTGTCTTTCCTTTCCTGGTCTGATCATGTCAGAGGTTAACTTTCCCTGCCTTTTTCAGTGTTCGGTCTGCTATATCTTGGTGCTGCTACCTGTGTGCTGTGCCAGTTATATTGCTTGCCTTTGGCATGCTAGCTGGCTCTGGTGAGTTCCTGATCTGTCCTGTTGCGCTTTTCTGATCTGACCCATGCCTGTTTACCTTCCACCTATCCGTTCCTGCCCCTTTTCCCTTGTGTGTTTGGATTCCCCGGTATTGAATTTAGCTTGGCTCTGACCTGATTCTGTCTCTCCCCTCTGGTATATCTATATTACCGGTACCGATCTTTTGCTCTCGTCTGACTTTGCTCTGTGGTTTTCCCTTTATACTGCTCTATCTTCTGGTATTGACTCAGCTCTCTGGCTACTCCGCTGCCACCTAGTGGTAGCTTCACTGTATTACTGTGGATCTGCTTCATAGCAGGAATTTCAGCTCACTCTCCACTCTGCTGCAATCTAGTGGAATCTGTGTTACTCTGCATTAAACCTCAGTACTACAGCGTGATACACAGTAACGCCAACGTAAATGAGAAACTCAATATCAAGAGTAGCAAGGATGAAAAAAAAAAAAAGAGAGAGACTGATCCTGGAACATAGTCATAATGAGAACAGAGCATTGTGGAGATCAAGCAAAGATGTGAGCATAATTAAACAATCCAAGTTGGTGTAATCAGTTCACCAGTGAACCTGATGAACAATTCTGGACTTCCCATATGATGATGTCATGTGTTTGGAAACTTCTGATAGATTTTTTGGCAACAAATCGGTTAATTAGACACACATCTGTGGATGTATTTTAATGCACACCTGAAACACACTGCTTCTTTGTGTAGCCTCATGGGAAAGTCTCAATAAATCAGCCAAGATATAAGGAAGAGAATTGTGGACTTGCACAAGTCTGGCTCATCCTTGTGTACAATTTCAAGATACCTGAAGCTGCCTCGTATCGAGGTAATCATCTCTGCTTTTTTCTCTGTGATTTTTTCCAATTTTCTGGAGGATCTTTAAGTCCTCTTTTTGTGTCTGTGAGCTTTTACTCAATGTTTAGCGTTAGGACTGGCAAAATGTAAGGACCCTTGACGCGGGTTGCCAGCTTATGTATTGAGGCCCCAATATAAACTAATATCTTACATACATTGATATGTGGTTTTGCACTTTATCTAGCAGGGCGCAGTCGGACCAAGATGGCTCTGTAAACTGTAGGCCTCTATTCACGCAGCATGCATTTTGTAGCACTGGGCGGCCTGCCTGTATGTGCGTTAGTAATAGGCTGTAAACCAGATGCTCTGCATTGCCTGTGTGAACAATGCCACATACAGACTATTATCTCTTATCTTTTTGTGCATTAATGCCAAACAGCCAATACTGGATTGAAAGTGGTTGTTTCTTCGGTATTGTTTGCACCTGTGTTTTTGCCATCATTAATCGGGTCCGATGCGCCCTGCTAGTGCATTTGTTTTGAGGCTTCAGCAGGTAATCATCTCTGCTTTTTTCTCTGTGATTTTTTCCTCGTTCATCTGTACTAACAATTATATGCAAGTACAAACAAGATGGGAATGTACAGCCATAATACCGCTCAGGAAGGAGACGGGTTCTGTGTCCCAAAGATGAACATGCTTTGGTCAGACATGTGCATATCAACCCAAGGGCAAAAGCAAAACACCTTGTGAACATGATGGTGGAAGGTGGTAAGATTGTGTCAATATCCACAGTGAAACGAGTACTGTATCCATATGGGCTGAAAGGCCACTCTGCCAGGAAGAAACCATTACTCCAAAAGAAACATAAAAAAGCAGATTAATGTTTGCAAATGCACACAGGAACAAAGACCTTAATTTTTGAAGACATGTCCTGTGGTCTGACAAAACTAAAATTGAACTTTTTTGGATATAATGACCATCGTTACGTTTGGAGGAAAAAAAGGAGGCGCTTGGAAGCCTAAGAACACCATCCCAACTGTGAAACACGGGGGTAGCAGCATTATGTTGTGGGACTGATTTGCTGCAGGAGTGACTGGTGCACTTCATATAATACAGGTGCTTCTCAAAAAATTAGAATATCATCAAAAAGTTATTTTTTTCAGTTCTTCAATACAAAACGTGAATCTCATATATTATGTAGAGTCATTACAAACGGAGTAATCTATATCAAGTGTTTATTTCTGTTAATGTTGATGATTATGGCTTACAGTCAATGAAAACCCAAAAGTCATTATCTCAGTAAACACCAGCTTGAAAAATAATTTTAAAATCCGAAATGTATATTCAGTAAATGCACTCAATACTTGGTTGGCGCTCCTTTTGCATCAATTACTGCATCAATGCAGAGACCCACGGAGGCGATCAGCCTGTGGCACTGCTGAGTTGTTATGGAAGCCCAGGTTGCTTTGATAGTAGCCTTCAGCTCGTCTGTATTGTTGGGTCTGGGGACTCTCAACTTCCTCTTGACAGTACGCCATAGATTCTCCCTAGTAGCAGGCTTCTGCCGATGCAGTAACTGAACCTGCATTTGAGACGCAGGTTCAGTTACTCAATTGACCCGCACTGCAATAGTTAAAGCCGACAGCCAATCGGTGGCTGTCAGCTGACATCAGCGTGCACGTTGCCGGTGTATGACATCATTGCCATTCGCCGGCGAGTGCGTGCTTGAAACGCCGGGAGTGATCATCGCCGCAAGGAGTGTGGCCAGGTAAGAAGAAAGCTTTTTTTTTTTTTTTTAATTTTTATTGAAAACGGCAGGCTGCAATGTTTCACCAGCAGGATAGAGACACATGGACCATGCGTCTCCATCCTGCCCGGCGCAGGATGGGAGACAAGGGGCAGGATGGGAGACTTGGGGCAGGATGGGAGACAAGGGGGCAGGATGGAGACACGGGGCAGGATGGGGGAGACGGGGGCAGGATGGAACGACGGGGGCAGGATGGAGCGATGGGGGCAGGATGGAGACCCGGGGACAGGATTGAGACACTGGGGCAGAATGGGAGACAGAGAGCAGGATGGGAGGCAAGGGGCAGAATGGAGACACGGGGGCAGAATGAAAACATGGGGCAGAATGGAAATAGATGGGCAGAATTGGGGACAGATGGAGCAGAATTGGAGACAGATGGGACAGGATGGAGACAGATGGGGCAGGATGGAAACAGATGAGGCAGGATGGAGACAGATGGGGCAGGATCATAGTGCAGGATGGAGACATGGTGCAGGATGAAGACGGATGGGGCAGGATCATGGGGCAGATGGGGCAGGATCATGGGACAGATGGTGCAGGATCATGGGACAGATAGGGTAGTATCATGGGACAGGATCATGAGACAGATGGGGCAGGATGGGACATCACATGGGGCAGAATGGAACTCATGAGGGCAGGATGGAAGAACATATGGCTGAAGCCAGGAATGAGACACACGGGGGCCAGTATGGGGGATATTATTACCATAGGGGCTAATTAAGGGATATTATTACTGCAGTCATGTATTTATTTTATTTTTTGAGGATACTGTTTTAAATGCGGGAGGTGGTCCTGTGACTGTACAGAGCGACACTGTCACCTTTTTTTCTTCATCTGATCTAATTTGGGAAAATATTAAGTAATGTGTTCTGCAAGTGGTGCTCTAGCTAACTGTATTATTTCCTGCAAAGATGAGCCTTGGCTGGAAGAAGTGACGGCGGTCTGTGCTGGATGAAGATGAAAAGCAAAGATGAAGGACATCACCTAGAGACGTCACCAGTGAGTCAGTGTGTAACCTGTACACTGACACTATAAACTGTATACTATATACAGCGGTCCTGTGTACAATATCACCAGTGATCACTGTATTACCTTAACACTATACACTATACACAGAGCTCTTGTGTATAATGTAATTGATCACAGTATATCCAGTACAATATATACAGTTCTCGTGTGTATAATGTCACCTGGATCAATGTATTACCTGTACACTAAACACTGTAAACAGAGATCCTGTGTATAATGTCACTGGTGATCACTGTAATACCTGTACACAGACTCAGCATACTAAGTACAGTTCTCCTGTGTATAATGGCACTTATACTGATGATATTATTGGTTTTTTTTATTATTAATGATCAGTATTGTAGTACTCAGTCAGTATGTGGTGGTAATATGCTGTCCGGCCATGGTGTGGTGGTATTTGTTCCTTGTATGTGCTATTATTTGGTCACTATGTGGTCTGGTCAAGGTGTGGTCGACTTTGTTCCTTGTATGTGGTATTATTCGGGCACTGTGGTGGTAATATGTTGTCTGGTTATGGTGTGGTGGTATTTATTCCATGTATGTGGTATTATTTGGTCACTGTAGTGGAAATATGTGGTCTGGACATGGTGTGGAGTTATTTGTTCCTTTTATGTGGTATTATAGGTCTCTATGTGGTGGTAATATGGTGTCTGGTCATGGTGCGGAGGTATTTGTCCCTTGCATGTGATATCATTGGTCATTTTAAAAATAAAAACTAAATAAAAATATACCTAAAACTGTATTGGATATTTTAACAAATGTTTAGTACAATTACAGTAGCGTAGAGCCCGGCCTAAGAGTCTACCTTGTCGTTTTGGGGGCTCAAAAAATCTTTTGGCCAAAACAAAAGTTGCTGGCTATATGTGTGATCTAGTGATAGGAACTGTTAATGTGTTATTGGTGAGAAGTGGAGTTTTTCCAAGAGAGAGCGGTGGGACTGTGGACAGTTCGAGGGGTGGAGGCATGGCTGGGGTGGAGTCTCAAGAGGGCCCCAAAAATTTTGCCAGTATGGGGCCCCAAAATTCCTAGTGGCAGCCCTGATAATGCTGTCCCTATGTTCAACAATGTAACTATTATAATACTGCTCCTATGTACAAGAGTATAACTACTATAATACTGCCCCGAGACTGCCCCGAGACCAATCAGCGAACGAATAACCACGACAGACAGACAGAGACCGAAGGACAGACAGATGGAAGTACCCTTAGACAATTATATAGTAGATAATACTGTCGCTATGTGCAAGAATATAACTACTATAATACTGTCCCTATGTGCAAGAATATAACTACTATAATACTGCTCCTATGTACAAGAATATAACTACTGTAATACTGCTCCTATGTACAAGAATATAACGACTATAATCTTGCCCAATGTGCAAGAATATAACTACTATAATTCTGCCCCTAAATACAAGAATATAACTACTATAATACTGCCCCTATGTACAACAATATAACTACTATAATACTGCCCCTATATACAAGAATATAACTACTATAATACTGCTCCCTATATACAAGAATATAACTACTATAATACTGCCTCCTATGTACAAGAATATAACTACTATAATACTGCCCCTATGTACAAGAATATAACTACTATAATACTGCTCCTATGTACAAGAATATAACTACAATAATACTGCTCCCTATGTACAAGAATATAACTACTATAATACTGCTCCTATGTACAAGAATATAACTACAATAATACTGCTCCCTATGTACAATAAAATAATTACTATAATACTGGTCCCTATGTACAAGAATATAACTGTCGCCTATTTCTTGGCGCAGTGCTGTACACAGATGATGGGTGTCCCTTACACTCGGTGGTGATAGGGTTACTTACAGAAAGACTGTATGGTAGGATGCACATTTCCAGGTGAATGACTACGAGATGATAATAGTGGCGTCATTGATGCTGGTGCGGTGTAATTGATAGGACATGCGGGAGCAGAGCTAAAGCTGCAGTGAGATTGATCCAGTGATTATTTATCACATCTAGGGGCGGGCGGTACACAGTGGGGTTCACGGTGAGATATGGACTACTAGATGGCAGCCCGATTCTAAAGAATCGGGAGTCTAGAATCCATATATACTTTATTTATTCAAATGTAAGAATAATACATTTAATAAATAATAGTAAGAAAGAACAAAAAATGGCTGCACTCACCAGCTCTTGACAATTCTTTTTATTTAAGGTACAGTTACACAGGATCAATGAACATGCTTATGAGGGGAGTGATGAAAGACATCAGACAACAACTTTGCGTGTTGTGGCAAATGCCACAACAACGGTTCTTTGCTTAAGAACAATAATGTAAATAATAAATAATATGTATCAATAACTATGTATATTGGTATGTTCTATGACATTTTAAAATATTTCATTATTATGTGGAAAAGCTCTTAGTACCCATACTGGCGCATACTTGTGTGCCCATCAGGTAATTTCACAGTAATTTTACATCTGATGGGTTGGTATGAAACGTTTTTAATCATCTCTTGGGCTTAGCTAAGCCTTCATTTTAAATAATTCTAATGAGTACAACAGAAATAAAAGCCTTTTTGTGTATCCAAATTTTTTGTGTTTATTTTTACAGAAGTGTAAAATTTAAGAAATCAACGTTCATAGTACACCGATGGGCTAATATAAGCATGCCCCTCAACCACGTCACGGTAGCCTTTGAACTGATGGGTCCTAACTAACTGATTCCTATTTCTTAATACTCAAACCTCTTTCACATCTGCATGTTTCTGATATTTGAAGACACAAAAGAGCACAGTGAGGTCAAAAATACTCTGTTGTAAAAAAATCACAGTAATCAGCAAGTGCTAGTCAAAAGATGTAAAGAAAACAGGGTATTTAGTTGATACGTTTTTTTGCAAAAAAATGTATACTAAGCTGCTCCACCAAATCGTCAAGGTATACCCTTATAGAGCAGTCCTAACTAATGTATAGAATCCCTGTCTGATGTATTTAAAACCTGATCATCTGTATAGTACCTGTATAAGCAGGGTTCAGAGAAGGACTATCCATGTGGACATGCAGGATGGAACAGCTTAAATGCAAATGACCCACAGAGGAGTGGTGGACTCCCCAGTCTTGTAGAAACAAGAGAACAGTTATAGAACCAGAAACACATGGGCCACTTGCACATTGAACAAGTCTGTAGGAACCTGTTCACACCACCAGAAAACTTGAAGACACAAAAGAGCACAGTGAGGTCAAAAATACTCTGTTGTAAAAAAAGCAGCTTAGTATACATTTTTTTGCAAAAAAACGTATCAACTAAATACCCTGTTTTCTTTACATCTTTTGACTAGCACTTGCTGATTACTGTGATTTTTTTACAACAGAGTATTTTTGACCTCACTGTGCTCTTTTGTGTCTTCAAGTTTCCTGGTGGTGTGAACAGGTTCCTACAGACTTGTTCAATGTGCAAGTGGCCCATGTGTTTCTGGTTCTATAACTGTTCTCTTGTTTCTACAAGACTGGGGAGTCCACCACTCCTCTGTGGGTCATTTGCATTTAAGCTGCTCCATCCTGCATGTCCACATGGATAGTCCTTCTCTGAACCCTGCTTATACAGGTACTATACAGATGATCAGGTTTTAAATACATCAGACAGGGATTCTATACATTAGTTAGGACTGCTCTATAAGGGTATACCTTGACGATTTGGTGGAGCAGCTTAGTATACATTTTTTTGCAAAAAAACGTATCAACTAAATACCCTGTTTTCTTTACATCTTTTGACTAGCCTTTGCTGATTACTGTGATTTTTTTACAACAGAGTATTTTTGACCTCACTGTGCTCTTTTGTGTCTTCAAGTTTTCTGGTGGTGTGAACAGGTTCCTACAGACTTGTTCAATGTGCAAGTGGCCCATGTGTTTCTGGTTCTATAACTGTTCTCTTGTTTCTACAAGACTGGGGAGTCCACCACTCCTCTGTGGGTTATTTGCATTTAAGCTGTTCCATCCTGCATGTCCACATGGATAGTCCTTCTCTGAACCCTGCTTATACAGGTACTATACAGATGATCAGGTTTTAAATACATCAGACAGGGATTCTATACATTAGTTAGGACTGCTCTATAAGGGTATACCTTGACGATTTGGTGGAGCAGCTTAGTATACATTTTTTTGCAAAAGAACGTATCAACTAAATACCCTGTTTTCTTTACATCTTTTGACTAGCACTTGCTGATTACTGTGATTTTTTTACAACAGAGTATTTTTGACCTCACTGTGCTCTTTTGTGTCTTCAAGTTTTCTGGTGGTGTGAACAGGTTCCTACAGACTTGTTCAATGTGCAAGTGGCCCAAGTGTTTCTGGTTCTATAACTGTTCTCTTGTTTCTACAAGACTGGGGAGTCCACCACTCCTCTGTGGGTCATTTGCATTTAAGCTGTTCCATCCTGCATGTCCACATGGATAGTCCTTCTCTGAACCCTGCTTATACAGGTACTATACAGATGATCAGGTTTTAAATACATCAGACAGGGATTCTATACATTAGTTAGGACTGCTCTATAAGGGTATACCTTGACGATTTGGTGGAGCAGCTTAGTATACATTTTTTTGCAAAAAAACGTATCAACTAAATACCCTGTTTTCTTTACATCTTTTGACTAGCACTTGCTGATTACTGTGATTTTTTTACAACAGAGTATTTTTGACCTCACTGTGCTCTTTTGTGTCTTCAAGTTTTCTGGTGGTGTGAACAGGTTCCTACAGACTTGTTCAATGTGCAAGTGGCCCATGTGTTTCTGGTTCTATAACTGTTCTCTTGTTTCTACAAGACTGGGGAGTCCACCACTCCTCTGTGGGTCATTTGCATTTAAGCTGTTCCATCCTGCATGTCCACATGGATAGTCCTTCTCTGAACCCTGCTTATACAGGTACTATACAGATGATCAGGTTTTAAATACATCAGACAGGGATTCTATACATTAGTTAGGACTGCTCTATAAGGGTATACCTTGACGATTTGGTGGAGCAGCTTAGTATACATTTTTTTGCAAAAAAACGTATCAACTAAATACCCTGTTTTCTTTACATCTTTTGACTAGCACTTGCTGATTACTGTGATTTTTTTACAACAGAGTATTTTTGACCTCACTGTGCTCTTTTGTGTCTTCAAGTTTTCTGGTGGTGTGAACAGGTTCCTACAGACTTGTTCAATGTGCAAGTGGCCCATGTGTTTCTGGTTCTATAACTGTTCTCTTGTTTCTACAAGACTGGGGAGTCCACCACTCCTCTGTGGGTCATTTGCATTTAAGCTGTTCCATCCTGCATGTCCACATGGATAGTCCTTCTCTGAACCCTGCTTATACAGGTACTATACAGATGATCAGGTTTTAAATACATCAGACAGGGATTCTATACATTAGTTAGGACTGCTCTATAAGGGTATACCTTGACGATTTGGTGGAGCAGCTTAGTATACATTTTTTTGCAAAAAAACGTATCAACTAAATACCCTGTTTTCTTTACATCTTTTGACTAGCACTTGCTGATTACTGTGATTTTTTTACAACAGAGTATTTTTGACCTCACTGTGCTCTTTTGTGTCTTCAAGTTTTCTGGTGGTGTGAACAGGTTCCTACAGACTTGTTCAATGTGCAAGTGGCCCATGTGTTTCTGGTTCTATAACTGTTCTCTTGTTTCTACAAGACTGGGGAGTCCACCACTCCTCTGTGGGTCATTTGCATTTAAGCTGTTCCATCCTGCATGTCCACATGGATAGTCCTTCTCTGAACCCTGCTTATACAGGTACTATACAGATGATCAGGTTTTAAATACATCAGACAGGGATTCTATACATTAGTTAGGACTGCTCTATAAGGGTATACCTTGACGATTTGGTGGAGCAGCTTAGTATACATTTTTTTGCAAAAAAACGTATCAACTAAATACCCTGTTTTCTTTACATCTTTTGACTAGCACTTGCTGATTACTGTGATTTTTTTACAACAGAGTATTTTTGACCTCACTGTGCTCTTTTGTGTCTTCAAGTTTTCTGGTGGTGTGAACAGGTTCCTACAGACTTGTTCAATGTGCAAGTGGCCCATGTGTTTCTGGTTCTATAACTGTTCTCTTGTTTCTACAAGACTGGGGAGTCCACCACTCCTCTGTGGGTCATTTGCATTTAAGCTGTTCCATCCTGCATGTCCACATGGATAGTCCTTCTCTGAACCCTGCTTATACAGGTACTATACAGATGATCAGGTTTTAAATACATCAGACAGGGATTCTATACATTAGTTAGGACTGCTCTATAAGGGTATACCTTGACGATTTGGTGGAGCAGCTTAGTATACATTTTTTTGCAAAAAAACGTATCAACTAAATACCCTGTTTTCTTTACATCTTTTGACTAGCACTTGCTGATTACTGTGATTTTTTTACAACAGAGTATTTTTGACCTCACTGTGCTCTTTTGTGTCTTCAAGTTTTCTGGTGGTGTGAACAGGTTCCTACAGACTTGTTCAATGTGCAAGTGGCCCATATGTTTCTGATATTTGCAGAAGTAATGTTAAAAACAATACAACTTCCACACTTGGCACCAAAGAACTGACCTACAAAACACTTTCAGCAAGTGCCATGCAATGTAGATGAAGCTTGGAGTTAACTTGCAGTAAATGCGGCAAACGCGGCTTCGACAATTGCATTAAATGCAGCCACAACAAAAACACTGGTAAGTGGAGATTTTGTGGCGAAAACTGCAGAAACCACATGTGCCGCACCTGCCGCAAGTGAAGTACAAATTCCGTATACATTGCATGCAACTTACAGCAAGAGTGGCGTGGGTCAGCTCTTAGGCAGGAAGTGCAGAAATAGCCTTTTTTCCACCATAAATTCTCCAAATAGCAGAAAAATGTTGATGTGAAAGCAAAATCTCTATTCTTTCCCTATCTATCTAAATATGTACCTATCTATATATCTATTTCTATGTACAGAACACACCTGGAGATAGAGATGTGTGTGAACAGCCATCCCACCCGTCTCTTACCTGTTCACAAAAACCTCACCCTTTTTAAAAACAAAATGAAATCTCTCAGCAGCTATACTGCTGGAGCTTCAAATACAGGTTCCTATCACCAAATACAGGCATTTGGATGATACACATCTTACATCTTGTACTTAATGTGTGTTCTACTTACCTATAAAAATATGTATTGATATATCATATTTCTAAATTTATGTAGATATGATATAGAGTTATTAACCCTATATGCTAATGAGTACGTATGTTATATACGTATTTCCTACATAAGTACTTAAAATCTATATGTCTATGGCTACACTAATTTTTTTTTGTTTTTGTTTTTTTTCCTTATCTCTATACATAGAATTTGCCTATTGCTGTCTATGTTATTAGAAAAACTGAATAATGAAAAAAAAGAAAAGTAACTTTAAACTAAAATATTTTTGTAGATAATATTACGTGTGAAGACTTTAGTACTATCAGCCAATAATTGTCCTTGAAGTGGTGTATTAACCACTTTAACCCTCACATTGCAACATTGCTTCACCCTGGAAAAAGCAACATACAATTGACCATGGGCAAAAGCAGGTTCTGGTAGATAAATGCCAACTCGATGGAGGGTCTGGCCTTGAGATTTATTTATGGTCATTGCAAATGCGGGCTTGATGGGAAATTGTCTCCGTCTTAATTTAAAAGGTAATCCAGTCTCTGATGGACACAAATCAATTCGTGGAATGAATACCACATTTCCTGCTGCTGACCCACTAATTACTTTAGCCAGTATGATATTGGCATGTAAGGCAGTGACAATGAGCCGCGTACCATTGCAGAGACCTTTGTTCGTGTTCAGATTACGTAATAACATGACAATGGTGCCAATTTTAAGTTTCAGCCGATGTGAAGGCATTCCAGTTGGTGTTAGTGAATTCAAAAACTCAAGTGGGTATTGATCGAGGTCATCAGCTTCATCAGGATCGATGGAATCATCACTGATATATTCAGTATAGTCACCTATCAATAAATCCATGACTTGGGAATTGCCTTTCTCAACGTCCTCATTTTTTGGACATAAAATTGCATGAGATGCAGCTGTATTTATGCTTTCGGTGTCATTCACATCAATACAAAGATTATCTCCAAAAATTTCAATTATTAAAGAGCCAGTGCATACCATGTCTGGAGGAATTTCAATTACATCATCTCCAAGGTTATGTTCATTAGATAGTTCACCATTTCCCAGTTGAAGCAACCAACTGCTGTAGTGAGGATCAATGGAGCGCATGTTGTTAATAAGTGGCAGGCGAGTAAAATGTTGCCAGTGTTGTGAATATTTTATACAGCTCTCTACAACATCAGTTCTTGTCCCATGAGGGATGACAGGAAGACATTGTCTAAAGTCGCCTCCAAAAACAATCACTTTACCTCCAAACGGTGTTTTTTCTTTGTGAGCTACATTTGTTGTCATGACATCACGTAAAACTCTATCAATGACATGCAATGCATATTTGGATAGCATTGTGCACTCATCAATAATAAAAAGTTTAGTGCTGTGCAAATCTTTTGCTGCATCGGTATCATTCTTAATCCTGGAAACAGATGTTTCATTCACAGGAATTGGAATCCCATAAAGAGAATGAATGGTTCGTCCACCTTGTAGCAAGTTGGTGGCAATTCCAGTAGTGGCAGCAGGTGACACAATGTCTCCTTGTCCTCTTAGCTGATGTAGGAGTAGATGATATAGGTAAGTTTTTCCGCTGCCACTAGGACCATCAAGGAAAAAACACTTTGCTGTAGAATTAGTGTCTTCTAAAGCTTGAGTGATAGCATCAAAAGCAAAAAGTTGGTCCTCATTTAGAGTAGCTTTCATTTCAGCAGCTGCTGATAACTCATAATCTTTATCATACTGTGGGAGGAGGTGTTGTTTCTTGACTGGACGTGGCAAATTAAAATCAGTATAAGTTTTGCCATGAGCTTTAAGAACATGTTGGACATCTGTCATAGCATAGCCTTCACAATTGACACACTCCAGAGTGTCGGAGTGGTATGCATAGCAGTAGTCTTCTACAAAGTGTTCCTTAAATTCATCCCATAAGTCCCGAGGTTTAGCTGGAGGACCAAAAATACAAATGTAGGCAAACATGTCACGTAGCTGTGCTGGCATGTTGAGAATACTGGCATCAAGTAATGTATTTCTCCACAGACTATCATCAAATAGTAAGCCAAGAGCTAATGCCGCATCTTTGAAGGTTTCATGTGTGACTCCGTGTACAGTTTTTATGCTGTCAAAACTGGTTGCACCTTTGACATGTAACAATAACAATCTTAAATAGTAGCGTTCTTGGTCTTTCACACTGACAGTATACATTCGTCCAATCACAGAACCACCTGCTCGCTTTCTAACTTCCCAAGAACCTTCTTTCCAAACATAGTTTTCGGGAATTTCACGGTATAAATAAATATGAGCATGATGGTCGTTCTGATTAAGCTTGAAGTAGGCCATAAGTGTAGAATTTTGATGGAGCTTTTGTTTGATGTTTCCAATAGAGTCATCCTCATGAAAATAGAGTGGCTGAGAATGCGGTAGATGTACAGCAAGGCGAATGATGCTATGAGATTGTTTATGCATTGGATATGAGAATATTCGCCAAGCTGCCTCTGGTGCACTGACATATCTTGAATCCATGAATTGGTGTGTTTCATCATGTTGGATGTTAGTCTGGCAGATTTCAAGATTGGCTTTATCATGTCCTTTGTAGACGTATTTAAATAAATATTTCACAGCCTGAATGGAACCACAAACTTCGACATTTATATGGCACTTGTATTTTAATAGCAGGAACGGATTATATGGAACCACCCACGAATTGTCAATCATGTTAGAATGGTGTTGAAAAGATGGGCCAAAGTGTCTGCGATAAGTAGGATAGGCGTCCTTAGCTATGATGGTTCTTGGTTGCAAATCTTTAGGGAAACCTTTTGTACACTTCCCCAGATCCATGCAGGGAGAATTTGGGTTGTGTTCTCCACACGGACCATGAATCACATGTTGGAGAACAATTTTATGGAGCTGAGGGTAGTGGGTAGGATTGGGAATTTCAGCCCACACTGTATTGTCTATGTCCTCCTCAGTCCTTAATTTGGAGTTGCTGTCCAGAATAATCAAAATGTGAGCGTGTGGAAGGCCACGTTTTTGAAATTCAGTTACATGAACCATAGCGCAAACTTTCCCAAATAATCCGTTGTTAATGTCTTTTAAGAGTGCTTCCAGTTTTATTTTGAAAACACGTGCCACCAAATCAGGTCTATGTTCCACACGCTGCCAAGGTTCCAAATTCTCAGTAATTTCATTCCATTTCGGATTACAGGTCATGGTGATGAATAGATCAGGACGACCATATTTAGTCACAATAGCCATGGCATCCTGGTACCGCTGCTGCATATTCCTGGGACTGCCTTCAAACGAAGATGGTAAAATGACCGTTTTTCCAATGGGGATGCCTTTCTCAATGGATTTTTTCTGGAGATGTTCCTGGAGTACACAATAATCCTCTACTTTCAAATCCTTTTGGTGTTGACGGATATAATTTAGGCGATTTGCCTCGATTTTCACATAAGCATCCACTAAGTACTGCTGAGTGAGTTTGCCACCATTCAGGAGTGGATTAAACTGATTACGGACAGACAGCACATAGCAGTAATATTGCAGTTGTGTAACTCTGCGTGGACTTTGCCCTTGTTGCTTGAGGCCATCATGCCAGCCCTGGTCTCCGTAAGGGAAAAATAAAGGATAGAGTAAAGCATCTAAATTACTGTGTAGAATGCTGACCTGTTGTGTTCTTGGCGCCAAAGGATTTTTAGGGTCCGGTTGTAAATGTATTAAAATATCACGATTAAATGGTGGCTCTCCATTGTCATTTTCAAATACGACAGCAACTTCATTGACAGTTGGATTATTATATCGGCGAGGGTCTTGATTCCGATCTTGTTTAAGGGCCATGATGATATTTGGCATGAGAGTGCCATTAGCTTCAGCTTTAAGATGTTCTTCATGTTCCACATCTCGTAACATTTTGTAGGCAGCAACAAAGGGATTCACATTGTCTAACTGAAGAGCAATTATACTCATCAAAGTGGGATGACATTTTTGATTTTGTTCACAGTTTAAACGTTGTTCATTCGCGGTAGCGGTATCCAAAATATACAGTTGGGCATAAGCTGGAACTTGATCATCACTGGGATGTAGGGTTCCAGTACGATGATATATTTGTCCATGTATACGGAAACAGTAAGGGCCATGTCCAGGTGGAGGGGATATATTGGCACCCATGGAGGCGAAAGCAAATGAGCTGTTAATACTACGAATATTTTCCATGAGATTCGTACTGAACTCACTCTCCCCTGTCAGCAATCGTTTAAAGACCTCGGGATATTGGGGTATAGGTATATGCACTTTACTCTTGTGACAACACAGAGTAAAATTTTTATCTGCTGGTATCTCAGCATTAAAATGTAATGCTTGACAATGTTCACATAAATAGTTCATAGGACCACAGGAGTGTTCTACTATGGTACTGTCATCATTAGTAAAACCTGTAGGATGTTGAGGTACAGGTTGTGGTAACGGAGCATTGGAATGTTTCTTTAAGCCAACATATATAAAGCGTGGACCTGGTAGAGGATCTTCACTGTCCACAGATTCAATCACTGAGGAGTTGGAAGGTGTATCGTGGTCAGGGTTTATTAATATGGAGGTGCAAGCGGTTTTTTTGCGCCGTTCACGGCGTGCACCAGCTGCATTTGGTAATGGTTTGTTTGTTGCCTTAGAAGAGTCAGGTGTGAAGCATGTCTTATAAGCAGACTTAACGGTGTACAGGCGACGGCGTTTATCATTTGGAGTGTAAGTAGGACAGTGTTTGCGCTTACGTGCAGATTTACCAACGGTTAAAGGAGCTTCAGGCTGCACACATTCTATGAATGGAGACAAAGAAGCTGTATTGTGGGCAGAATCTATGACTGAGGACGTGGAAATATTATGTTTGCAACGTTGAGAGCGTGCAGCAGCAGCTTTATTACTTAATCGATTAGTTTTGTCCTCAAAAGACTCATTAGTAATGCGTTTATTGCAAGCAGCATTAACAGTGTCCAGGCGCTTCTGTCTGTCCTCTGTAGTCTCGTTAGCACGCTGTTTGCGCTTACGTGCGGCATCGGCGGCTTTTCGCTCTGCGTCATTGGTATACTTATTATCAGACCTGATGTTACGTGCGCCATCAGCAGCTTTGGGCTCTGTGTCATTAGTATACTTAACAGTGTCCAGGCACTTGCATCTATCCTCTGTACTCTTGTTAGTACGCTGTTTGCGCTTACGTGCAGCATCGGTGTCTTTTCGCTGTGCGTCATTGGTATACTTATTATCAGACCTGATGTTACGTGCGCCATCAGCAGCTTTGGGCTCTGTGTCATTAGTATACTTAACAGTGTCCAGGCGCTTGCATCTATCCTCTGTACTCTTGTTAGCACGCTGTTTACGCTTACGTGCAGCATCGGCGGCTTTTCGCTCTGCGTCATTGGTATACTTATTATCAGACCTGATGTTACGTGCGCCATCAGCAGCTTTGGGCTCTGTGTCATTAGTATACTTAACAGTGTCCAGGCCCTTGCATCTCTCCTCTGTACTCTTGTTAGCACGCTGTTTGCGCTTACGTGCAGCATCGGCGGCTTTTCGCTCTGCATCATTACCATACTTTATATCACACCTGATCTTACGTGCGCCATCAGCAGCTTTGGACTCTGTGTCATTAGTATACTTAACAGTATCCAGGTGCTTGCATCTATCCTCTGTACTCTTGTTAACACGCTGTTTGCGCTTACGTGTGGCATCGGCGGCTTTTCGCTCTGCATCATTACCATACTTTATATCAGACCTGATCTTACGTGCGCCATCAGCAGCTTTACACTCTGTGTCATTAGTATACTTAACAGTATCCAGGCGCTTGCATCTATCCTCTGTACTCTTGTTAACACGCTGTTTGCGCTTACGTGCGGCATCGGCGGCTTTTCGCTCTGCATCATTACCATACTTTATATCACACCTGATCTTACATGCGCCATCAGCAGCTTTGGGCTCTGTGTCATTAGTATACTTAACAGTATCCAGGCACTTGCATCTATCCTCTGTATTCTTGTTAACACGCTGTTTACGCTTACGTGCGGCATCGGCGGCTTTTCGCTCTGCATCATTACCATACTTTATATCAGACCTGATCTTACGTGCGCCATCAGCAGCTTTGGACTCTGTGTCATTACTATACTTAACAGTGTCCAGGCGCTTGCATCTATCCTCTGTACTCTTGTTAGCACGCTGTTTACGCTTACGTGCGGCATCGGCGTCTTTTTGCTCTGCATTATTAGTATACTTTATATCAGACCTAATCTTACGTGCGCCATCAGCAGCTTTGGGCTCTGTGTCATTAGTATCCTTACTATTAGAGCTCATGTTGGCTAAGCTAAACAGCTTTAAGCGTGGTGGTGGCAAACAACAGGTTAATAAGAGGCAGTGTCAGGTAGTAGGAAAATAGCCAGTTAATAATAGGCAATAGTTCTTTGCAGGAATACAGATATTAATAAATAGGCAGTTTATATTGCAGAGAAATTGCTGGGCAATAATGGACAATGTCCTTATGTGGCAAATAATAGAGCAATATACCCAGTGTGGCAAAGAAGAGGTTAATAAACGGCAGTCTCTCAGTATAACAGTCAGTGAATAATAGGCAGTATATGGAGAAAACACCAAACAAAAGTTCAAAATTGGTGTGAAAATGTCACTGAACCACTTCACAACTAAATATATATAGTTTTGGTAAATGGTATTATCATTTTTTTGACGAAATTCGGCAGGAGCTTGAAGAGCGACGTCACTGGGACCGCCTCCACGCAGTAGAAACTTGCTGTGAGGTAAAAATTCAAAAATCACACCAAAATGGCGGGCAGAGTGTGTCACAGTACGGCACATTTCTGATTGGTCGCTCGCGGCAGGCGGCAACCAATCAGAAAAGTGCCGCGCACCACGAAGGCATATATCTTTGTCCACCCTGAGCGGGTGTAGGACGCTGGTGACGTCACTTATCTCCGGACATTATCTCCGGACAAAGCCACGGAAGTTGGCACAAATTGCCGAAAGTAGTATTCTAGGCAATTATATATTAGATTTTAATGTTATCAGTGTTTACCTTTGAACGTTTATATTGTATTGTCCTGTCACCAGCCATGTGTATGATTATCGGCCGAAAGCCTCTCTGGAACCAATAATCACCCCATGTAAAGGTATCTTTATAAGTTAAAGATTCAGAATACTATGACTTTTATCATATCCTGAACAGTCAAGTTTTTTATGAACCGTTAAGGTTTTCTGGTTGAAGTAAAAAAAACTCTGCGTGTTTACAGTTTGAAACCATAAAATGTTGAAAAATTATGTCATTCTTGAGTATATCACTCAATGGTGCTCATAAACATGTCAAATTTGATCTATAATATACTTTAATATACGTTACTTTAATCTTTAATATACTTAAGAACAGGGCCCCAGACATCACACAGGGGGTCTGAAACACCGCACAGTGGTCCAAAATATCGCTGTGCTCTGCCTGGGGCCCCATATGCTGCCTGGGGCCCCTGTGCTCTGCCTGGGGCCCCATATGCTGCCTGGGGCCCCTGTGCTCTGCCTGAGGCCCCTGTGCTCTGCCTGGGGCCCCATGTTCTGCCTGGGGCCCCTGTGCTCTGCCTGGGGCCACTGTGCTCTGCCTGGGGCCCCATATGCTGCCTGGGGCCCCTGTGCTCTTCCTGGGGCCCCATGTGCTGCCTGGGGCCCCTGTGCTCTGCCTGGGGCCCCATAGGCTGCCTGGGGCCCCTGTGCTCTACCTGGGACCACTGTGCTCTGCCTGGGGCCCCATATGCTGCCTGGGGCCCCTGTGCTCTGCCTGGGGCCCCTGTGCTCTGCCTGGGGCCCCATATTCTGCCTGGGGCCACTGTGCTCTGCCTGGGGCCCCATAGGCTGCCTGGGGCCCCTGTGCTCTGCCTGGGACCACTGTGCTCTGCCTGGGGCCCCATATGCTGCCTGGGGCCCCTGTGCTCTGCCTGGGGCCACTGTGCTCTGCCTAGGGCCCCATATGTTGTCTGGGGCCCCTGTGCTCTGCCTGGGGCCCCATATGCTGCCTGGGGCCCCTGTGCTCTGCCTGGGGCCCCTGTGCTCTGCCTGGGGCCCCATATTCTGCCTGGGGCCACTGTGCTCTGCCTGGGGCCCCATAGGCTGCCTGGGGCCCCTGTGCTCTGCCTGGGACCACTGTGCTCTGCCTGGGGCCCCATATGCTGCCTGGGGCCCCTGTGCTCTGCCTGGGGCCACTGTGCTCTGCCTAGGGCCCCATATGTTGTCTGGGGCCCCTGTGCTCTGCCTGGGGCCCCATATGCTGCCTGGGGCCACTGTGCTCTGCCTGGGGCCCCATATGCTGCCTGGGGCCCCTGTGCTCTGCCTGGGGCCCCATATGCTGCCTGGGGCCCCTGTGCTCTGCCTGGGGCCCCATGTTCTGCCTGGGGCCACTGTGCTCTGCCTGGGGCCCCATAAGCTGCCTGGGGCCCCTGTGCTCTGCCTGGGACCACTGTGCTCTGCCTGGGGCCCCATATGCTGCCTGGGGCCCCTGTGCTCTGCCTGGGGCCACTGTGCTCTGTCTGGGGCCCCATATGCTGTCTGGGGCCCCTGTGCTCTGCCTGGGGCCCCATATTGCTGCCTGGGGCCCATGTGCTCTGCCTGGGGCCCCTGTGCTCTGCCTGGTGCCCCATGTTCTGCCTGGGGCCCCTGTGCTCTGCCTGGGGCCACTGTGCTCTGCCTGGGGCCCCATATGCTGCCTGGGGCCCCTGTGCTCTGCCTGGGGCCCCATATGCTGCCTGGGGCCCCTGTGCTCTGCCTGGGGCCCCTGTGCTCTGCCTGGGGCCCCATGTTCTACCTGGGGCCACTGTGCTCTGCCTGGGGCCCCATAGGCTGCCTGGGGCCCCTGTGCTCTGCCTGGGACCACTGTGCTCTGCCTGGGGCCCCATATGCTGCCTGGGGCCCCTGTGCTCTGCCTGGGGCCACTGTGCTCTGCCTGGGGCCCCATATGCTGCCTGGGGCCCCTGTGCTCTGCCTGGGGCCCCATATGCTGCCTGGGACCCCTGTGCTCTGCCTGGGACCACTGTGCTCTGCCTGGGGCCCCATATGCTGCCTGGGGCCCCTGTACTCTGCCTGGGGCCACTGTGCTCTGCCTGGGGCCCCATATGCTGCCTGGGGCCCCTGTGCTCTGCCTGGGGCCTCATATGCTGCCTGGGGCCCCTGTGCTCTGCCTGGGGCCCCTGTGCTCTGCCTGGGGCCCCATGTTCTGCCTGGGGCCCCTGTGCTCTGCCTGGGGCCCCTGTGCTCTGCCTGGGGCCACTGTGCTCTGCCTGGGGCCCCATATGCTGCCTGGGGCCCCTGTGCTCTGCCTGGGGCCCCTGTGCTCTGCCTGGGGCCCCATATGCTGCCTGGGGCCCCTGTGCTCTGCCTGGGGCCCCTGTGCTCTGCCTGGGGCCCCATAGGCTGCCTGGGGCCCCTGTGCTCTGCCTGGGACCACTGTGCTCTGCCTGGGGCCCCATATGCTGCCTGGGGCCCCTGTGCTCTGCCTGGGGCCACATATGCTGCCTGGGGCCCCTGTGCTCTGCCTGGGGCCCCATATGCTGCCTGGGGCCCCTGTGCTCTGCCTGGGACCACTGTGCTCTGCCTGGGGCCCCATATGCTGCCTGGGGCCCCTGTGCTCTTCCTGGGGCCACTGTGCTCTGCCTGGGGCCCCATATGCTGCCTGGGGCCCCTGTGCTCTGCCTGGGGCCCCTGTGCTCTGCCTGGGGCCCCATATGCTGCCTGGGGCCCCTGTGCTCTGCCTGGGGCCCCTGTGCTCTGCCTGGGGCCCCATAGGCTGCCTGGGGCCCCTGTGCTCTGCCTGGGACCACTGTGCTCTGCCTGGGGCCCCATATGCTGCCTGGGGCCCCTGTGCTCTGCCTGGGGCCACATATGCTGCCTGGGGCCCCTGTGCTCTGCCTGGGGCCCCATATGCTGCCTGGGGCCCCTGTGCTCTGCCTGGGACCACTGTGCTCTGCCTGGGGCCCCATATGCTGCCTGGGGCCCCTGTGCTCTGCCTGGGGCCCCATAGGCTGCCTGGGGCCCCTGTGCTCTACCTGGGACCACTGTGCTCTGCCTGGGGCCCCATATGCTGCCTGGGGCCCCTGTGCTCTGCCTGGGGCCACTGTGCTCTGCCTGGGGCCCCATATGCTGCCTGGGGCCCCTGTGCTCTGCCTGGGTGTAGGACACTGGTGACGTCACTTATCTCCGGACATTAGCTCCGGACATTAGCTCCGGACATTATCTCCGGACATTAGTTCCGGACATTAGCTCCGGACAAAGCCACGGAAGTTGGCACAAATTGCAGGAAGTAGTATTCTAGGCAATTATATATTAGATGTGGAGCATGTGCTCACATGTAACCACTGCTCATCTCTCAGTGACCAAGATGGCCCAGATTCCACAGATCGGCAGCATTCACCATGAAGAAGAATGTCTGATAACAATGCATCGATGGATAAAGCTGCACACAACAAGGACAGCAGCATCCATTCCATGCATCCATGCACCAACAGGCCCATACGTGCAGTCCTAATAGTTTTCTGAGACTGTGATACATTTTAGGCTGAGATACACAGCTAGCATACAGTATCACCCATGACAGTGTAAAGTGATCGCAGGTGGTAGCCATGACCGAGCGGCTGCTTCACATCAGCCTGGCAGAAGCGTGCACACAGTGCGAAATACCCATCATCCCCTGTAAGCCAGGCACTCATCCTAGGTCCTGTACCAAGCCCTGAGCTCTGGACGTTCCAAGAATGTCCGCAAGGGATTCTAGTAAGGCCTCCCACTGCCAAGAACAATAGTTCCTTGCTGCTGCCAACAGCCCACTGCACTTGTACTTGACCTTGGCTACTGCACTTCCCTATCTGAGTCACCATCAGGAAGTAGCCTGCTTGAGGGTATGTGCACACGCTGTGGATTCCATTGCAGAATTTTCCGCAGCGGATTTGATTAAATCCGCAGTGCAAAAAGTACTGTGGATTTATCGTGTTTTTTTGTGCGGTTTCCACTGCGGTTTTAGACACCTGCGTTTTTTTAATATGGAGCAGGTGCCAAACCTCTGCGGATTCCCCACAAAGAATTGACATGCTGCGGAAAATAAACTGCAGCGTTTCCGCGCGTTTTTTTCCGCAGCATGTGCACAGCGGCTTTTGTTTTCCATAGGTTAACATTGTACTGTACACCGCATGGAAAACTGCTGCGGATCCACAGCGTAAAAACCGCTGCGGATCCGCAGCAAAAACCGCAACGTGTGCACATAGCCTTATAGTAGCATTATCCCCGTCCCATTGTGGGCTAGTCCCAAACATTAACTGTACTTTATCCTATATTGCCAGATAACTACAGTTACTATTTTATATTAGTATGTACTAAGCCAAATCTATCTTATATCCAAATCTATCTTTTACCTTATGTTGGTATTTGGTACCCATATGTAGCGCCCCCACTGCCGCAGGGCCGAGGGGCACCCGGTACCGGGCCTCTGGGTCTCTGCTCTGGGGTTGTCACGGTGGCTAGGCCCGGTCCATGACCCTGCTGAGGGGCGCACAATGAAAGGTGGTGGTATGGGATGATAACGTTATGGTGCGGTGTAGTGCCGGTCGCAGTAAATAACGAGGACACCAGGTTGCAGTCTCTTTACCTCTTTACTGAAGGCTTCTGGGTCCTCAGTCCGGAATACGGTTAACAGGGCTGCGCAAGTCCGGCCGGTCCGATGGCACCTCCAGAGTTCCCTTCGCAGGTGGAAATCTGTGCCTACCTGCTAGCGCTTGTGTGTTGTGGTCTTTCCCTGCTGTGCTTACGGGATAGTACCCCACAACTGTTGTGTCTGTTTCTCGTGTTCCCTCACAACTCGATTCTGATGTTCTTCTACGTCCCCCTGATCCTACGGTTAGGACGCACCCGTATGACGGGGAGGCTCGGAGGTTCTTCCTGGGCTCTATCGTCACCCCTCTCCTGTTGTTACCCCCCTGTGTCTTCCTGGGTCTGTGTGAGACAGTCCGCCTGTGACTGACTGTCCTGCCGTAGGTTTGAAGTTTGGCTTGGAGCTCTATACTTCCTCGGCGTTCCGGCCACCGGTTATGCGCCTCAATAGGATGTTGCCTCGGTCTAACAGCACGACTCCTACTGGTATTCTCCTAGTTGCGTTGATCTCGTTTCTCACTCAGCACAATAAATCTCGCTTCTTATCCTTTCTTGGGGTACCGCCGCTATATCGTGCAGGTGCGGTCCCGTAACGTTCTCTCTGGTTGCTAGGCCTCTGTCAGGATCCCACCCCTGACAGGGACCCCTCCGAATCTTCCCCTACAACACCCTCTGCCACAAGGTGTTGCCTGGTTCCAACCCAGTCAGCGTTCTCTCTAACTTCCTGCCTAACCCCCAGTTTTACCAGACTGTGAGGAGTGGCCTAATAAATAGAACCCTTAGCTCCTCCTGGAGGCCAGACTGTGAAATGTATTGGTGTCTGTGATACCTGGTCAGATGAACTCCTTCAGTGCCATCAGACGTACCATAGCCCCCCTTAGCGGCGGAGCCACAGTACTGCAACGACCAGGACTCTGGGGCGCTGCACATATATCCCTGCATTTTTTAGAGGCACTCTGATTTATTATTGTTAATGTGTTATATAAGATTATTTTAATATATTCTGAGGGTTTCAGCGCTTAATTATGCCTGCAAATGTATTGTATATATGAGGTTTTTTTACCTTGTTTTTCATAGGATTCCATATGGGAATATTTCATGTTACACTACATTACTCATGGTCTATACATTATCACATCACAATACACTACAAAGGATATACAAAAGAGGCATAAGACTATTTACAGGATGCAATTGTAGACTTCCGGGGTAGGAAAGCGTTAGTACACCCCACCACTCTTAGATTAGATTAGATACACAGCAATACAGTATTGCATAGCGCAGGCTACAGCAGCCATGCCATCTTGGCTCTCCCGATATAACCCATGTTTATGGTCAGGTGTGACGTTGGCTTTTAGGCTTTTGATATCACCAGTTTGGATTGGAGCCATGACCTCATTATCACACCTCTGACGCATGGCCAGTAGCTGCAGACAGCTGAGTGATCCGCTGATGAATATCTTGTACAGTATCTTCTTGTCTTGTCAGGCGGGAGGGGGGAGAAAAGGGGGATGCTGCTGCAGAAAATGGTAATACGTGAGGGAAGAGGGGAATGCTGCTGCAGACAATGGTAATAAGTGAGGGAAGAGGGGGATGTTGCTGCAGACAATGGTAATAAGTGAGGGAAGAGGAGAATGCTGCTGCAGACAATGTTAATAAGTGAGGGAAGAGGGAGATGTTGCTGCAGACAATGGTAATAAGTGAGGGAAGAGGATGATGCTGCTGCAGATAATGTTAATAAGTGAGAGAAGGGATGCTGCTGCAGACAATAGTAATAAGTGGGGGAAGAGGGGAATGCTTCTGCAGACTGGTAATAAGTGAGGGAAGAGGGGGATGCTGCTGCAGACAATGGTAATAAGTGAGGGAAGAAGGGATGTTGCTGCAGACAATAGTATTAAGTGAGGGAAGAGGATGATGCTGCTGCAGACAATGGTAATAAGTGAGGGAAGAGGGGGATGTTGTTGCAGACAATGGTAATAAGTGAGGGAATAGGAGAATGCTGCTGCAGACAATGGTAATAAGTGAGGGAAGAGGAGAATGCTGCTGCAGACAATGGTACCAAGTGAGGGAAGAGGAGAATGCTGCTGCAGACATTGGTAATAAGTGAGGGACGAGGGGGATGCTGCTGCAGACAATGGTAATAAGTGAAAGAAGTGGAGAATGCTGCTGAAGACATTGGTAATAAGTGAGGGAAGAGGGGGATGTTGCTGCAGACAATGGTAATAAGACGGAAGAGGGGGATGCTGCTGCAGACAATGGTAATAATTGAGGGAAGAAGGTGATGCTTCTACAAAAATAAAAAGTGAGGGAAGAGGGAGATATTACTTACAGACAATGGCAGTATGTGAGGGGGAGGGAAAGAAGGGGGATGCTGCTGCAGACAACTGCAATAAGCCAGGGAAGATGGAGAGGAGGGAGACGTTGCTGCAGACAATGGCAGTAAGAGAGGATGAGAGGAGCGGAACGTTGCTGAAGACAATGGTAGGAAATGAGGGAGAGGATGCTGCTGCTGCTAGTATTGTAGTAAGTGAAGGAGTTGGGAGTACAGGAGAATGCTGCTCCATACAATGGCAGTAAGTGAAGGACAATAGAGAGGATACTGTTATTGGTGTGGGGCTGTAAGCATGGGCGATGTACTAGTCTCCTACACCCCAGCACATTACATGAAAGTGGGGTTTCTGGCAGGGTGTGTAGACTTGTGCTGTGGGGCTGCTACGCCTTTGAAGGCTGCATGAAACTGATGACGTTGGTTGGCCAGGACCAGATGTCTGACAGTTCATTGGGGGACAATACACAAGATCTAACCCCGACACACTCCAAAAACATGAAGACAGAACTGTTGCTTTCAAAGATTTTTTTATTTATCTTGTGCAAAAGAGAATGGTTTCCAACGTTTCGGCACAGACACGAGCCTTCGTCAGGAAGACAATCTTATGGTAGCTATATCGTATGTAGGTCCTTGGCTCTCAGATTGCCCTCTGGAAGTCTGTCAAAAGTGGTCTTGATTGGCCAGCAGAATGGAATTAAATGAAACTGTTCACATCCATAGTGGACTATCCTTTGTTATCAATTGCTAGGAATACAGATGTATTACGGTAGACTTAGCCTTTGCATTTTTCAAAAGTAATGGAATGTGCATAAGGAATTGTAAGAGGTAGTTAGACCACAATGAGCCTTATTCACTGTTCATAGGGAAGGCTGCAGCCATCTTAACACCTGAGCACCTAACAGTGATTTAGCCTGATCCTATCCGCTTTTAGTTCAATGGGGGAGACCACCAGTCAAAAATAAACTTTTTACTCAACGGTAACTTGGGGGAGATCATATACAGTAGATAAGTGGGCACACAACTTGATGGATGTTTCCTTTACAATACAGATCATTTTCCACACACAGTTTCAATTCCTTCCTCTTTACTCACTGTCCTCTACCTTCACCATTCCTTTCTACTTCACCACCGCAGAGCTCAGTAATACAGCACATTAATAAAGAGTCCTATTCTCAACCAGTGGTTCCACATCTTCTTTCCCCTCAAACTGTATTGCCAGTATGGCCAGTACTTCTCTGTTTCTGACTCTCTGGAACTCCCTCACAGTGCAATCTCTTTGTTTTACGTACTATGTCCCATCTAAGCCCGTTACCTCTATGAGTTGTAAACTTTGGGCCACACTTCCAGGCGTCCTGTCCCAAGCCCTGTCTCTGATCAATCACTATTGCTTTAGTCACTTCTCTCTTGTTCTCTCCGCTAGGATCTCACTATCTGTCATCGCTATCTCGTCTCTTGTTAGTGACACCCACGTCATGCGGCAAAGCTCACATCAAACCTTAGGTCTTCTTTCTAAACACTCTGGGCCCTTTCTAGCTTCCTGACAAGAAACTGTCTTTTTCCCTTCAGCTAGTCCCAATCATTAACTCTTACCTTTCCTACTGTCAAACAACTCACATCATTAACATTTTGCAGTTCACATTAGACAACATAACATTACACTTGTTCTTCAAGGGGAAATGCTGGCAATATGTCCATCTCCTTACAATGCTGCTGACAAGAGTAGTAAATTTGGGGTGACGAAGTGGAGAGTGACGCTGCAGCAGAGAATGGTAGTAAGTATAAGAAAAGGGAAAGGAGGGAGACGCTGCTGCTGAGAATGGTAGTGAGGGAGGAGGGGAATGCTGCTTACAATGGTAGTAAAAGAGAAGGGAGAGGAGAGTGATGCTGCTGCAGGCTGTCACGATAATGTGAATATGCCATGATGGAGTATGTACCTAACTTTACAAGACACACCCTGTGGGCAATTCTGACCCCCCTCTTCTCACCCTGCCTGCTGCTAGTATGTGTGTAATTCAAAACCCTCACTAGAATCAATGAAGTTTTATGGCTTAGCTGCCAATACCAGTCTCTGTGAAAACTACTCATTCCCTCCTCCCAACCAATACCAGCCAAAACTGGTATAGCCACTTCCAACTGCAGGCATTTCTTTGTTTTATTAATGTGATATAAAGGGGCACCAATTGGGGCTAGGGTTATAAGAATGATATATTCTGGATGTCCATCGATACATCTATCACTCCCTGAAAGCGCTAGCAGCTAAACGCATCAAGTGCGAAGTGCGGATTTCTAAGTAAGCGGATCACGTAATTACTCCGTGTTCACACTTACAAAAATGCCCGACGTGGGAAACATCATGAGCATAGTGCCGTACTTATGCGAGTTTCACATAGCAAGTTATGCATAAAAATAGTTAACATAGCTCTAAGTAAAGGGGAGGTGTCAGCCTCTAAGTGATGTCACCACAGGGGAGAGCCTGGGTTTTGGGGTAGAATAACTTAGTGAGACAGCATTCTTGCAGCGTCTTTGTGTCCGGGGTCCTGCTGCTACTGATACAGATGTGCTATGCATCTAGATGTGTGCATCCTCCTTTGCACATGGCCAGCCATGATGATATGAAATGATCTAAACGCTATGTAAGTTTTTTTCAATTTTAATCATTTTTTATTTGTAATTGTAATGTACACATGATTTTGTCATTATAATATCTTTTTATACCTTGTAAACACTGCCTACCTTTTTATGGAGTAAAATATAAAATACTAGCTTGCGTCTTCATGCTCTATATGAACTGTCGCGTCCTCTGAAGTGAATTACGCTACTGATTTGGGTTGGCTCCGGACCCGTCAATACTTTGAAAATCGGAGCTGGTGGCAGCATATTTTGTTCTGTGCATTTGGGAGGCTTTGTAGTGATGGCGGCGTTGATAATTATTGTTCCCGCAAGAGTGGGAGTAGTTATATCGCCTTCGCTGCAGCATGCCCAAAAGCTAGTACATAGCATACAGTCTTTCTGGCAACTAATTACCCTAGGTGCAGTACCTAGTCTGACCTGAGGGTAAGGGGGGCGCCAGAGAGCTGCAAGTTCCAAACCGGAACTGGGAAGTGGGATATAGATAAATCCCCTTCAGAAGGAACCAGGAGCAACCAAACAACCCTGATTCGTGACAAATTGGTGTGAGGGGGGGGGGATGATAAAGGTATCATCCCCGTGAACTGTGACAGATTGGTGGGATCCCTGACATATCCGTTGGGATCCGTGACATATTGTTGGCAGCATGGTGGGATCCATGACATATTGGTGGCAGCGCAGTGGGATAATAGAGCATTAGTGATCTGGTTTGAGCAATCATTCCTCCCACTAAAAACTTGCACAGTTCTTGGAGAACAAGCTCAGTGTTTACTAGTCCTGAGACAATTGTCTGTACCTGCGATTACCCCTCCCTTGTCTTCATTTTTCTATCCAATCTTTTATTTGGCAATGATGGCTGCAAAAGGAGAAGCCTGGTACACCCAGCAGAAGAAGGAAACTCTTGTTGGAGTATGCATGTACCATGGCCTGGACCCCCATGGCAAAAACAAAAGCCAAATGGTCAGGGAACTGGTGCAATTTGAAGCGGACCAATCCCAGCCTCAGAGCCCAGTGGCCGCAGAAGCCAGCACAAGTGAAAATGGTGCTGCAGCAGAGGTCCAACCACTGTATGCCGGCCCTACTAGCAACCAGGGCAGATTGGACCCCAATCTGCTGGCGGTCTTGGAACTACTCCCCTCTGACGGCCGTGATGGACGTCTGTAGCTGATCTAGCAATACCGGCAGGAGGCCCAAGCTGAGCGAGAGGCCCAGTGGGAGGCAGAGAGCTGAGCAGGAGGCCCAAGCTCGGAGGGCCCATGAACTGCAGATGGCCGAACTTGGGGCAGTACCATCCACAACGCAGGGCAGTGAGTCTAGCAACGCTCAGACCCCTAAACCCTGGCCAGAGCACTTTCCTGTGATGGAAAAGGACGGGGACTTGGACACTTTCCTGCGGGCCTTTGAGAAAGCCTGCAGACAGTACCAGCTGCCTGGGAATGAATGGGCCTGATACCTGACCCCAGGGCTAAGAGGCAAAGCTCTGGAGTCGTTTGCTACTCTCCGGCAAGAACCAGATGAAGACTATGGGGCCATTAAGCAGGCCCCGATACCCAAATACCAGCTTACACCTGAGGTTTACCGTAGAAAATTCTGGAACCTCCAACATGGCCCACACGACAGCTTCAGCGATGTGGCGCATGGACTCGGGACCCACTTTGACCAGTGGACCCAAGGACTGTCAGTGACCACCTTTTCACAACTTCGGGACCTGATGATCAAAGACCAGTTCTTACATCTTTGCCCAGCTGAGGGGCGACAGTTTGTGATGGACAGAGAGCCCAAAGACGTGACTAAAGCAGCTCAGATTGTCAACGCCCATGAGGCCAACCGTAGATCAGAAGTGCGGAAGCCAGAGAGGGGGTAAGCCTGCAACCAATGTCAGTGCCCCTGCCAGCCAACACACCAGAGGCCCTGCCCCCGTTGCCATCAGACCTACCACCGACCCTCACCAGTGTTTTTTCTGCAAGCGGACTGGTCACATCAGTGCCCACTGTCCAGAGAAGCAGAAGAATCCCCCTGCCAAGGCCCCAGGGCCTAATGCAGAAGTTTTTTTGGTGGGTGGGGCGGTTGGGAGGGTATGTGGCAACATGCAGCACATCACCGTGGGGGGCCATGTCGCTACAGTCCTCAAGGACAACGGGGCTGAACGAACCCTCATCCTCCCCGAACTGGTGGCCCCTGAAGAGATCATTCTGGGGAAAGCCCTGACTGTCACCAGGATTGGGGGCATCTGCTGAACCCTGCCAATGGCCCGGGTGTATATAGATTGGGGAGTCGGGAGCGGGGTGAAGAAAGTGGGGCTATCCGATAACTTGCTCACTGATGTTTTATTGGGGACTGATTTGGGGAGGATGGTTGAATACTATGTCCCGGACTCCCATGCCCGATCGAATGCTGATGATAGCATTGGGAAATTGCATGTGTTACCTGACAATGCTTTACTGATTAATGATGTACCTGATAATCATTTTTCTGAAAATGCCGAGAATAATACTGATAATGCTAATGATGAAAATGTGCATGTGTCACCTTCTAATCATTTGTGTCCCAAGGATGATGTGTTCACGGGTGCAGGAGTGCTCAGCCATGTCACACTGTGGGGTGGGATGGCTGAGGAACCCCTAAAAGGAGCAAGCGATGGTGCTATGGGAAATGGGGAGATGCATGGGAACCGTGACCAGTGCCACAGAGGAAGGTAACTGCCCCATAAGTAGCACTGCTCCTGAGATGGTGGGGGTGGATGGGGAGATAGTACCCATAGCAGCGCCGGCTGATGAGTCTGTGGAAATCCCCGGGGAGACAGCCTATGTAGCTGTCACCTGCAGTCAGAGTGCCCGGAACGCAGATAACATTCTGCCTTCTGGACCCTCCTCAGTCACAGGCATGATAGAACCAGGAGATGGACCTGGAGCAGGTCCCAGAGGGTTCCCGTGAAGAAGGGACCCTGACGTCGCTTCTGGCTTCCCCTAGCCAGGAGTTCCAGGCCGCTCTGCACTCAGATGCGAGCCTGGAGAATTTGAGACACCTCGCCGAGACGCCCACCTCCGTGACTGATAAGGAGAGGGTGTCCTGGCAATGAGGGAGGTTGTACCGGGAGACCATACCTGGAAAATCGCAAAAGGAGTGGTTGAGGGAAAGACAGCTGATCGTCCTGCACCAATTCAAGAGTGAGTTGTTGCGGATTGCCCATGAGATCCCGCTCGCTGGACACTTGGGGATCAGCAAAACTAAGGCCCAGCTGTCTCAACACTTCTATTGGCCCAAGATGGGGACAGTTGTGACTAGGGTTGAGCGAAACGGATCGGACAAATTAAAAAATCGCCGACTTTCGGCAAAGTCGGGTTTCATGAAACCTGACCCGATCCTAGTGTGGGATCGGCCATGAGGTTGCCGATCTGCACGCAAAAGTCGCGTTTCATATGACGCTTTCAGCGCCATTTTTCAGGCAATGAAGGAGGATGCAGAGTGTGGGCAGCGTGATGACATAGGTCTTGGTCCTCACCATCTTAGAGAAGGGCATGACAGTGATTGGCTTGCTTTCTGCGGCGTCACAGGGGCTATAAAGGGGTGTGCACGCCGACCGCCATCTTACTTCTGCCGATCTTAGCATAGGGAGAGGTTGCTGCAGCTTCATCAGAAGAAGGGATATAGTTAGGGAGGGAAGATTAACCCCCAAACTGCTTGTGCTGTGGCAATTTCCACTGTTCAACACCACCTTTTTTTTGCAGGGACAGTGGAGGCTATATTTTTGTGCGTCAGCTCTGTAGCTTATTAGGCTGCCTTATAAGGCTCCCTGATAGCTGCATTGCTGTTTGCATGCTGCTGTGCAAACCAACTGCTTTTTTAAAAGCAAAAATCCTGTTGCTCCTTTGTGCACAGTTATCTTGTTTATTTGTCCACACGTTTGTGTGCAGCAGTCCTTTTTATTGCTGCCATACTTGTCCTGAGATCATTGTAGGGAGATTGAAATTGTACTACAGTCCTTGTATTTTTTCATATATCTTCCAGCCACTTTCTGCCACTTACATTGTGTTGTTTTATTCACTGGGCCTGAGTTTTAGTTCAGTCTCCCCCAAAAAAAGTGAGATTCAAATTCTCACAAAGTGGATATACATCAGTCCTGTTAGTTTGTCGTATATCAGCCAGCCACTTTCTGCCACTTACATTGTGGTGTTTTATGCACAGGGCCTGAGATTTGGTTCAGTCTCCCAAATAAAAAGGGAGATTTAAATTCTCAACAAGTTTATATACATCTTCTACCTTGTTTTACAGTACCATATAACGGTTGTTATTTTGGTTAGATTTTCCAAAAAATGAGGAAGTCTGGTGGAAGAGCCCGTGGGCGGTGGTTGCCAGCTGGTACTGATGGTGGAGGTGGTGGTGGTGCATGGTGGTAGTGGCAAAAGCACAATAGCACCTAAGGCTGAAGGTGTTGAGACTATTCCTCCATTTGCACCTGCTGAATGTCCACCATAGGCCATTTTTATACCTCCCTAAATGGGCTGACTCCCCCCACAGGGACGTGGTCACCACCTGGCGCAAGCACCCGTGCAAGTGCCATTTGCTTGGACAGGTGGGTGGGCCCACTCTTGGGCGACGTGTTATGATCCCAATGGCAAGGATCTCAGAGATTACAGCAAAGTCTGCAAACATAAATACCAGCTCATAGGGACGTGGTAACTAGGCTGACCATATACCTGATCCTAGCACAAACACTAACAGTAGCCGGGGAACGTGCCTACGTTGATCCTAGACGTCTCGCGCCAGCCGGAGAACTAACTAACCCTATCAGGGAAAATAAGACCTCTCTTGCCTCCAGAGAAAAGACCCCAAAGTAATACAAGCCCCCAACAAATAATAACGGTGAGGTAAGAAGAAAAGACAAATGTAAGAATGAACTAGATTTTAGCAAAGAGAGGCCCACTGACTAATAGCAGAAAATAGTAAGATGACTTATATGGTCAGCAAAAAACCCTGCAAAATATCCACGCTGAATATCCAAGAACCCCCAAACCGACTAACGGTGAGGGGGGAGAATATCAGCCCCCTAGAGCTTCCAGCAATATCAGGAATCACATTTTGTACAAGCTGGACAAAAATATGAACAAGCAAAATAACAAAAAATAAGAAAGCAGGACTTAGCTTATCTTGCAAAGAACCAGGACCTGAAGACAGGAGCAAACAGAAATGAACTGATTACAACGATGCCAGGCACTGGACTGAGAATCCAGGAAGTTTAAATAGCAACACCCCAGGCCTAACAAAGCAGGTGAGTACCAACCTGGTAAAAGACAATCCAAGTGCCAAATCACTAGTGACCACAAGAGGGAGCCAAGAAGTATAGTTCACAACAGTACCCCCCCTTTAAGGAGGGGTCACCGAACCCTCACCAAGACCACCAGGGTGACCAGGATGAGCAGCGTGGAAGGCACGAACCAAATCGGCCGCATGAACATCAGAGTCGGCCACCCAGGAATTATCCTCCTGACCATAGCCCTTCCATTTGACCAAATACTGAAGCCTCCGTCGAAAGAGACGAGAATCCAAGATCTTCTCTACCACATACTCCAACTCGCCCTCAACCAACACCGGAGCAGGAGGCACAACAGCAAGAACCACAGGCACAACGTACCGCCGCAACAAAGACCTATGGAACACGTTGTGAATGGCAAACGACACCGGAAGATCCAAACGAAAAGAAACCGGGTTAAGAACTTCCAAAATTTTATAAGGACCAATAAAGCGAGGCTTAAACTTAGGAGAGGAAACCTTCAGAGGGACATACCGAGAAGACAACCAAACCAAATCCCCAACACGAAGTCGGGGGCCCACACCGCGGCGGCGGTTGGCAAAACGCTGAGCCTTCTCCTGTGACAACTTCAAGTTGTCCACCACATGATTCCAAATCCGCTGCAACCTATCCACCACGGAATCCACCCCAGGACAGTCAGAAGACTCAACATGACCCGAGGAGAAACGAGGATGAAAACCAGAGTTGCAGAAGAATGGCGAAACCAAAGTAGCGGAACTAGCCCGATTATTAAGGGCAAACTCCGCCAATGGCAAGAAGGTCACCCAATCATCCTGGTCCGCAGAAACAAAACATCTCAAATAAGCCTCCAGTGTCTGATTAGTTCGCTCCGTTTGACCATTAGTCTGAGGATGGAAGGCAGATGAAAACGACAAATCAATGCCCATTTTAGCACAAAAAGATCGCCAGAATCTGGACACAAACTGGGATCCTCTGTCGGACACGATATTCTCCGGAATGTCGTGTAAACGAACCACATTCTGAAAAAACAAAGGAACCAGATCGGAAGAGGAAGGCAACTTAGGCAAGGGTACCAAATGGACCATCTTGGAAAAACGATCACACACCACCCAGATGACAGACATTCCTTGAGACACCGGAAGATCAGAAATAAAATCCATGGAAATGTGTGTCCAAGGACTCTTCGGGACGGGCAAGGGCAGAAGCAACCCGCTAGCACGAGAACAACAAGGCTTAGCCCGAGCACAAGTCCCACAGGACTGCACAAATGACCGCACATCCCGTGACAAGGAAGGCCACCAAAAGGACCTAGCCACCAAATCTCGGGTACCAAAAATTCCCGGATGCCCCGCCAACACCGAGGAATGAACCTCGGAAATCACTCTGCTGGTCCATTTATCAGGAACAATCAGTCTGTCGGGTGGACAAGAGTCAGGTCTACCAGCCTGAAATCTCTGCAACACACGTAGCAAATCAGGAGATATGGCCGACACGATTACTCCCTCTTTAAGAATACCAGCTGGCTCCGAGACTCCAGGAGAGTCAGGCACAAAGCTCCTAAAAAGAGCATCAGCCTTAACATTCTTCGAACCAGGCAGGTACGAGACCACAAAGTCAAAACGAGAGAAAAACAATGACCAACGAGCCTGTCTAGGATTCAGGCGCTTAGCAGACTCGAGATACATCAGATTTTTGTGATCAGTCAAGACCACCACACGATGCTTAGCACCCTCGAGCCAATGACGCCACTCCTCAAATGCCCACTTCATGGCCAACAACTCCCGATTACCAACATCATAGTTCCGCTCAGCAGGCGAAAACTTCCTAGAGAAAAAAGGCACATGGTCTCATCACAGAGCAACCAGAGCCTCTCTGCGACAAAACAGCCCCAGCACCGATCTCAGAAGCATCCACTTCAACCTGAAAGGGAAGTGAGACATCAGGCTGGCACAAAACAGGCGCCGAAGTAAACCGGCGCTTCAGCTCCTGGAAGGCCTCCACGGCTGCAGGGGCCCAATTAGCCACATCAGAACCTTTCTTGGTCATATCCGTCAAAGGTTTAACAATGCTAGAAAAATTAGCGATAAAGCGACGGTAGAAATTAGCAAACCCCAAGAACTTCTGAAGACTCTTAACAGACGTGGGCTGAGTCCAATCATGAATAGCTCGGACCTTGACTGGGTCCATCTCCACAGCAGAAGGGGAGAAAATAAAACCCAAAAAGGAAACCTTCTGCACTCCAAGAGACACTTTGAGCCCTTCACAAACAAAGCATTATCACGCAAAACCTGAAACACCATCCTGACCTGCTTTACATGAGAATCCCAATCATCCGAGAAAACCAGAATATCATCCAGATAAACAATCATAAATTTAACCAGATACTTCCGGAAGATATCATGCATAAAGGACTGAAACACTGAAGGAGCATTAGAGAGCCCAAAGGGCATCACCAAGTATTCAAAATGACCTTCGGGCGTATTGAATGCAGTTTTCCATTCATCTCCCTGCCTAATGCGCACAAGGTTGTACGCACCACGAAGATCTATCTTGGTGAACCACTTGGCACCCTTAATCCGAGCAAACAAGTCTGACAATAGTGGCAAAGGATACTGAAACTTAACAGTGATTTTATTCCGAAGCCGATAGTCTATACAAGGTCTCAAAGACCCGTCTTTCTTGGCCACAAAAAAGAATCCCGCACCAAGAGGTGAAGAGGATGGACGAATATGCCCCTTCTCCAAAGACTCCTAGACATAAGAACGCATCGCGGCATGCTCGGGTACAGACAAATTAAATAATCGTCACTTAGGAAATTTACTGCCAGGAATCAAATCTATAGCGCAGTCACAGTCCCTATGAGGAGGAAGATCACTGGGCCTGGACTCACTGAATACATCCTGATAGCCACCCAAATACTCAGGAACCTCTGAAGGAGTAGAAGTAGCAATAGACACCGGCGGAGAATCGCAATGAATTCCCTGACAACCCCAACTCGACACAGACATAGCCTTCCAATCCAAAACAGGATTATGGGTCTGTAACCATGGCAGACCTAACATGATCAAATCATTCATTTTATGCAGAACAAGAAAACGAATCACCTCCCGATGTTCAGGAGTCATGCACATGGTCACTTGTGTCCAAAACTGCGGTTTATTTTCCGCCAGTGGCATAGCATCAATTCCTCTGAGAGGAATAGGAATTTTTAAAGGCTCCAGGACAAAATCGCAGCGCTTGGCAAACGACAAGTCCATAAGACTCAGGGCAGCACCTGAATCCACAAACGCCATAACAGGGTAGGAAGACAATGAACAAATTAAAGTCACAGACAAAATAAATTTAGGCTGCAAATTACCAATGGAGACAGGACTGACAACCTTGGTTAGGCGTTTAGAGCATGCTGATATAACATGTGTAGAATCACCACAGTAAAAACACAGCCCATTCTGTCGTCTATGATTTTGTCGTTCGGTTCTAGTCAGGATTCTATCACATTGCATTGCTGGATCGGGGTTTCTATCACATTGCATTGAAACAGGTGTCTGTTCAGACAACACCGCCAGAGGATTAGCGGATTTGCGCTCCCGCAAACGCCGATCAATCTGAATAGCCAGCGTCATAGAATCATTCAGACTTGTAGGAATTGTGAAACCCACCATCACATTCTTAATGGCTTCAGAAAGGCCATTTCTGAAATTTGCGGCCAGAGCACATTCATTCCATTGAGTAAGCACGGACCATTTCCGAAATTTTTGGCAATACACTTCGGCTTCATCCTGGCCCTGAGAGATAGGCAGTAGAGCTTTTTCTGCCTGAATTTCAAGATTAGGCTCCTCATAAAGCAATCCGAGCGCCAGAAAAAACGCATCAACATCCGCCAATGCCGGATCTCCTGGCGCTAACGAGAAAGCCCAATCCTGAGGGTCGCCACGCAAAAAGGAGATAACAATTTTAACTTGCTGAGCTGAATCTCCAGACGAACGAGGTTTCAAAGATAGAAACAATTTACAATTATTCCTAAAATTCCTAAATTTAAATCGATCTCCAGAGAACAGCTCAGGAATAGGTATCTTAGGCTCAGACATAGGACTGCTAACAACAAAATCCTGAATGCTCTGCACTCGTGCAGCAAGCTGATCCACACTAGTAATCAAGGTCTGAACATTCATGTCTGCAGCAAAGCTTACAGCCACTCTGAGAAAAAGGGGAAGGAAGAAAGAGGAGAAAAAAAAACTCAGAACTCCTTTTCTTTTAATCCCACTTCTGCAATGCATTAACTATTCATGGCCTGGCATACTGTTATGATCCCAATGGCAAGGATCTCAGAGATTACAGCAAAGTCTGCAAACATAAATACCAGCTCATAGGGACGTGGTAACTAGGCTGACCATATACCTGATCCTAGCACAAACACTAACAGTAGCCGGGGAACGTGCCTACGTTGATCCTAGACGTCTCGCGCCAGCCGGAGAACTAACTAACCCTATCAGGGAAAATAAGACCTCTCTTGCCTCCAGAGAAAAGACCCCAAAGTAATACAAGCCCCCAACAAATAATAACGGTGAGGTAAGAAGAAAAGACAAACGTAAGAATGAACTAGATTTTAGCAAAGAGAGGCCCACTGACTAATAGCAGAAAATAGTAAGATGACTTATATGGTCAGCAAAAAACCCTGCAAAATATCCACGCTGAATATCCAAGAACCCCCAAACCGACTAACGGTGAGGGGGGAGAATATCAGCCCCCTAGAGCTTCCAGCAATATCAGGAATCACATTTTGTACAAGCTGGACAAAAATATGAACAAGCAAAATAACAAAAAATAAGAAAGCAGGACTTAGCTTATCTTGCAAAGAACCAGGACCTGAAGACAGGAGCAAACAGAAATGAACTGATTACAACGATGCCAGGCACTGGACTGAGAATCCAGGAAGTTTAAATAGCAACACCCCAGGCCTAACAAAGCAGGTGAGTACCAACCTGGTAAAAGACAATCCAAGTGCCAAATCACTAGTGACCACAAGAGGGAGCCAAGAAGTATAGTTCACAACAGCGATGGCACTGGCACAGGGTCCCTCATAGTACAATGAAGTGTCTCTGATGGTGCTGGTGCACAACCAACATCAGACACACCGTCGTAATATGAGGGGCCCTGTGCCAGTACCGCCGCCCACGAGAGAGTGTTCCCCCCAGCTCGAACAGTGCTCTACCACTTGCAATACTTACCTCTCCCTGCTCCACCACTGTGTAGTCTGTGCTGTTAAATCCTTCAATGGCACTGCCAATACAAATTTGTTGAAATGATAGATGATAGTTAAAATATACAGGGGCCCTGGCCTCCATTTAGACCAGTTAATACTTTGCGCCTACTACCACTGTCTGCTACTCAGCAGAGGAGCCCACCTCTGTACCTACCTATGCCACCTGTTTATTTATGAACAATTTTTTGGCAGACATTTAGTCCACTTTATTATTTGGGCGTACTAACTGTGTCTGCCACTCATTACAGTTTTCCTCCACTGAACAAAGCAATGCCGCCTGTTTAGTCCTGTTACCACATTTGAACTGCATTTAGCCTACTTTATTATTTGGGCCTACTAACTGTGTCTGCCACTCATTACAGTTTTCCTCCACTGAACAAAGTAATGCCGCCTGTTTAGTCCTGTTACCACATTTGAACTGCATTTAGTGTTATGATCCCAGTGACTGGGGATCACAGGAAATACTAGCTAAGTAACTAAACATAGACACGAGCTCTAGGGAGATGGTAACTGGACTGACCGCAAAACCTGATCCTATCCAAACACACTAAAGGTAGCCGGTGAACATGCCTAAAATCCTGGACGTCTCGACGCAGCCTGAGAAACTGACTACCCCTAAAGAGAAAGCAAGACCTCACTTGCCTCAAGAGAAATAACCCCAAAGATATAGGAAGCCCCCAACAAATAATAACGGTGAGGTAAGGAGAAAAGACACACGTAGGAATGAAAACAGATTCAGCAAATGAGGCCCGCTAATACTAGATAGCAGAAGACAGATAGCGAACTGTGCGGTCAGCAAAAAACCCTACCAAAATATCCACGCTGAGAATTCAAGAACCCCCACACCAACTAACGGTGTGGGGGGAGAAACTCAGCCCCCTAGAGCTACCAGCAAGCTGGGAAATCACATATTAGCAAGCTGGACAAGAAACAAATAGAACACTGATGATAATAAATGAACAAAACGGAAACTTAGCTTCTCTTGAAGAGACTGGGAGCAAGGTAGTCAGAAGGAATCAGAATAGCACTGAATACATTGACAGCAGGCATAGACTGAGAGTCCAAGTGAGCTTAAATAGAAAACCAGCCCACAGATAACGAGACAGCTGATGCCAGTCACAAACCTGCAGAAAGACAGCACTCACACAGTACCACTTGTGACCACAAGAGGGAGCCCAGAATTAGAGTTCACAACAGTACCCCCCCCTTGAGGAGGGGTCACCGAACCCTCATCAAGACCCCCAGGGCGATCAGGATGAGCCGCATGGAAGGCACAAACCAAATCGGCCGCATGGACATCAGAGGCGACAACCCAGGAATTATCCTCCTGACCATAGCCCTTCCACTTAACTAAATACTGAAGCCTCCGTCTGGAAATACGAGAATCCAAGATCTTCTCCACCACGTACTCAAATTCGCCCTCAACCAGCACTGGAACAGGAGGCTCAACAGAAGGAACCACAGGCACCACATACCTCCGCAACAAAGACCTATGGAACACATTATGAATGGCAAACGATGCTGGGAGGTCCAAACGAAAAGACACTGGGTTAAGGATTTCCAAAATCTTATAAGGACCGATGAAGCGAGGCTTGAATTTAGGAGAGGAAACCTTCATAGGAACATACCGAGAAGAAAGCCATACCAAATCCCCAACACGAAGTCGGGGACCAACACCGCGACGGCGGTTGGCAAAGCGCTGAGCCTTCTCCTGTGACAACTTCAAATTGTCCACCACATGGTTCCAAATCTGCTGCAACCTATCCACCACAGAATCCACCCCCGGACAGTCAGAAGGCTCAACCTGACCCGAGGAAAAACGAGGATGAAAACCAGAATTGCAGAAAAAAGGCAAAACCAAAGTAGCAGAACTAGCCCGATTATTAAGGGCAAACTCGGCCAATGGCAAAAAAGTCACCCAATCATCCTGATCAGCAGAAACAAAACATCTTAAATAAGTTTCCAACGTCTGATTAGTTCGCTCGGTTTGGCCATTCGTCTGAGGATGGAAGGCCGACGAAAAAGACAAATCAATGCCCATCTTAGCACAAAAAATCCGCCAAAATCTGGACACAAACTGGGATCCTCTGTCAGACACAATATTTTCAGGGATGCCGTGCAAGCGAACCACATTCTGAAAAAATAAAGGAACCAAATCGGAGGAGGAAGGCAACTTAGGCAAGGGCACCAAATGGACCATTTTGGAAAAACGATCACACACCACCCAGATGACAGACATTCTCTGAGATACTGGAAGATCTGAAATAAAATCCATGGAAATGTGCGTCCAAGGCCTCTTCGGGACAGGCAAAGGCAAAAGCAAACCGCTGGCACGAGAACAGCAAGGCATAGCCCGAGCACAAATCCCACAGGACTGCACAAAGGAACGCACATCCCGTGACAAGGAAGGCCACCAGAAGGACCTAGCCACCAAATCTCTGGTACCAAAAATCCCAGGATAACCTGCCAACACCGAAGAATGAACCTCGGAAATAACTCTGCTGGTCCATCTATCTGGGACAAACAGTCTCTCTGGTGGGCAACGGTCAGGTCTATCAGCCTGAAATTTCTGCAGCACTCGTCGCAAATCTGGGGAAATGGCAGACAAAATCACTCCCTCTTTGAGGATACCAGCCGGCTCTGAAACTCCCGGAGAGTCAGGCACAAAACTCCTAGAAAGGGCATCAGCCTTCACGTTCTTCGAACCAGGCAGGTACGAGACCACGAAATCGAAACGGGAGAAAAACAACGACCAACGAGCCTGTCTAGGATTCAGGCGCTTGGCAGACTCGAGATAAATCAGATTTTTGTGATCAGTCAAGACCACCACACGATGCCTAGCTCCCTCGAGCCAATGTCGCCACTCCTCAAATGCCCACTTCATAGCCAACAACTCCCAATTACCAACATCATAATTCCGCTCGGCAGGCGAAAACTTTCTTGAAAAGAAGGCACAAGGCTTCATCACAGAGCCATCAGAGCTTCTCTGCGACAAAACAGCCCCTGCTCCAATCTCAGAAGCATCCACCTCGACCTGGAAAGGAAGAGAGACATCAGGCTGACATAAGACTGGAGCTGAAGAAAACCGGCGCTTCAGCTCCCGAAAGGCTTCCACTGCCGCAGGAGACCAATTAGTCACATCAGAACCTTTCTTGGTCAAATCCGTCAAGGGCTTAACCACGCCAGAAAAATTAGCGATGAAGCGACGGTAAAAATTAGCAAAACCCAAGAACTTCTGAAGACTCTTAACAGATGTAGGCTGAGTCCAGTCATGAATAGCCTGGACCTTGACTGGGTACATCTCAATAGTAGAAGGAGAAAAAATAAAACCCAAAAAGGAAACCTTCTGTACTCCGAAGCGACATTTTGAGCCCTTCACAAATAAAGCATTAGCACGCAGGACCTGAAACACCATCCTGACCTGCTTCACATGGGACTCCCAATCATTAGAAAACACCAAAATGTCATCCAGATACACAATCATAAATTTATCCAGATATTCTCGGAAAATGTCATGCATAAAGGACTGAAACACAGAAGGAGCATTAGAGTCCAAAAGGCATCACCAAGTACTCAAAATGGCCTTCGGGCGTATTAAATGCTGTTTTCCATTCGTCCCCCTGCTTGATACGGACAAGGTTATACGCACCACGAAGATCTATCTTGGTGAACCAACTGGATCCCTTAATCCGAGAAAACAGATCAGACAATAATGGCAAAGGATACTGAAATTTGACCGTGATTTTATTTAGAAGACGATAATCAATACAAGGTCTCAGAGAACCATCCTTCTTGGCCACAAAAAAGAATCCTGCACCAAGAGGGGAGGAGGATGGGCGAATATGTCCCTTCGCCAAAGACTCCTTTATATAACTCCGCATCGCGGCATGTTCTGGTATAGACAAATTAAAAAGTCGTCCCTTAGGGAACTTACTGCCAGGAATCAAATTTATAGCACAATCACAATCCCTATGAGGAGGCAGGGCACCGGATCTGGGCTCATCAAATACATCCTGGTAGTCCGACAAAAACTCAGGGACCTCAGAAGGAGTGGAAGAAGCAATTGACACCAAAGGGACATCGCCATGAATCCCCTGACAACCCCAACTAGACACAGACATAGCTTTCCAATCCAGATGGATTATGGGCCTGCAGCCATGGCAGACCCAAAACTACAACATCATGCAAATTATGCAGCACAAGAAAGCGAATCACCTCCTGATGTACAGGAGTCATGCACATGGTCACTTGAGTCCAATACTGAGGCTTATTCTCAGCCAATGGCGTAGCATCTATTCCCCTCAGTAGAATAGGAAATTCCAAAGGCTCCAGAACAAAACCACAGCGCTTGGCAAACGACAAATCCATAAGATTCAGGGCAGCACCTGAATCCACAAAAGCCATAACCGAGTAGGATGACAAAGAACAGATTAAAGTAACAGACAAAATGAACTTAGGCTGTATAGTACCAATGGTGACAGGTTTAGCGATTTTTTTTAAGCGCTTAGAGCATGCTGAGATAACATGAGTAGAATCACCACAGTAAAAGCACAACCCATTTTGACGTCTATGACTTTGTCGCTCAATTCTAGTCAGAATTCTGTCACATTGCATTGACTCAGGTCTCTGTTCAGAGAACACCGCCAGAGGATGCGCAGATTTGCGCTCCCGCAAACGCCTATCAATCTGAATGGCCAAAGCCATTGAATCACTCAGACTTGCAGGCGTGGGGAACCCCACCATAACATTCTTAATGGCTTCAGAAAGACCCTCTCTGAAATTTGCAGCCAGGGCACACTCATTCCATTGAGTAAGCACTGACCATTTCCGAAATTTTTGACAGTACACCTCAGCTTCATCCTGACCTTGAGAGATAGCCAGCAAAGCCTTTTCTGCCTGGTTCTCAAGATTAGGTTCCTCATAAAGCAGTCCAAGCGCCAGAAAAAACGCATCCACATTCAGCAATGCAGGATCTCCTGGCGCCAGAGAGAAAGCCCAATCTTGAGGGTCGCCGCGTAACAAGGAGATAACAATTTGAACTTGCTGAGCGGAATCACCAGAGGAATGAGGTCTCAAAGATAGAAACAATTTACAATTATTCCTAAAATTCAGAAACCTAGATCTATCTCCAGAAAACAACTCAGGAATAGGTATCTTTGGCTCAGACATAGGGCTATGAACAACAAAATCCTGAATATTTTGCACCTTTGCAGCAAGATGATCCACACTAGAAGTCAGACTCAGAATATCCATGTCTGCAGCTGAGCTCAAAACCACCCAGAGATTAAGGGGATGAGAGAAGCTAGACAGACTGCAGCAAAGGAGGGAAAAAAAAAATTGTACTCGGGAGTAAGGACTTCTTTTATCCCACTTCATGCAATGCATTAAACACTTTTGTGGCCTGCTGTACTGTTATGATCCCAGTGGCTGGGGATCACAGGAAATACTAGCCAAGTAACTAAACATAGACACGAGCTCTTGGGAGATGGTAACTGAACTGACCGCAAAACCTGATCCTATCCAAACACACTAAAGGTAGCCGGTGAACGTGCCTAAAATCCTGGAGGTCTCGACGCAGCCTGAGAAACTGACTACCCCTAAAGAGAAAGCAAGACCTCACTTGCCTCAAGAGAAATAACCCCAAAGATATAGGAAGCCCCCAACAAATAATAACGGTGAGGTAAGGAGAAAAGACACACGTAGGAATGAAAACAGATTCAGCAAATGAGGCCCGCTAATACTAGATAGCAGAAGACAGATAGCGAACTGTGCAGTCATCAAAAAACCCTACCAAAATATCCACGCTGAGAATTCAAGAACCCCCACACCAACTAACGGTGTGGGGGGGAGAAACTCAGCCCCCTAGAGCTACCAGCAAGCTGGGAAATCACATATTAGCAAGCTGGACAAGAAACAAATAGAACACTGATGATAATAAATGAACAAAATGGAAACTTAGCTTCTCTTGAAGAGACTGGGAGCAAGGTAGTCAGAAGGAATCAGAATAGCACTGAATACATTGACAGCAGGCATAGACTGAGAGTCCAAGTGAGCTTAAATAGAAAACCAGCCCACAGATAACGAGACAGCTGATGCCAGTCACAAACCTGCAGAAAGACAGCACTCACACAGTACCACTTGTGACCACAAGAGGGAGCCCAGAAATAGAGTTCGCAACAATTTAGCCTACTTTGTTATTTGGGCCTACTAACTTTGTTTGCCACTCATTAAAGTTTTCCTCCACTGAACAAAGCAATGCCGCCTGTTTAGTCCTGTTACCACATTTGAACTGCATTTAGCCTACTTTATTATTTGGGCCTACTAACTGTGTCTGCCACTCATTACAGTTTTCCTCCACTGAACAAAGCAATGCCGCCTGTTTAGTCCTGTTACCACATTTGAACTGCATTTAGCCTACTTTATTATTTGGGCCTACTAACTGTGTCTGCCACTAATTACAGTTTTCCTCCACCGAGCAAAGCAATGCCGCCTGTTTAGTCCTGTTACCAATTTTGAACTGCATTTAGCCTACTTAATTGTTTGGGCCTACTAACTGTGTCTGCCACTCATTACAGTTTTCCTCCACTGAACAAAGCAATGCCGCCTGTTTAGTCCTGTTACTAATTTTGGACTGCATTTAGCCTACTTTATTATTTGGGCCTACTAACTTTGTTTGCCACTCATTACAGTTTTCCTCCACTGAACAAAGCAATGCCGCCTGTTTAGTCCTGTTACCACATTTGAACTGCATTTAGCCTACTTTATTATTTGGGCCTACTAACTGTGTCTGCCACTCCATTACAGTTTTCCTCCACTGAACAAAGCAATGCCGCCTGTTTAGTCCTGTTACCAATTTTGAACTGCATTTAGCCTACTTTATTATTTGGGCCTACTAACTGTGTCTGCCACTCATTACAATTTTCCTCCACTGAACAAAGCAATGCAGCCTGTTTAGTCCTGTTACTAATTTTGAACTGCATTTAGCCTACTTTATTATTTGGGCCTATATCTGTGTTTCCTCCTCATCCTGCCCATTGCCCAGCCACTGCTAGATGAGTCTGCTGGTACATTGACCCAGACCACTACATTCTCTTTGTACTCTACACAGCCAGAATCTGACCCTGCTGAAAGTCAGGTTCCCCTTCCCATATACTATACCACCTTACACGGGGACAAAGAGGAAGGTGCAGATGAAAGTGCAGGTTCCTTCATCTGGTGGGGGGGCATACTCGGCGACGTCACTGGCACAGAGCTCCTCATAGTACGCAAAAGTTTCTCTGCCAGTGGGAGGCGCCACCCACCGTCAAACACACCACCGTACTATGAGGGGCCCTTTGCCAGTGCCAATGCGAACGAGTGGGCCCCCCCTACTTGCTCAGGATCAGAGCACTTGCAAAGTTGAAATACTTACCTCTCCCTGCTCCACCACCGTGATGTAGTCCGTGTTTCCTGGGCCCACGAAAATCTTGAGCCATCCCTAACCCCCCACAACTTTAGCCAAGTAAATTAAAATTGACAAGCTTAAGTAGTTAGAATTGATGTTTTTGGCATTAAAATGGGCACTGTAGGTGTATTCCTGTCCTCCACTCACTGCCGACTTTGATTCCCCATTGACTTGCATTGGGTTTCGTGTTTCAGTCGGCCCCCGACTTTTTGCAATAATCGGCCGATTTCACCCGACCCGACTTTTAACAAAGTCGGGTTTCGCGAAACCCGACTCGATCCGAAAACAGTAAAAGTCACTCAACTCTAGTTGTGACAAACTACTGCCGCTCCTGTATCACCTGCTAAAGAGTGGGGAAGGCGGAGCCTGCTCTTAAGGCTCCCCTGATCCCTTTGCCAGTGATAAAGGAGCCTTTCCAGACTATCGCAGTGGACATTGTGGGCCCGTTGGCTGTCCCCAGCAGCTCTGGAAAGCAATACGTCCTCACTGTGGTAGACTACGCTACCCGATACCCAGAGGTAGTGGCTCTGTCCTCAACTAGGGCAGATAAGATGGCGGATGCACTGTTGGCTATCTTTTCACGGATAGGATTTCCCAGGGAGATGCTTACCGATCAAGGGACCCAATTTATGTCTCGCCAAATGGAGCCTCTTTGTAAGAAAATGCAGGTGAAGCACCTGGTATCGAGTGCATATCACCCACAGACCAATGCGCAGTGCGGCATACGACGCCACTGCAGCCACATTGAAGGTGGGCAAGCAGCAAAGAAAGAACACACTAAGGGCAAAAAATGATAATACGAATTGAATAAACGGACAATATGAACCACTGTATAACATACAAATAATAATGAAAACATAATTGAGGGGAAAATGAAAAGTAGTAATGTTGCCCATGGAGGATGGTGATATCCCCAATGCTGCATGCCACAATCCACTAAGGCTTCTTTCATACTTCCGTCGGCAGGCGGCTGTCATAATGTGTCGACGCGACGTATCGACAGATTTGTGAAAAATAGTGAAAAACGGATGCAACGCATACAGTTTTTCGATGGATCCGCTAGACGGTTTGTCCGTTTTTACCATCCGCTTCATCTGTTTTTGTGATGGATCCGTTTTCCATGCCTACAAATGGGAGTCTCCCAAATGTGATTGGCTACTGGAAAGTAAGGGAAACCTATATATGGACTGTTTTTACACCCCATCTTTGACAGGGTTTAGAGCAAGTGGCAGAGATGAAAGGAGTGCTAGTAAAGATTGCTACCATATATTCTGATTTTGCTTCTGTGGCCAATAGGCTCGCAATCATAGTTCGGGATAAGGAGGCAGCAAGAGAGAGCATCCTTCGACAGCGACATCGCCGGCGCCTTTGGATACATCCCATCAACGCCCAGCAAATGACCCGGGGCGTGTATTCAACACTCTACATGGAGTTGAGGCAAAACACAGAAAAATTCTTCAACTATGTGCGCATGAGACCGGAACACTTCGACGTTTTGAAGGACACATACAGTATTTGAGGTTTTCCATCTCATCTGCGGAGCGTCTGATGGTGGCTCTGCGGTAAGCCTTTTTTTATGTATTTTGTATTATCATTGTTCATAGTTCATGCCATATGCACATGTTCCAATATCAAAAGAACATTAGGAGTACACGTCCAAATCTTTTTTAAAAAGATATTAATGCAAATTTTATTAAGCAGAATCAATACATATATAATAGCAAAAGTCACAAACAGTATCGAAAAATTCAGCAAGGGAAAACATTGGAACAACACTGAAAACAACGGTGATAGACCCTGAGTATAACTGCAACTATTCCATAAGTAAAGTGCTAGTAGTGCATGTCACAAAAGAATGGGGGATTTAAGAGAACAGGTTACTGCTATATTGCATATAGTACATCCCATAGTCTAAGTCTCATAAGGTATCGTGCACTAGATACCAAAACCCAGTTCCTCAAATCTTACCCATAATGCAGATTTACCAGGGGTCACCGTCTAAACCCCAACGCGCGTTTTGCGTTGGCTTCGTCAGGGGGCAGGCTGTCTAGTGTGTCAGAGCGGATTTTATAGGGTCAGTGAATCTCTTTCAGGTGCCACTAGTTACGGCGCATGTCAGACGTCAGTCGCGCCGGGAGTTACATCACTTGCTGCGTACACCATGGCGCTGCGCTCCACAATCGCGTCACTATGACGCCAGTGGAACCCAAACGTCACTATCGGGCGCCGCAGTGATGTCCCGGAACTCGGACCGTGACCGACATACGCACTGTGGATGCCGGCGAAGTACCTCCCATCATGACGTCACTGAAGAAGAAAAATAGGTACTCTCAAAGAGACATCTCCTCCCATCAACATAGCTGAATCACCCCGGGGATTCGAAAAAGTGCGATCAGTGCTCAGTGCCTGTCCGTGCCCACACAGGAATATCACCTGGGCAAAAAGCAAACCCTCAAGGTAAAGAGAAAGTGAGTGCAGTGAGCACACATATATAAAATACAAATAACATAATAGATCAAATGTGACAATATAAGATACAGAGTAGAAATGCATAACCACATTAGTTATTACAATGTAACAGGAATGACAACATGTGTAAAAACCAAAAAATATGTCTCATAGTGAACATATAAGACTTCAGGACAGTCCCCATAGGTCATCACACCAGGCATAGAAGGAGAACTTCCCCGGGATCCGACACCAGAATTTCAAATTAGTGCCTCTTATCCAGAGAGTTCATCATTTTCACACATAATCAGTGAAGAGCAAAAGCTAAAACAAGAGGCTAAAAAAAAAAAAATGTTAAATAAGAGAACAATTAATAAACATGCCACAACAGACACAAAAAAGACAGTACTAATTGAAAGACAAATCTGGAATAGACTCACTATAGAAAGGAACTAAAACTCAATTGTTCATTTAGCCCAAATGGGGCAATGGTGTTCAGCAGTTATCCACCTACATTCGCATTGTGCCAGTTTTCGTTTCAAGTCCCCTCCCCTAATGCCAGCACGAACCTTATCAATTCCCCAGATCTTTAAATGTTTTGGATTGCATTGGTGATGTAGACGGAAGTGTTTTGGTATTGGTTTTAAGCTATCCACATCCTCAACGTCCTTCGCTCCTATAATATCTCTTATGTGCTCACGCACACGGACACACAATTCTCTTGATGTTAATCCCACATATATCAAATTGCAAGTACACACTGCGTAGTAAACCACGAAAGTCGTACTGCAAGTAATGTGTTCTCTAATATAAAAGTTTTTTTTGCCATCAGAGGATGTAAAGGATGTGGATCTAACCAAATTTTTACATGCCAAACACCCTCCGCATGGAAAAAATCCTTTTCTTTGTGGTCCTGCTCCAAAACAATCTGGGGTTTTTGCCACATAATGACTATGTACCAAGATATCGCATATGATATTACTCCGACGTGCTGCCATTAGGGGCTGGTCGGACAAATGTTTCCGTAGCACCGGATCAGTTTGTAGAACCGACCAATGTTTTTTTATGATGTTTCTCATCACATCCCACCTATGATTATAAGTAGATACAAAACGTGGTTGACCATCCCACATTTTCCTCTTTTTGTCCCTCTTTGTACCAACCAAGAGATCATTTCTCTTGGTCCTTTTTGCTCTGATGTAACCTTTTTTGATTGACCAACCACTATACCCACGTTGTCTAAAACGCTCCCCAAGGTCCTTGGCCTGTTCCTCAAACAGAACATCAGAGGCACAAATCCTTTGAGCCCGAAGGAACTGTCCAATGGGGATGGCCCCAATCGTGGAGGGCAGATGTGCGGATGTGGAGTGCCGGAGGGCGTTAACCGAGGTTTCCTTTCGGTACATGTCAGTATAAATCAAACCATCATCATTTACTCTCAAGATGATGTCAAGGAAAGAGATCTCTTTTTGATGGTGGGTATACGTAGGTCTGATGTTGGAGTCATTGTCGTTAAGACATACCATAAATTGCGGTAATTCCAGGACAGGGCCATGCCAGATGAATAGGACGTCATCGATATATCGGTACCATCCAAGGATTTGTGGGGCGGCCTGGGCTCCACCACAAAAAATCTCTCTCTCCCATAATCCCAAAAATAAATTAGCATAAGACGGCGCACAGGCCGCCCCCATTGCAGTGCCCTGTCTCTGGAGAAAAAAACATTGGTTGGTTCTACAAACTGATCCGGTGCTACGGAAACATTTGTCCGACCAGCCCCTAATGACAGCACGCCGGAGTAATAACATATGCGATATCTTGGTACATAGTCATTATATGGCAAAAACCCCAGATTGTTTTGGAGCAGGACCACAAAGAAAAGGATTTTTTCCATGCGGAGGGTGTTTGGCATGTAAAAATTTGGTTAGATCCACATCCTTTACGTCCTCTGATGGCAAAAAAACTTTTATATTAGAGAACACATTACTTGCAGTACGACTTTCGTGGTTTACTACGCAGTGTGAACTTGCAATTTGATATATGTGGGATTAACATCAAGAGAATTGCATGTCCGTGTGCGTGAGCACATAAGGGATATTATAGGAGCGAAGGACGTTGAGGATGTGGATAGCTTAAAACCAATACCAAAACACTTCCGTCTACATCACCAATGCAATCCAAAACATTTAAAGATCTGGGGAATTGATAAGGTTCGTGCTGGCATTAGGGGAGGGGACTTGAAACGAAAACTGGCACAATGCGAATGTAGGTGGATAACTCTGCTGAACATCATTGCCCCATTTGGGCTAAATGAACAATTGAGTTTTAGTTCCTTCCTATAGTGAGTCTATTCCAGATTTGTCTTTCAATTAGTACTGTCTTTTTTGTGTCTGTTGTGGCGTGTTTATTAATTGTTCTCTTATTTAACATTTTTTTTTTTTTTAGCCTCTTGTTTTAGCTTTTGCTCTTCACTGATTATGTGTGAAAATGATGAACTCTCTGGATAAGAGACACTAATTTGAAATTCTGGTGCCGGATCCCGGGGAAGTTCTCCTTCTATGCCTGGTGTGATGACCTATGGGGACTGTCCTGAAGTCTTATATGTTCACTATGAGACATATTTTTTGGTTTTTACACATGTTGTCATTCCTGTTACATTGTAATAACTAATGTGGTTATGCATTTCTACTCTGTATCTTATATTGTCACATTTGATCTATTATGTTATTTGTATTTTATATATGTGTGCTCACTGCACTCACTTTCTCTTTTCCTTGAGGGTTTGCTTTTTGCCCAGGTGATATTCCTGTGTGGGCACGGACAGGCACTGAGCACTGATCGCACTTTTTCGAATCCCCGGGGTGATTCAGCTATGTTGATGAGAGGAGATGTCTCTTTGAGTGTACCTATTTTTTTTTCTTCTGTGACGTCATGATGGGAGGTACTTCGCTGGCATCCACAGTGCGCATGTCGGTCGCGGTCCGAGTTCCGGGACATCACTGCGGCGCCCGATAGTGACGTTTGCGTTCCACTGGCGTCATAGTGACGCGATTGTGGAGCGCAGCGCCATGGTGTACGCAGCAAGTGATGTAACTCCCGGCGCGACTGACGTCTGACATGCGCCGTAACTAGTGGCACCTGAAAGAGATTCACTGACCCTATAAAATCCGGTCTGACACACTAGACAGCACTGCCCCCTGACGAAGCCAACGCGAAACGCACGTTGGGGCTTAGATGGTGACCCCTGGTAAATCTGCATTATGGGTAAGATTTGAGGAACTGGGTTTTGGTATCTAGTGCACAATACCTTATGAGACTTAGACTATGGGATGTACTATATGCAATATAGCAGTAACCTGTTCTCTTAAATCCCCCATTCTCTTTTGTGACATGCACTACTAGCACTTTACTTATGGAATAGTTGCAGTTATACTCAGGGTCTATCACCGTTGTTTTCAGTGTTGTTCCAATGTTCTCCCTTGCTGAATTTTTCGATACTGTTTGTGACTTTTGCTAATATATACAGTGGGGCAAAAAAGTATTTAGTCAGTCACCAATAGTGCAAGTTCCACCACTTAAAAAGATGAGAGGCGTCTGTAATTTACATCATAGGTAGACCTCAGCTATGGGAGACAAACTGAGACAAAAAAATCCAGAAAATCACATTGTCTGTTTTTTTATCATTTTATTTAAACCGCCATTCTTCTGTGTTGGGAATGAGGCATTCCAGCTGTCATCACACCTGCTAAAACCATATTCCAGCAGTGGATTAACCAGAACCAAACGAGTTTTTATTTATCGTTTAACTAGAGCCAGACGAGTGGTGGAGTGCTCGTTTGGCATTTTAACAGCAAAATGGCGAGTGCTGCTAACCGCCATCAAACTACGAACAGAGACTGTGGATGAGGTGGTCAAGGCCTGTGTGGTGCTGCATAATTACGTGATTTCCCAGGAGGCAGTTTCCATGGATGAAGAGGACTCTGAGACAACCTTGTGGGACTATCACGAATGAGGGACAAATTCGCTGAGTATTTTATGTCGCCTGAAGGCAGAGTTCCATGGCAAGATGACATTGTTTGACATGTGTATGTTATGTATGTTTGGCTATTTCTTGAAAAATTAATGCCAAAATTAAGTTTTTCTGGTTTCCTTGACACCAAGTTTAACATTGTTCCCTACAGTTTGGTAGGTTTTGCAATAAACTAAACATGTTATACCTTTAAAAACTGTGTTATGTTTTTGTACCTTTTTTAACACATTTAACCCCTTAGTGACAGAGCCAATTTGGTACTTAATGACCGAGACAATTTTTACAATTCTGACCACTGTCACTTTAAGAGGTTATAACTCTGGAACGCTTTATCGGATCCCGCTGATTCTGAGATAGTTTTTTCGTGACATATTGTACTTCAAGTTAGTGGTAACATTTCTTCGATATTACTTGCGATTATTTATGAAAAAAATGGAAATATGGCGAACATTTTTAAAATTTTGCAATTTTCAAACTTTGTATTTTTATGCCCTTAAATCAGAGAGATATGTCACAAAAAATAGTTAATAAATAACATTTCCCACATGTCTACTTTACATCAGCACAATTTTGGAACCAATTTTTTTTTTTGTTAGGGAGTTATAAGGGTTAAAAGTTGACCAGCAATTTCTCATTTTTACAACACCATGTTTTTTTTAGGGACCACATCACCTTTGAAGTCATTTTGAGGGGTCTATATGATAGAAAATAACCAAGTGTGACACCATTCTAAAAACTGCATCCCTCAAGCTGCTCAAAACCACATTCAAGAAGTTTATTAACCCTTTACGTACTTCACAGGAACTGAAACACTGTGGAAGAAAAAAATGAACATTTAACTTTTTTTTGCAAACATTTTACTTCAGAACCATTTTTTTAAATTTTCACAAGAGTAAAAACAGAAATTTAACCACAAGTTTTGTTGTGCAATTTTTCCTGAGTACGCTGATACCCCATATGTGGAGGTAAACCACTGTTTGGGCGCACCGCAGAGCTTGGAAGTGAAGGAGCACCGTTTGACTGTTTCAATGCAGAATTGGCTGGAATTGAGATCGGACGCCATGTCGCGTTTGGAGAACCCCTAATGTGCCTAAACAGTGGAAACCCCCCACAAGTGACACCATTTTGGAAACTAGACCCCTTAAGGAACTTATATAGATGTGTGGTGAGCACTTTAAACCCCCAGGTGCTTCACAGACGTTTATAACGTAGAGCCGTGAAAATAAAAAAATGGCATTTTTTCTACAAAAATGATCTTTTTGCCTCCAAATTTTTATTTTACCAAGGGTAACAGGAGAAAATGGACCCCAGAAGTTGTTGTACAATTTGTCTTGAGTACGCCGACACCCCATATGTGGGGGTAAACCACAGTTTGGGCGCATGGCTGAGCTCGGAAGCAAAGGAGCGCCATTTGACTTTTCAATGCAAAATTGACTGGAATTGAGATCGGACGCCATGTGGCGTTTGGAGAGCCCCTGATGTGCCTAAACAGTAGAAACCCCCCAAAAGTGACCCCATTTTGGAAACTAGACCCCCCATGGAACTTATCTAGATGTGTAGTGAGAACTTTGAATGCCCAAGTGCATCACAGAAGTTTATAATGCAGAGTCGTGAAAATAAAAAATATTTTTTTTTTAACAATAAAGATTTTTTAGCCCCCAAGTTTTTATTTTCACAAGGGTAACAAGAGAAATTGGACCCCAAATGTTGTTGTCCAATTTGTCCTGAGTATGCTGGTACCCAATATGTGGGGGTAAACCACTGTTTGGGCGCACGGCAGAGCTCGGAAGGGAAGGAGCGCCATTTTGGAATGCAGACTTTGATAGAATTGTCTGCGGGCGTTATGTTGCGTTTGCAGACCCCTAATGTACCTAAACAGTAGAAACCCCCAACAAGTGACCCCATTTTGGAAAATCGACCCCCCAAGGAACTTATCTAGATATGTGGTGAGAACTTTGAATGCCCAAGTGCTTCACAAAAGTTTATAATGCAGAGTAGTGAAAATAAAAAAAACTTTTTTTTCCTACAAAAAAGATTTTTTTAGCCCCCAAATTTTTATTTTCACAAGGGTAACAAGAGAAATTGGACCCCAAAAGTTGTTGTCCAATTTGTCCTGAGTATGCTGGTACCCAATATGTGGGGGTAAACCACTGTTTGGGTGCATGGCAGAGCTCGGAAGGGAAGGAGCGCCATTTTGAAATGCAGGCTTTGATAGAATGGTCTGCGGGCGTTATGTTGCGTTTGCAGAGCCACTGATGTACCTAAACAGTAGAAACCCCCCACAAGTGACCACATTTTGAAAACTAGACCCCCCAAGGAACTTATCTAGATATGTGGTGAGAACTTTGAATGCCCAAGTGCTTCACAGAAGTTTATAATGCAGAGTAGTGAAAATAGAAATTTTTTTTTTTTGCACAAAAAAGATTTTTTAGCCCCCAAGTTTTTATTTTGACAAGGGTAACAAGAGAAATTGGATGCCAATATTTGTTCTCCAATTTGTCCTGAGTATGCTGGTACCCCATATGTGGGGGTAAACCACTGTTTTGGCACACGGCAGAGCTCGGAAGAGAAGGAGCGCCATTTTGGAATTCAGACTTTGATAGAATTGTCTGTGGGTGTTATGTAGCGTTTGCAGAGCCCCTGATGTACCTAAACAGTAGAAACCCCCCACAAGTGACCAAATTTTGGAAACTAGACCCCCTAAGGAACTTAGCTAGATATGTGGTGAGAACTTTGAATGCTCAAGTGATTCACAGAAGTTTATAATGCAGAGTAGTGAAAATAAAAAAATAAAAAATTTTCCACAAAAAAGATTTTTAGCCCCCAAGTTTTTATTTTCAAAAGGGTAACAGGAGAAATTGGACCCCAAAAGTTGTTGTCCAATTTATCCCGAGTACGCTGATGCCCCATATGTGGGGGTAAACCACTGTTTGGGCGCACGGCAGAGCTCAGAAGGGAGGGAGCAACATTTGACTTTTTTAGCGCAAAATTGGCTGTCGTGTTTGGAGACCCCCTGATGTACCTAAACAGTGGAAACCCCCAAATTATAACTCCAACCCTAACTCCAACACACCCCTAACCCTAATCTCAACCCGATCCATAATCCTAATCACAACCCTAACGATAATCATAACCCTAACCCCAAAACAGCCCTAATCTCAACCCTAACCATAACCCTAATCAAAACCCTAAATCCAACACACCCCTAACCCTAATCCCAAACGTAACCCTAATACCAACCCTAATCCCAAACGTAACCCTAATCCCAACCCTACTCCAAACCCTAACCCTAATCCCAACTCTAACCCTAACTTTAGCCCCAACCCTAACCCTAACTTTAGCCCCAACCCTAACCCTAACTTTAGCCCCGTCGTCACAAAAAAAGTTCAATGTAACCTTTTTTTTGTACGTCGCGTCCGCCATTTCCGCGCATGCGTGGCCGTAACTCTGCCCCCTCCTCCCCAGGACACAGACTGGGCAGCGGATGCGTTGAAAAACTGCATCCGCTGCCCACGTTGTGCACAATTTTCACAACGTACGTCGGGCCGACGCATTGCGACCGCCTCGTACCGACGCAAGTGTGAAAGAAGCCTAAGGCTACTTTCACACTAGCGTCGTACTCGGCCCATCGCAGTGTGTCGGGCCGATGTACCGATGCTAGCGTTGTAAGCGCCGCACAACGGGTGCAGCGGATGCTGTTTTTTCAACGCATCCGCTGCCCCATTGTGAGGTGCGGGGAGGCGGGGGCGGAGTTCCGGCCGCGCATGCGCGGTCGGAAATGGCGGCCACGTCGCACAAAAAAGTTACATGTAGCTTTTTTGTGCTGACGGTCCGCCAAAGCACGACGCATCCGTCGCATGACGGATGAGACGTGTGGCAATCCGTCGCAATGCGTCGCTAATGCAAGCCAATGGAGAAAAAACGCATCCTGCAAGCACTTTTGCAGGATGCGTTTTTTCTCCAACGACGCATTGCGGCGGAAGCCAAAAAACGCTAGTGTGAAGGTAGCCTAACCCTAACCCTAACCCTAGCCCTAACCCTAACCCTAAATTTAGCCCCAACCCTAACCCTAACCCTAACCCTAAATTTAGCCCCAACCCTAACCCTAACCCTAACCCTAAATTTAGCCCCAACCCTAACCCTAAATTTAGCCCCAACCCTAACCCTAACCCTAAATTTAGCCCCAACCCTAACCCTAACCCTAACCCTAAATTTAGCCCCAACCCTAACCCTAATTTTAGCCCCAACTCGTCTCTCCTGTCGGCCGGCAGATGGCAGCAGATGGCGGGAGCACTGCGCATGCGCCCGCCATGATGAAAAAGCCGGCCGGCAGGAGAAGACAGAAGAGGACCCAGGGACACCGGGTGAGTATGTTAGGGTCCCCGAATCCCCCTATTTCTCTGTCCTCTGATGTGTGATCACATCAGAGGACAGAGAATTACAGATCGCTTTTGGGTTTTTTTTGTTTTTTTTGCGGTCACCGGTAAACTGTTAATTACCGGCGATCGCAAAACAGGGGTCGGTGCAAACCGACCCCGATAATGTTCTTTGGGGTCTCGGCTACCCCCGGCAGCCAAGACCCCAAAGATCTTCCGGGTGCCGGGCGGCGGGCGTACTGCGCATGCGCCCGCCATCTTTTCCCCGGAAAAAAGATGGCGGCGCCCATCGGGAGCCACGAGGAGCACGGGGGGAGGTAGGTGAGTATTGGGGGGCTATCGGGGGCCATCGGAGACCCTATTTCTCTGTCCTCCGATGTGCGATCACATCAGAGGACAGAGAAATTAAATGGCAAATCGCGTTTTTTTTTGTTGCGACCGCCGGTAAACGGTTAATTACCGGCGATCGCAACTCGGGGGTCGGTAAAAACCCCCCGAATCATGTTCTCTGGGGTCTCGGCTACCCTCAGCAACCGAGACCCCAGAGAAAATCCGACTCTGGGGGGCGCTATTCACTTTTTCCACAGCGCCGTTAATTAACGGCGCTGTGGTTTAAGTACCTTTAGCGGCTGCCGTTAAAAGGCGTATCGGCGGTCGTTAAGGGGTTAAATAAAGACACTTGACAATAATTGTTTTTAAACAAATAATTTATTTTAACATTTTTCTTTTAATGTAAAATTTTCAAACACAACTTTATTCATAGATCTGTAAATTGTGGGGTGGAGATAATAACGGAGGGGCCGGAAGGTTGGACCACGTCGATAGTGGGGGAAAGCCTAGTGTGTTGGGGTTGATCAGAAGTGGACAGGGAGGGGGGGGGGAACATGAGTTTGAGCAGGGAGGACAGGTTGGGCAGGGGGTGGTGTGGGTATAGGTGGGAAATTAAATGGGGTAGGAAGATTTAACGGAAGGAAACGCTGGGGAGGACATTGGGAATTGTGACTGGGTTGGGAATTGTGACTGGGTTGGGAATCGTGACGGATTTTGGAAGCGGCAGGGATTTTGGAACTGGAAAGGGTTCGTAGGAGAGACAGTGGCTGTGTGGGGAGGTGTGGGAGCAACTACTGTGGGAGTCGGAGAGGTTTGGGTGATGGCCTGCGTTAGAGCAGCATGGCAGCCTTGCATTACATGCATCTGCTGGTCAAGAGTTAGCTTTTCCATGCTCCTGAGCATTGATTGGAAAAAAAGGTTATTTGGAGATTGACTTGCATCTGCATGCTGTCTATCCAAGCGACTGCTGAGTTCACTGATGCTTTTGTTCAACATGCTGAACCCAGTAGTCACTTGCTCTCCCAAAAGCTTGATAGAGCTCTGGAAGGCTGCATTCAGATGCAAGAACTCGGGAGCATAACTCCTTTCCTGACCCCTCTGTCGCTGCCGCCCCGAACCTAATGGTGTTCTAGAGGTGGCAGGATCAGAGGGGTGGGGTAAAGGGAACGCTAACTTCATGTAATGAAGTCTGCGATGATGCTCCAGCGCTGGCGGATGTTGATGTGGATGGGGCCGAGGTACCAGCTCCAGAGGGGTCCAAGGTAGCTGCTGGCTCCCGAGTGCTGCAGGTGGTGCTGTGAAATAAAAGAAAAAAATATTAATATCTTTTTATATGAAAAAGCCCTGGCTGAAAAAAAAAAAAAAAAGGTTAAACATGGTGAATTCATAAATAGGCTCTGTGGAATATTTACCTTCTGCTCACCATCGTCGACTGGAGGAATGACAGGGCCCTGCCGTATTTATATTGGCTCCTGTGTCCTCGTGATCCACTCGGGGCCAGCATCTCCTTCTTGAACTCCCTCTTGAAGCGATCCCTGAGTGACCGCTTCATAACCCTTTCACCTGTAAAGAGAAGAAAGAAAAAAAAATGGGTTAAGTACAACACATTCCATCCTGCTACCGAAAGTACTGAAATGTGACTACTTACATGCTCGAGTCAGCTGCCTTGGTTCGAGGTCCTCCCAGTTATCGACAGCGATGAAGCAAGCTTGCTCCCAGAGTCGACGTGTAACCCACTGATCAGCATGGCTACGGTCAGCCATATTCCACAGCGGCTCCCGCTCGCGGACCTCTTCTATGAGGCGGTCCACATCTATACCTCCGTCCTCACCATCCGAGTCGGGAGCACGCTGTAAACCCTGTTAAAAAAAAAAATAAGGAAAAAAAACTACCAACACACACAGAAAAAAAATATATATATACTTACTGTAGGTTGACCGCTGCGGCAATCACGACGCAGACTCTGGGAGCTGCTGGGAGGACCTTCATTGCGTTGACCAGACCGTGAAGCAGACTAAAACAAAAAAGGAAAAATTAGTCATGTTGGATGTAGGCATATGTTTTATATGTACTGTCATGTATGATGAACTGCTTTGTATGTGTTGGATGCACTGTGATGTGTGAAGCAACTGTTTTGGCACAACTTATGCATAACTTGCGCCCGCTCCTAGCGTTTCTCCACCCATCCTGTCTCCTTCTGAGAGGCCCTCGGCTGCATCAACTTCCTGTGAAAACATAATTAATGCATATAGTGTGAAACCAAATTTTTAACAAGAAAAAAGAGAAAAATAATTAATTTTTACATTACCTCACTACGCTGAAGCTGTGAAGGAGGGCTCCCAGAAGAAGACATTTTTTGGGGGGTATCTGCAAGTAGAAAGACACTTGTTAGCTACTATACAAATCATATGGCAAGCTTTGTGGTCTTATGTGATTTTAAATGATCCCTTTAAAAAAAAAAATGTAACCAAAATACCCTCCTTCAAAGTTTAAATGACTAAACACCTGTGGAAAATGTATTGACCACATAGGATTTGAAATGATCCCTTTAAAAAGTTGAAAAAGAGAAAAAAAATTGCTATTCCAATGTTCCTACACCTTTTATTTTTAGAAATAAACCCTCAACCAACTCTGTATTGCATGTTGTGTGTACAGTTTGACATACACCACACTTTTTATTTATTCCCTTTGTGAAATGACACTACGTACATTTTTAAGAAAATCATTTTAATAATATATATTTTTTTTTAACATCACGGAGCTACAATGCTCCTTATTTTAAACACAAGCACAGTAATATAAATGTTGGAAAGAATACAATAACATTAAAAAAAAAAAAAAAAAAAAGTCACGCACCACCATTTCACACACACACACACACACACACACACACACACACACACACACACACACACACACACACACACACACACACACACACACACACCCACACACACACACACCCACACACACACACACACACACCCACACACACCGACAACACATTTAACACTTGCCACACTACTTTAGAAATTTATCACAGTAATGAAAAAAAAACACGCACGCACACACACACACACACACCGTCATTACACACACACGCCACACTACTTTTGAAATACATCACAGTAATGAAATTTAAAAAACGCACGCACACACCGTCATTACACACACATGCCACACACGCACTGACAACACATTTTACACTTGCAACACTACTTTAGAAATACATCACAGTAATGAAATAAAAAAATTAAAAATGCGCACACATACACGCACGCGCACACACACACACACACGCACATGCACGCAAATAAACACACACACACGCACACACACAAAAATGGCAGAAATCACACTGGCTGGAAGGACTCACACTGCCAGGCATGCCTCCGGCTGGACGTTGGCTTGTGGCTGGCTTCTGGCTGGCCTCTGGCAGGCTTTAGGCTGGCTTCAGGCTGGCAGGAGTCTTGCTGGAGTCTTGCTGGCACATTGAGGAATGAAGCCACAGGCCAGATTTTTATAGATTTAGGGCTGTCTGGCCAATTGGCTACTAAATCCTGATTTGGAGCATGCTCAGTGTAAGAAGACTTATTCCAGTGCTGGATTGCGTCATACGACGAGCCACAACGGATCCTGCATCCATAGGCTCCCATTCTGTGGAACGACGTATGCCACAGGATGTGTCGTGGCATGTTTTTCCACTGCAGACAAAAAACGTTTCATTGTACGTTTTTTCCAGACGACGTGTCGCCAAATTTCGCAGGATCCAATGCACGACGGATGAAACATGTGGCCATCCGTCGCGAAACTTCGTTAATTCAAGTCTATGGGAAAATGCAGGATCCTGCAAATTTCTTTGCAGGATCCTGCATTTTCAAAAATTGACGTATTTCGACGGGAGCTGAAAGACAGAAGTGTGAAAGAAGCCTAAGACGGACCATGCAACACAAAAGAGATAGCCTCTAAATAAAAAATGAATAAAATAATAATAAAAATTAAAAACACTGAAAACTATAAAAAAACTAGAAAAACCCCACTGCTCGTTCAGACCACATGGTTTCATGGTCTGCAACATGATAATCCATTTGCACTCCTTTTGTGCCAATTTTCTGCTGTGAACTCCCCTCCTATTACCAGGATATAAGCGATCTATACCTCTCATTTTTAACAAGTGAGATTGGCCTTGATGAAATTTGCGAAAATGTCTCGCTAGTGGTTTTAATTTAGCTAAACTCCCCTCATCTGTAGGCTCTATTTTTTCTGCTGTCTTAATGTCTTTAATGTGTTCTAGGATCTGAACACGCAATTCATGTGTAGTCATCCCCACATACATAAGGTTGCACGGACACGTCGCCAAGTATATTACCATAGAAGTGCGACAGTTTATGAAGTGTAAAATTTTGTATTCATGTTTGCCTGTGGAATCCATGCTTTACAGTTCCCTCAACTCAAGGATCCCCATTTGGGACCCTTAGAACCAAAAATATACTGAGAGGTATGAGGTACATAATGACTATGAGGGCTTGTTTCCACTTGCGAGAAACACGTCCGTGTCTCGCATATGGAAACCAAGCTATGGCGCCGGCACTCCAGAGCGGAGCGTGCGGCCGCATAGGAACACATGGAGCTGCACAGCTCCGCTCCCAAGTGCTGGCGCCAGAGCTTGGTTTCCACATGCGAGACACGGACATGTTTCTCGCAAGTGGAAACAAGCCCTTAGTCAAAGAATCGCATAATGTTTTACTCCATTTGGCAATAATGAGAGGTCTTTCAGGCAAAAACTTATCCAAAAAAAGAGTCCTGCGCCATTATTGGCCAGAATTTGGAAATTATATTACTCATTTCTTGCCACCTTGCATGATAACTCGTAATAAGCCGAACGTGTCCATCTTTTGATTTATTTTTTTACAGTTTTTTTTAGAAACCAACAAGGTTTGTCGATCCATTTCCTTTGCCCTAGAATAGCCTTTTTGGATATCACCCGCTCGATACCCTCGCTGCAGAAATCTGGACGTAAGTTCTTTAGCCTGTTGTTCAAAGGTTTCATCCTGGTCACATATGCGTCTTGTTCTTAAAAACTGTCCTGTTGGATTGCCTCTGATAATATGGGCTGGATGTGAAGATTTTGCGTGGAGTAGTGCATTCACACTAGTTTCCTTCCGAAAAATATTTGTGTGCAGTTGTCCATACTCATCCACTGAAATTCCCAGGTCCAGAAAATGGATGAAGTCCTGTGCAATATTCCAGGCGAGTCTAATATTCCCAGAATTATTATTCAAATATTCAAGATATTCTCCAACTCAATCCTTGAACCCTGCGAGACAAAAAGTACACCGGACCGCGGTGTTTGGCGGCCGCATGTGTAAGTAGTCATGTAATATGGCGCCGCTGATTGATATTTGGATCAGCTGCATTTACTCTATTTAGTCACCATGGACCTCCTACACATCACTCCCTGACGAAGCGGAAGCGAAACGCGCGTTGGAGTGGTGCGCAGGGGACAGCAGAGTGTCAGATTAATTGGTTTGTGACCTTCAATATATTCTCCATTGTATTTACTTTAGATATATCTTTTATTTTGGCCACATGGCCATCTAAATATGCTTACTTCAGCAACTCCTTCTTCATTGCACTGCCTCACTTTATATTTATATTTATGATTGATTTCATCTTTTATATTAATTTTACTTCATGAATTCTAATCATGGTTGTGGGTGTATGTGTTTGATTACAATAGTCACCTTATAGTGTTTTTTAATTATTATATATTGTGACACTATATTTTTTATCACGTGGTGGTCACTTTTTTGGAGTTGTTATTGATATTATGTTCATAATTTAACCTCATAATAATTATTCTAGTGAGACTTTCTCTGATATTTGGTCCGTCTGACATTCTGTGTCCCTTGTCACACTTTGTTATCTATAGTGCCTTCTATGATATTTATTTTTAATAAAGGTTTTATTACACCAATTTCCCTTTAATATCATGTGTTTTAAATGGTTTGTGTATAATCATGTATTATGAATTTTTAATTCTTAATAAAATCAAATATTTTTTATAAAAATATTTTTTCATTGAATGCTTTTTTGGGTGATACATGTTGCTTGGTATTCTTTGTTTCTTATGGTCAGTATTTATGGTATTTCTTTTCTATATAGGTTTTTTACCCCACATAGTCGACTGGACCGACAGCTATAAGGGGGTCTTCCAGGCGTTGAAAACAGCCCTGTGCAACGCTCCTGTGTTGAAAGCAGTCGACAGTAGTCGACCGTTCTTGGTGCAGACCGACGCCAGCGAGTTTGTCCTCGGTGCTGTGCTCAGCCAGATCGATTCGGGGAACCACTAGCACCCTGTGTTGTACCTGAGCCAGAAACTTCTGCCGAGGGAAGTGGCCTACTCTACCATTGAGAAGGAGTGCCTGGCCATGGTCTGGGCCCTGCAACATTTGCAGCACTACCTGTACGGTTGCACATTCACTGTGGTGACGGACCACAACCCACTGCGCTGGCTTCAAGCCATGTGTAGAACCAACGGAAGGTTGCTATGCTGGAGCCTTGCCCTCCAGCAGTATGACTTTACAATCAAGAACAAAATGGGCAGGGAGCATGGCAATGCAGATGAGTTGTCCCGCCTGCGTGAACCTGCCAAGGTGCGCATGGAGGAGTACTGAGAGGTCCTGCCTATGTAGCAACATCCAAAAGGGGGAGGTGTCACAATAATGTGAATATGCCATGTTGGAGTATCTATCTAAATTTACAAGACACGCTGCGGGCCATTTTGACCCCCCCTCCTCTCACCCTGCCTACTGCTGTATGTGTGTAATTCAAAACCCTCACTAGAATTACTGGAGTTTTATGGCTTAGCTGCAAACACCAGTCTGTGAAAACTGCTCATTCCCTCCTCCCAACCAATACCAGCCAAAACGGGTATAGCCACTTCCAACTGCAGGTATTTCTTTGTTCTATTAATGTGATATATATAGGGGCACCGATCGGGGCTAGGCTTACAAGAATTATATATTCCGGATGTCCATCGATAGATCTATCACTCCCTGAAAGCGCTAGCAGCTAAAGGCAACGAGTGCGAAGTGCAGATTTCTCAGTAAGCAGTTCACGTAATTACTCCATGTTCACACTTAAAAGAATGCCCCTGACATCGGGAACATCATAAGCATGGTGCCGTACTTATGTGAGGTTCACATAGCAAGTTATGCATAAAAATAGTTAACATAGCTCTAAGTAAAGGGGAGGTGTCAGCCTCTAAGTGATGTCACCACAGGGGGAGTGCCTGGGTTTTGGGCTAGAATAACTTAGTGAGACAGCATCCTTGCAGCATCTTTGTGTCCCGGGTCCTGCTGCTGATACAAATGCGCTATGCATCTAGATGTGTGTATCTTCCTTTGCACACGGCCAGTCATGATGATATGAAATGATCTAAACGCTATGTGTACACATGATTTTGTCTTCTTTATAATATCTTTTTTACCTTGTAAACACTGCCTACCTTTTTATAGAGTGAAATATAAACTTACTAGCTTGTCTCTTCATGCTCTATATGAAGTGTTGTGAATTAGACTTTTTTGGCTCCCTCTTGTGGTCACTAGTGACTCTGGGATTGTCTTTCCTCAGTTTGGCACCCACCTGGGTCGTTAGTCCAGGGGTGTTGCTATATAAACTTCCTGGTTTCTCAGTCCAGTGCCTGGCATCGTTGTAATCAGTTCCTTTCTGTTTGCTCCTGTCTGCTGGTCTTGGATCTTGCAAAATTAAGCTAAGTCCTGCTTCCTTGTTTTTTGGTTATTTGCTTTTGCTCTTATTTTTTGTCCAGCCTGTACTAAATGTGATTCCTGATTTTGCTGGAAGCTCTAGGGGGCTGGTGTTCTTGAATATCCAGCGTGGAAATTTTGATAGGGTTTTTGCTGACCATATAAGTCATCTTACTATATTCTGCTATTAGTCAGTGGGCCTCTCTTTGCTAAATATCTAGTTCATTCTTACGTTTGTCTTTTCTCCTTACCTCACCGTTATTATTTGTTGGGGGCTTGTATCCAACTTTTGGGGTCTTTTCTCTGGAGGCAAGAAAGGTCTATCTTTTCCCTTCTAGGGTTAGTTAGTTCTCCGGCTGGCGCGAGATGTCTAGAACCAACGTAGGCACGTTCCCCGGCTGCTGCTATTTGTGGTGCTAGGATTAGATATATGGTCAGCCCAATTACCACTGCCCTATGAGCTGGTTTTTTGTGTTTGCAGACTTGGTATGTACTTTTGAGACCCTCTGCCATTGGGGTCATAACAGTATGCCAGGCCAAGGTTGAATGTTTAATGCATTGCAGAAGTGGGATTACAAGAAAGGAAAGTCTGAGTTTTTTTTTTTTTTCTTTCCTCTCTTTTTTCCTCCCCTTTACCTCTGAGTGGCTTGTGCTTGCTGCAGACATGAATGTCCAGACTTTGATTACAAGTGTGGATCAGCTTGCTGCTCGTGTGCAGGGCATACAAGATTTTGTTACCAGTAGTCCAATGTCTGAACCTAAAATACCTATTCCTGAACTGTTCTCTGGAGACCGATTTAAGTTTAGGAATTTCAGGAATAATTGTAAATTGTTTCTATCTCTGAGACCCCGTTCATCTGGAGACTCAGCTCAGCAAGTAAAAATTGTTATCTCTTTCTGACGGGGCAACCCTCAGGATTGGGCCTTCTCGCTAGTGCCAGGAGATCCGGCATTGGCAAATATTGATGCGTTTTTTCTGGCGCTCGGATTGCTTTACGAGGAACCCAATCTTGAAATTCAGGCAGAAAAAGCCTTGCTGGCTATTTCTCAGGGTCAGGATGAAGCTGAAGTGTATTGCCAAAAATTTCGGAAATGGTCCGTGCTTACTCAGTGGAATGAGTGTGCTCTGGCCGCAAATTTCAGAAATGGCCTTTCTGAAGCCATTAAGAATGTGATGGTGGGTTTCTCCATTCCTACAGGTCTGAATGATTCCATGGCGCTGGCTATTCAAATTGACCGGCGTTTGCGGGAGCGCAAAGCCGCGAATCCTCTGGTGGTGTTGTCTGAACAAACACCTGATTTAATGCAATGTGGTAGAATTCAGACTAGAAATGAACGGAAAAATCATAGACGTCAGAATGGGTTGTGTTTTTACTGTGGTGATTCTACACATGTTATATCAGCATGCTCTAAACGCCTAACTAGGGTTGTTAGTCCTGTCGCCATTGGTAATTTGCAACCTAAATTTATTTTGTCTGTGACTTTAATTTGCTCATTGTCCTCCTACCCTGTGATGGCGTTTGTGGATTCAGGTGCTGCCCTGAGTCTTATGGATCTGTCGTTTGCCAAGCGCTGTGGTTTTGTTCTTGAGCCGTTGGTAAATCCTATCCCTCTTAGAGGTATTGATGCTACACCATTGGCGGAAAATAAACTGCAGTTTTGGACACAGGTAACCATGTGCATGACTCCTGAACATCGGGAGGTGATTCGTTTTCTTGTTCTGCATAAAATGCATGATTTGGTCGTTTTGGGTCTGCCATGGTTACAGACCCATAATCCAGTCTTGGATTGGAAGGCAATGTCTGTGTCAAGTTGGGGCTGTCAGGGAATTCATGGTGATTCCCCGCCGGTGTCTATTGCTTCCTCTACTTCTTCGGAAGTTCCTGAGTATTTGTCTGATTACCAGGATGTATTCAGCGAGTCCAGGTCCAGTGCTCTTCCTCCTCATAGGGACTGTGACTGCGCTATAGATTTGATTCCAGGTAGTAAATTTCCTAAGGGAAGATTATTTAATCTGTCTGTACCTGAGCATACCGCAATGCGTTCGTATATCAAGGAATCTCTGGAGAAGGGGCATATCCGTCCATCCTCTTCCCCTCTTGGTGCGGGATTCTTTTTTGTGGCCAAGAAGGACGGATCTTTGAGACCTTGTATAGACTATCGACTTCTGAATAAAATCACTGTTAAATTTCAGTATCCTTTGCCTCTGTTGTCGGACTTGTTTGCCCGGATTAAAGGTGCCAAGTGGTTCACCAAGATAGATCTTCGTGGTGCGTACAACCTTGTGCGCATTAAGCAAGGAGATGAATGGAAAACTGCATTTAATACGCCCGAAGGTCATTTTGAGTACTTGGTGATGCCTTTCGGGCTCTCTAATGCTCCTTCAGTGTTTCAGTCCTTTATGCATGATATTTTCCGGAAGTATCTGGATAAATTTATGATTGTTTATCTGGATGATATTCTGTTTTTTTCTGATGATTGGGACTCGCATGTAGAGCAGGTCAGGATGGTGTTTCAGGTTTTGCGTGAGAATGCTTTGTTTGTTAAGGGTTCAAAGTGTCTCTTTGGAGTACAGAAGGTTCCCTTTTTGGGTTTTATTTTTTCCCCTTCTGCGGTGGAGATGGACCCAGTCAAGGTCCGAGCTATTCATGATTGGACTCAACCCACGTCAGTTAAGAGTCTTCAGAAGTTCTTGGGTTTTGCTAACTTCTACCGTCGTTTTATCGCTAATTTTTCTAGCGTTGTTAAACCTTTGACGGATATGACCAAGAAAGGTTCTGATGTTGCTAACTGGACTCCTGCAGCCGTGGAAGCCTTTCAAGAGTTGAAGCGCCGGTTTACTTCGGCGCCTGTTTTGTGCCAGCCTGATGTCTCACTTCCCTTTCAGGTTGAAGTGGATGCTTCTGAGATTGGGGCAGGGGCCGTTTTGTCGCAGAGAGGTCCTGGTTGCTCTGTAATGAGACCATGTGCTTTTTTCTCTAGGAAGTTTTCGCCTGCTGAGCGGAATTATGATGTTGGCAATCGGGAGTTGTTGGCCATGAAGTGGGCATTTGAGGAGTGGCGTCATTGGCTCGAGGGTGCTAAGCATCGTGTGGTGGTCTTGACTGATCACAAAAATCTGATGTATCTCGAGTCTGCTAAACGCCTGAATCCTAGACAGGCCCGCTGGTCATTGTTTTTCTCCCGTTTTGACTTTGTGGTCTCGTATTTACCAGGTTCAAAGAATGTGAAGGCTGATGCTCTTTCAAGGAGCTTTGTGCCTGACTCTCCTGGAGTCGCAGAACCAGTTGGTATTCTCAAAGAGGGAGTTATCCTGTCAGCCATTTCTCCGGATTTGCGACGTGTGTTGCAGAGATTTCAGGCTGGTAGACCTGACTCTTGTCCACCTGACAGACTGTTTGTTCCTGATAAGTGGACCAGCAGAGTCATTTCCGAGGTTCATTCCTCGGTGTTGGCAGGGCATCCAGGAATTTTTGGCACCAGAGATCTGGTGGCTAGGTCCTTTTGGTGGCCTTCCTTGTCACAGGATGTGCGGTCATTTGTGCAGTCCTGTGGGACTTGTGCTCGAGCTAAGCCTTGCTGTTCTCGTGCCAGCGGGTTGCTCTTGCCCTTGCCTGTCCCGAAGAGGCCTTGGACACACATTTCCATGGATTTCATTTCAGATCTTCCGGTGTCTCAGGGCATGTCTGTCATCTGGGTGGTATATGATCGCTTTTCCAAGATGGTCCATTTGGTATCTTTGCCTAAGCTGCCTTCCTCTTCCGATCTGGTTCCTTTGTTCTTTCAGAATGTGGTTCGTTTACACGGCATTCCTGAAAATATTGTGTCTGACAGAGGATCCCAGTTTGTTTCCAGGTTCTGGCGATCCTTTTGTGCTAAGATGGGCATTGATTTGTCGTTTTCATCTGCCTTTCATCCTCAGACTAATGGACAAACGGAGCGAACTAATCAGACTCTGGAGGCTTATTTGAGGTGTTTTGTTTCTGCAGATCAGGATGATTGGGTGACCTTCTTGCCGTTGGCTGAGTTTGCCCTTAATAATCGGGCTAGTTCCGCTACTTTGGTTTCGCCATTTTTTTGCAACTCTGGTTTCCATCCTCGTTTTTCCTCGGGACATGTGGAGCCTTCTGACTGTCCTGGGGTAGATTCCGTGGTGGATAGGTTGCAGCGGATCTGGAATCATGTGGTGGACAACTTGAAGTTGTCACAGGAGAAGGCTCAGCGTTTTGCCAACCGCCGCCGCGGTGTGGGTCCCCGACTTCGTGTTGGGGATTTGGTATGACTGTCTTCTCGATTTGTTCCTATGAAGGTCTCCTCTCCTAAATTTAAGCCTCGCTTCATCGGTCCTTACAAGATATTGGAAATCCTTAATCCTGTGTCCTTTCGCTTGGATCTTCCGGTGTCGTTTGCCATTCACAACGTGTTCCATAGGTCTTTGTTGCGGCGGTACGTTGTACCTGTGGTTCCTTCTGTTGAGCCTCCTGCTCCGGTGTTGGTTGAGGGCGAGTTGGAGTACGTGGTGGAGAAGATCTTGGATTCTCGTCTCTCCAGGCGGAGGCTTCAGTATCTGGTCAAGTGGAAGGGCTATGGTGAGGAGGATAATTCCTGGGTGGTTGCCTCTGATGTGCATGTGGCCGATTTAGTTCGTGCCTTTCACGCTGCTCATCCTGATCGCCCTGGTGGTCTTGGTGAGGGTTCGGTGACCCCTCCTTAAAGGGGGGGTACTGTTGTGAATTAGACTTTTTTGGCTCCCTCTTGTGGCCACTAGTGATATGACTCTGGGATTGTCTTTCCTCAGTTTGGCACCCACCTGGGTCGTTAGTCCAGGGGTGTTGCTATATAAAATTCCTGGTTTCTCAGTCCAGTGCCTGGCATCGTTGTAATCAGTTCCTTTCTGTTTGCTCCTGTCTGCTGGTCTTGGATCTTGCAAAATTAAGCTAAGTCCTGCTTCCTTGTTTTTTGGTTATTTGCTTTGCTCTTATTTTTTGTCCAGCCTGTACTAAATGTGATTCCTGATTTTGCTGGAAGCTCTAGGGGGCTGGTGTTCTCCCCCCGGGCCGTTAGACGGTTCGGGGGTTCTTGAATATCCAGCGTGGAAATTTTGATAGGGTTTTTGCTGACCATATAAGTCATCTTACTATATTCTGCTATTAGTCAGTGGGCCTCTCTTTGCTAAATATCTAGTTCATTCTTACGTTTGTCTTTTCTCCTTACCTCACCGTTATTATTTGTTGGGGGCTTGTATCCAACTTTTGGGGTCTTTTCTCTGGAGGCAAGAAAGGTCTATCTTTTCCCTTCTAGGGTTAGTTAGTTCTCCGGCTGGCGCGAGACGTCTAGAACCAACGTAGGCACGTTCCCCGGCTGCTGCTATTTGTGGTGCTAGGATTAGATATATGGTCAGCCCAGTTACCACTGCCCTATGAGCTGGTTTTTTGTGTTTGCAGACTTGGTATGTACTTTTGAGACCCTCTGCCATTGGGGTCATAACAATGAAGTGTCGTGTCCTCTGAAGTGATTTACGCTACAGATTTGGGTTGGCTCTGGACCCGTCAATACTTTGAAAATCGGAGCTGGTGGCAGCATACTTTGTTCTGTGCGTTTGGGAGGCTTTGTAGCGACGGCGGCATTGATAATTATTGTTCCTGCCTGAGTGAGAGAAGTTATATAGCCCTCGCTGCAGCGTACCCAATAGCTAGTACATAGCAGGCAGCCTTCATGATGACTAATTACCCTAGGTGCAGTACCTAGTCTGACTTGAGGGTAAGGGGGGTGCCAGAGAGCTTCAAGTTCCAAACCGGAACTGGGAAGTGGGATATAGATAAATCCCCTTCAGAAGGAACCAGGGCAACCAAACAACCCCGATCCGTGACAAATTGGTGTAAGTGGGGGGATGATAAAGGTATCTTCCTCGTGAACCCTAACAGATTGGTGGGATCCCTGACATATCCGTTGGGATCCGTGACATATTGTTGACAGCACGGTGGGATCCGTGACACAGACAATGGTAGTGAGTAAAGGAGAAGGGTAAAGAGCGGTATGTTGGTGCAGACAATGGTAGTGAGGGAGGAGGGAGAGGAGGGTAATGATGTTTACAATAGTAGCAAGGGAGAATGGAAAGGAGGAGAAGCTGCTGTAGACAATGGTAGTAAGTAAGGGAGAAGGCAGGGGAGGGGGATGCTGCTGCAGAGAATAGTAGTGAGGAAAAAGGAAGAGAAGGGGAATGCTGCTGCTGACAATGGTAGTAAGTAAGGGAGAATGGAGAGGAGGGGGATGCTGCTGCAGACAATGGTAGTGAGGAAGAAGGTAGAGAAGGAGGATGCTGCAGCTTACCATGGTAGTAAGTGAGAGGAGGGGTATGCTGCTGCAGATAATGGTAGTGATGGAGGAGAGAGAGAAAGGGGAAGGCTGCTGCTGACAATGGTAGTGAGAATGGAGAGGAGGGGGATGCTGCTTACAATTGTAAGTAAGAGAGGAGGGGATGCTTCTGCAGAGAATGGTAGTGAGGGAGAAGGGAGTGGAGGGGAATGCTGCTGCAGATAATAATAGTGAGGGAGGAGGGCGAAGAGAGGGATGATGCTGTTGACAATGGCAGTAAGTAATGGAAAAGGGAGAGGAGGGGTATGCTGCTGCAGACAGTGGTACTGAGGAAGAAGGTAGAGAAGGATGCTGCTGCTGATTACAATGGTAGTAAGGGAAAGGAGGAGTGTGCTGCTGTAGACAATGGTAGTGAGGGAGGAGAGAAAGGAGGGGAATACTGCTGCTATTATTTTGCTGTCCTATAGCCTGTTACTACTCCACTCCACCACTCATTTTTACTTGAATACTTTCCTTCTTTGATTGTGTCCATATACATGTTTCATGTCTTTACCTTCTGATTCATGTTTGTGTTATTAAATGTATTGAATTTTGAATAAATAATTATTATTTTTTATATACCTCCTTTGAGTGGTGTGTTTTGGGTACTTCGTATCCGTTGTCTAGATCTTATAGTCATAACACACCCATGTCTCTGACTATGATGGGAATAGTGTTTTCCTTAAGCTCCCTGATAGATTGTTGATGCATCAAAAAATGCTAGGCCTAGATAGCTGGCACTTACCATACAGTGGGGCAAAAAAGTATTTAGTCATTCAGCAATAGTGCAAGTTCCACCACTTAAAAAGATGAGAGGCGTCTGTAATTTACATCATATGTAGACCTCAAATATGGGAGACAAACTGAGAAATAAAAATCCAGAAAATCACATTGTCTGTTTTTTTATCATTTTATTTGCATATTATGGTGGAAAATAAGTATTTGGTCAGAAACAAAATTTCATCTCAATACTTTGTAATATATCCTTTGTTGGCAATGACAGAGGTCAAACATTTTCTTTAAGTCTTCACAAGGTTGCCACACACTGTTGTTGGTATGTTGGCCCATTCCTCCATGCAGATCTCCTCTAGAGCAGTGATGTTTTTGGCTTTTCGCTTGGCAACACGGACTTTCAACTCCCTCCAAAGGTTTTCTATAGGGTTGAGATCTGGAGACTGGCTAGGCCACTCCAGGACCTTGAAATGCTTCTTACGAAGCCACTCCTTCGTTGCCCTGGCGGTGTGCTTTGGATCATTGTCATGTTGAAAGACCCAGCCACGTTTCATCTTCAATGCCCTTGCTGATGGAAGGAGGTTTGCACTCAAAATCTCACGATACATGGCCCCATTAATTCTTTCATGTACCTGGATCAGTAGTCCTGGCCCCTTTGCAGAGAAACAGCCCCAAAGCATGATGTTTCCACCACCATGCTTTACAGTAGGTATGGTGTTTGATGGATGCAACTCAGTATTCTTTTTCCTCCAAACACGACAAGTTGTGTTTCTACCAAACAGTTCCAGTTTGGTTTCATCAGACCATAGGACATTCTCCCAAAACTCCTCTGGATCATCCAAATGCTCTCTAGCAAACTTCAGACGGGCCCGGACATGTACTGGCTTAAGCAGTGGGACACGTCTGGCACTGCAGGATCTGAGTCCATGGTGGCGTAGTGTGTTACTTATGGTAGGCCTTGTTACATTGGTCCCAGCTCTCTGCAGTTCATTCACTAGGTCCCCCCGCGTGGTTCTGGGATTTTTGCTCACCGTTCTTGTGATCATTCTGACCCCACGGGGTGGGATTTTGCGTGGAGCCCCAGATCGAGGGAGATTATCAGTGGTCTTGAATGTCTTCCATTTTCTAATTATTGCTCCCACTGTTGATTTCTTCACTCCAAGCTGGTTGGCTATTGCAGATTCAATCTTCCCAGCCTGGTGCAGGGCTACAATTTTGTTTCTGGTGTCCTTTGACAGCTCTTTGGTCTTCACCATAGTGGAGTTTGGAGTCAGACTGTTTGAGGGTGTGCACAGGTGTCTTTTTATACTGATAACAAGTTTAAACAGGTGCCATTACTACAGGTAATGAGTGGAGGAAAGAGGAGACTCTTAGAGAAGAAGTTACAGGTCTGTGAGAGCCAGAAATCTTGATTGTTTGTTTCTGACCAAATACTTTTTTTCCACCATAATATGCAAATAAAATGATAAAAAAACAGACAATGTGATTTTCTGGATTTTTATTTCTCAGTTTGTCTCCCATAGTTGAGGTCTACCTATGATGTAAATTACAGACGCCTCTCATCTTTTTAAGTGGTGGAACTTGCACTATTGCTGAATGACTAAATACTTTTTTGTCCCACTGTATTAATACATCCTACAATTACACATCTTCCATGTGTAATTGTAGGATGTATAGATTGTTGATATGTTTACGGACATTGTTTTTCTTATAATCATTCCTGTGTTATTCACAGCTTCTGATCCTAAACATATGGATTTCCGCACACGTGATCAGACGTGGCTCAATAAATTAAGTGAGGTATTCAAAGAGGATTCAATTACGTTTTTAAACAGCAGAAATACTAAGGAGCAAACAGCTCGACTGAAAGATCTCCTTCACAAACGCACAGGAGTGTGGTGGAACCGAGCATTCCTGGAAAGATGTATCACCATGGGCCTGATCCCACGTGGATTGCGCTTTCAAATTTTTCCGTCATTCACGGTGAACAATGAAACTCTTAAATCTAAATGGGAACAGATCGCTGTTGATTGCTCCAAAGGTTTTATAGAGTTATTGAGGCAACTGGACGAGAAAATACTGAAATAAATTGAGGAAGTCCAGACCAATCTTAATAAAGAACTATCCGTAAACACATTGGGGAAATTTAAATAAAGACTTAGATCTTAGTTTCCAGAGATGGGAAAAATAAATCTGTAACGTGAAATCCCTTAAACTTCAATGCGACACTTTGGACTTTCAGAACAAAACCATGTATAGATGGAGTAGGGTTAATAGGACTGGCACTTTTAATAGATCTCGATCTGGCTCAATTTCATCATTCACTTCTGTCGATGAGCCACGACAGAGTACCAGTGATTCTCATGGAGAAAGTCAAACTACCTCAGTAAATGCCAAAGATCCTAGGAGAAATGAAAAAGTCTTTAAAAGGAAGACCACCCCCCTCCCATCACTACATCAAGAAAACCCGCAGTAACAACTAAGAGGTAATTAATAGTGATGAGTGAGCACTAAAATGCTCGGGTGCTCGTTGCTCGGGTCGAGCAGATTGGAATACTTGGGTACTCGGCCAGAACAACGAGCCCAATGTAAGTCTATAGGAGACCTGAGTATCTTTACAGCAATCCCCCCCGGGGGTCCTTTTAAGGTCTAAAAAGGTCTGAAAATGATGGAAACACTGCTCAAATGACACGGGAACATCATGGGGATCGCCCTGGAAGCATTCCTGACTCCTAGTTCACAGCTGTAAACATTTTTTGCCGAGATTCATGCCATTTTTCCCGGTGCCACAAAAAACACACTAAAACAAAAACAAAATGGGTTTTGCTTGGAAATATGTCAAGGTACATCCTTTGCAGGTTAATGACTTGCCTGTAAGGCCAAATATTTAACCCCAGACTGAAACTTTCCTCTCCCACTTAGGCTTAGTTCAGACGCTGCATTTTTGAAGCGTTTTTCAACTTTAACATTGCTTTCAACCACTACAAATGCATTCACTGGGAAATGTCACTGTAACATATAACAACCCTAGCTGGCCATGTGGTGTATGACACATAAGCAGACCCATCTTGTTTCATTTACAAAGGAGGGACTCTTAAAGTCACGGAGCCTATTTTTACTGGTGCATCAGGCGGCATTAATCTTCTTAAAGGGCCATTATGAAACAATGGGTCTCCTAAGCTGTTGTAGCCTATGCTGTGAGTGGATGGGCTGCCAAGAATTACGACGTACCACAATACCACTGTTCATAAGATGTCCAGGGGGGACTCCTGAAAAGTTTTGCATTGAATTCAAGGCCTGCCCTGCCACCAGTTCATATGCATACTGAATGGGCCCATGAAAATCCACTTCGCAATATGTAGTTTGTACTCCCGTACTCCTTTGTTTTACACATTGCCAGGAAGGCCAGCCCTGCTGCATAGTCAGCCATAAGCACCCCATTATGCCTTGGAACCCACATATTGGATGGGCCCATGAAAATCCACATCTCAATATTCATTTGGTACTCCCGTACTCCTTTGTTTTACACATTGGCAGGAAGGCCAGCCCTGCTGCATAGTCAGTCATATGCACCCCACTACGCCAAGGAACCCACATACTGGATGTGTCCATGAAAAACCACTTCACAATATTCATCTTGTACTCCCGTACACCTTTGTTTTACTCATTGGCAGCAAGGCCAGCCCTGCTGCACAGTCAGTCATATGCACCCCCTTTTGCCTTGGAACCCACAAACTGGATGGGCCCATGAAAATCCACTTCACAATATTCATTTTGTACTGCCGTACTCCTTTGCTTTACACATTGGCAGCAAGGCCAGCCCTGCTGCATAGTCACTCATATGCACCCCATTACGCCTTGGAACCCACATACTGGATGGGCCCATGAAAATCCACATCACAATATTCATTTTGTACTCCCGTACTCCTTTGTTTTACACATTTGCAGCAAGGCCAGCCCTGCTGCATAGTCATATGCACCCCATTACACCTTGGAAACCACATACTGGATGGCCCATGAAAATCCACTTCACAATATGCATTTTGTACTCCCGTACTCCTTTGTTTTACTCATTGGCAGCAAGGCCAGCCCTGCCGCATAGTCAGTCATATGCACCCCATTACGCCTTGGAACCCACATACTGGATGGGCCCATGAAAATCCACTTCACAATATTCATTTTGTACTCCCGTACTCCATTGTTTTACAAATTGGCAGCAAGGACAGCCCTGCTGCATAGTCAGTCATATGCACCCCATTACGCCTTGGAACCCACATACTGGATGGGCCCATGAAAATCCACTTCACAATATTCATTTTGTACTCCCGTACTCCATTGTTTTACAAATTGGCAGCAAGGACAGCCCTGCTGCATAGTCAGTCATATGCACCCCATTACACCTTGGAACCCACATACTGGATGGGCCCATCAAAATCCACTTGTATTTTTTAATGATATGATGGTTCCTTCTTTGCAGAATTATTTACAGGAGAATTTGGCAATTTTATTTGCCATGTTTTTAACACTAAGGTTCAGATACGGCTTTCAATAAGGCTAATACTTGCAATACAACACAATTTTATTGCAAACTACAAAAATCAAGGAATAGTATGATTGAATAGTGTGAGTGCGTACACTTTTGTATATGTTAACATACAAAGGTTAATAAGTACATTTAAGGATTAAATACATATAGTGATTACGTATATATAAAGATAATCTACAGACAGTATACTTACATCATGCACAAGAGCAGCGTCGGACTGGGGTGTCTGGGGCCCACCAGAGGAATGGACTCTAGGGGCCCACCCTACAGCTATATGCAAATATCTGTCATTATAGTGGAGCATCGGCTGTAAAACACCGGCGGCTGCCGCACATCTACCGTGTACCCCAATAACTGGGATGTATAATTACGGTAGTTTACATTAATGTGGTTCTTGGTAAAACAAGTTATCACTGGTCCATGGGCTCCACAGGATAGGTGATCGCTTAGATCCGACCATTAGAAACTGCACCGATCGGAAGAATGGGGACGTTTTATCCCTGACAGGACACTTTTATCACTATTTTAAAATGCAGCGGCAGGTGGGATTTCTGACCGCAGCTCCATTCATTCTCTTTGGGGCTTCCAGAAAAAAACAAGTGCAGCCACAGAGTGAATGAATGGATCAGTGATCTAGTCGGACATGCTACTCCAGTCTAATGGGGATAAAAAGTTCCACATTTTGCTGAGTGGGTCCAAGCAGTCAGACCCCCACCAATCAATATGTTATCACTTATCCTGTGGAGAGGTGATTACTTTTTTCCACAGGAAACCCCTGTAAGTGCATCTCCGCCGCTGTGTACAAAGCATTAAAACTCTAATGGAAATAAAGAATCTTCTCCTAATTAATATCAGAGAGAACAAATGACCGCCATACACAACACAATCCACTATACCAAGACCAATATTACCACATACAGGAAGAAATACCACCACACCATGACCAGACTACATAGTGACCGAATAATACTACATACAAGGGACAAATACCACCGCACCATGTCAAGACCACATATTACCACCACTTGGTGACACACATGGAGAAAAAAGAAGAACCGGAGGATAAAAGCCGCGCAGACCACAATGAAGATAACAGAGTTACACACACACTCTGTTTATTAGCCTACGCGTTTCGTGGCAGACAAGCCACTTCATCAGGGCATCAAGATTCATCAATAAAACCAGGTATATATACCCACAAGTACAATCAAAAAAACACAAACATGTATAAGCCCCACCCTCTTACGACATCACTTCTGGTGGGAACGCCCACTTTAGGTCAAACATTTGTAAATATACCCATAATATTGGTTACAAAACATTAAAATACATTGAAACCCAATGATCGATCTTTAAAACCATATATATTCATCAATAAATAATTAAAACAAATATAAACATTTCTGGTATCCAGATAAACCAGGATTAGAACTCACACTGGGAGAAACCTAAAAACTATCCTCCAGAGATCAAACCTCCGTCTTATACCACTAAACCACCTGGTGGTCTTAGGTGAGGGTAACTATTTATCTTGGAGCCACCAGTTAAACCCATTCGAAACACTTAAAATATCATATATTGACCCATAGTAACGAACCAAGGGCTCATATGGGGTAACTAACACTACATTGTAGTATACTTCAATATCAATAGGATTATTTGGACAAAAATTACATGAAATAAGAGAAGGGTGAATTCCCATGTGCTCAATTTCAACGGTTCATTCGGGAATTGAACCCATTTGGTCCAGAGGTCTACAAACACTGCAACGAAATAAGCAGCATCTCAGACCAGTCGGCCACCTAGATTAATAAAAGGTAGGGGCCACTGAAGTCAATAATCTCTCGCCATATCGTCACACGGAGGCACTCCAAACACCCAAAAAAAATTTTTCACAGAAGAATGTCAGTGTGATGAAAATTCATGATATCAGTTATTGGTTTCTAGAAGAGGTCACTTACCTCATTTAATCCACCAGGGCTTAAAGTGCCCAACTTGAATATCCAATATGTTTCTTTTTTACCCAGGACCTCCAATCTCCTAGGTGTATTCACAGGCACATGGTCAATGGGGGTCACAGATAATTTAACATTACCATGATGAACTATAGTACAATGTCGCGACAATCCATGTTTAGAAAAACCTCTAAGAATATTAAACCTATGGGAGTTAACCCGTTTGTGAAGAGGTTGAGAAGTTCTTCCCACGTACTGTTTGCCACAGTTACACTGAATTAAATAGATTACGTAATCTGTCTGACACGTCATTCTAAAATTGATATTAAAAACCTTTCCTTTCTTTACAAACGACATGAAACTGTCAACATTGTTACTAATAGATCTACAACATTTGCACCCACGTCCATTACATCGGTAAGAACCGTTGCGGCCGATCCATTCATTACCTACTAAAGTGCATCCAGAGGTGGAAACCTTAACTACACTGGGTGCCAAGACATTTTTGATGGTGGGGGCCCTTTTAAATGTTACTGTTGGTTTCCTAGGAACCACCTTATTAAGGATCGGATCATTTAAGATCACACTCCAATGTTTTTCTAATATATTCCGTATTTGAACATTTTGTGCCGAAAAAGTAGTGATAAAATTAGTTTCAAAAAGGTTTTTCTTAGCACCCTTATTTTTGTCGAGATGTATAAGCTCATTTTGGGAACAACCCTTAACGGAGTTATAAGCCTTTTTGACAAGCTTCACAGGATATTCTTTTTCTTGAAATCTCTCTCTTATCCTCCGGTTCTTCTTTTTTCTCCATGTGGATCCATACTGTTTGCCGGGAGCCTGCTGCGACCATACGTGCTTATCCAAGGGAGTTGTGACCTGTCACAACCAGACCAGGTGAGTCTGTTTTGTGGGGGTCCACGTGATTGCGATACCTGAAGGTATTACTCTATGTGCGCTTCTTTTTCTTGTTTTTAGACACCACTTGGTGACCAAATAGCACATACAAGGGACAAATACCACAACACCATTTCCAGACCACATATTACCACCACATAGTGACTGAATACTACAATACTGATCAAAAAATAAAAAATAAAAAAAAAAAACCACAATACTATCACCATAAGGCTGCTGTCACACTAGCAGTATTTGGTCAGTATTTTACATCAGTATTTGTAAGCCAAAACCAGGAGTGGAACAATTTGAGGAAAAGTATAATAGAAACATGTGCACCACTTCTGCATTTATCACCCACTCCTGGTTTTGGCTTACAAATACTGATGTAAAATACTGACCAAATACTGAATGTGTGACGGCAGCCTAAGTGACATTATACACAGGAGATCTGTACTTAGTATGCAGTGTCTGTGTAGAGGTAATACAGAGATCACTGGTGGTATTATACACAGGAGCTCTGTATATAATGTATAGGTAATACAGAGATCACTGGTGACATTATACACAGGACCTCTGTATATAGTATACAGTGTATAGTGTCAGTGTATAGGTAACACTGACTCACCAGTGACGTCTCTAGGTGAAGTCCTTCATCTTTCATCCAGCACAGACCGCCATCATTTCTTCCAGCCAGGACTCATTTCTGCAGGAAATAACACAGTTATCTCGAGCTCCGCTTGCAGAACACATTACTTAATTTTTCACAACTTCTACATTACACCACATGAAGAAAAAAAGGTGACATAGTGTCACTCTACACAGTGACAGGACCGCCCCACCAATTAAAACAGTATACTCAAAAAATAAAATAAATACATCACTGCAGTAATAATATCCCTTAATTAGCCCCTATGGTAATAATATTCCCCACCCTGGCCCCGTTTATCTCATTCCTGGCTCCAGCCATATGTTCTCGCATCCTGCCCTCATGAGTATCCATTCTACCCCATATGATCTCCCCATCCTGCCCCATCTGTCTCCATCCTGCCCCATGGTCCAATCCTGCCCCATGTCTTTCATTCTGCCCCATGTATCCAATCATTCCCCGTGTCTACATTCTGCCCATGCCTCCAGTCCTGCCCCCAGTGTGTCCAGCAATCTACCCCAGTGTGTCCAGCATATTACCCCCAGTGTGTCCAGCATATTACCCCCAGTGTGTCCAGCAACCTGCCCCAGTATGTCCAGCATATTGCCCCAGTGTCCAGCAATCTGCCCCAGTGTGTCCAGCATTGCCCCCAGACAGTGTGTCCAGCAATCTGCCCCAGTATGTCCGGCAATCTGCCCCAGTGTCCAGCAATCTGTCCCAGTATGTCCAGCATTGCCCCCAGACAGTGTGTCCAGGAATCTGCCCCAGTATGTCCGGCAATCTGCCCCAGTGTGTCCAGCAATCTGCCCCAGTGTGTCCAGCAATCTGCCCCAGTATGTCAAGCATATTGCCCCAGTGTGTCCAGTATTGCCCCCAGTGTGTCCAGTATTGCCCCCAGTGTGTCCAGCATATTGCCCCCAGTGTGTCCAGCATTCTGCCCCCAGTGTGTCCAGCATTCTGCCCCCAGTGTGTCCAGCATTCTGCCCCCAGTGTGTCCAGCATTCTGCCCCCAGTGTTTCCAGCATTCTGCCCCCAGTGTGTCCAGCATTCTGCCCCCAGTGTCCAGCACTGCCCCTAGTGTGTCCAGCACTGCCCCTAGTGTGTCCAGCACTGCCCCCAGTGTCCAGCGTTCTGCCCCCAGTGTCCAGCGTTCTGCCCCCAGTGTGTCCAGCGTTCTGCCCCCAGTGTGTCCAGCGTTCTGCCCCAGTGTGTCTCCAGCGTTCTGCCCCAGTGTGTCTCCAGCGTTCTGCCCCAGTGTGTCTCCAGCATTCTGCCCCAGTGTGTGTCCAGCAATCTGCCCCAGTGTGTGTCCAGCAATCTGCCCCATGTGTCTCCAGCATTCTGCCCCAGTTTGTGTCCAGCAATCTGCCCCAGTGTGTCTCCAGCATTCTGCCCCAGTGTGTCTCCAGCAATCTGCCCCCAGTGTGTCTCCAGCATTTTGCCCCAGTGTGTCTCCAGCATTCTGCCCCAGTGTGTCTCCAGCATTCTGCCCCAGTGTGTCCAGCAATCTGCCCCAGTGTGTCTCCAGCATTCTGCCCCAGTGTGTGTCCAGCAATCTGCCCCCAGTGTGTCTCCAGCATTCTGCCCCAGTGTGTCTCCAGCAATCTGCCCCCAGTGTGTCTCCAGCATTCTGCCCCAGTGTGTCTCCAGCATTCTGCCCCAGTGTGTCTCCAGCATTCTGCCCCAGTGTGTCCAGCAATCTGCCCCAGTGTGTCTCCAGCATTCTGCCCCAGTGTGTGTCCAGCAATCTGCCCCCAGTGTGTGTCCAGCATTCTGCCCTCCCAGTGTCCCCCACTGCTCCAGGGGCCCCCCACCCACCCACCCTCTGCCCCCCCAGTGTCCCCCACTGCTCCAGGGGCCACCCACCCTCCATGAAGACGATACTCACCCTGCTGCCTGCAGCCTGCTCCAACGATGGTCTCGGCGTCTGCTCTGCACTGCATCTTCTTCCTGCTTGTGCGGTCATGTGATACTGATTAAAGTCATGAATATGCGCATATTCATGACCTTAATGAAGCGGTACCACGTGACCGCACAAGCAGGAAGAAGATGCAGTGCAGAGCAGACGCCGAGACCATCGCTGGAGCAGGGTGAGTATCGTCTTCAAGGAGGGTGGGTGGGGGGCGGCAGGGGGGGCCCCCGGAGCAGTGGGGGCCCCCGGAGCAGTGGGGGCCCCTGGAGCAGTGGGGGCCCTGCCAGCAGGTGTCAGTGCCTGGGCCCACCGGAGGATCCTCCGGTTCTCCGGTGGGCCAGTCCGAGCCTGCACAAGAGGCTTTTAAACATCATCCGTCTGGAATATCAGAGAAGCAAGACCAAGACAGAGAACCCCTGGGAGATTGCCTACACTGCATGGGCGTCCCCAATTATGCAGGTATCAGCACACTGTACATGTACAGGTACCCCAGTTTGGCATCTGTCTTAGCCATGTTTCTCTGGTCTTATATAGTGATTTACACTATGCACTAACTCTAGTTTCACCCAGACCTTCAAGTGGCCAGCTTTCAAGGTTGTATGAAACTGAGATATCATGGAGTCATCAGATGAGGGGCCATAAACCCCTAGAAAATAAAAGCCTCAAGGATTTATATCAAACCACAATGACAAACAGCAAACATATAGAGGCTTAGAACTGTTTGTGAAGTGAATAAACAAACATTTCTCAAGATTGTGTCACTATGAGCATTGTCAGTCACATCTGTAAATGTTTTACAAGAAAAACAGCTATGTGATCGTCTGAATGCATTCGGTATGCAGTATTTTAATCTGGATTCCAAATCGCCATTTGTATATTCGCCATTTGTACATTTGAGGCAGCCAAACTTATGGCTCTCAAGGAGATAAACTAATATAGTCGACAAAGAAATATTTGTAATGAACTACTGAGGCTAACTAACAGCATTGCTTTATCAAATTTATATGAAGTGTATTGTGTCCAATGTGAGCAACCAGGCAACACAAAAAGGAGCTCTTCAGGAGAGCTCTTTAAGGTACACAAATGTTATGAAGTCTTTGCCAACAAGGATGTGGTTTCACCAATGGGAGGTACTTTTTTTAAAAATATACTATTGCCATCACAGCCCCCTTGCTCAAAATTCTGGGGCCTATAAAAGTACAGAACAAGTTCACCCAGGTAGGTTATGTCATCAGAGATAAGAAAGAGACATTGCAGGAAACAGTTAAGAAGTAGGCCCAATGTGGGGGTGTGGGTCTCTGAGACTTATAATGGAGGGCATGAACTGACAAACAATTCCCCAAGTCCTTTTTTTACTAAATAAATTAGTGCCATCACAACCCCCTTGCCCAAAATTCAGTGGCCTATAACAGTACAGAGCACGTTAACCCTGGTGATCTAGTGGCAGTTAAAGGACACATTGAAGGAGACAGAGTTAAGAAGTAGGCCCAATGTAATGTAATGCCCAATTCCCCAGTGAGGGGTTCTTTTTTTACTAAATAAAATAGTTCTACTACAGCCCCCTTGCCCAAAATTCACCATACAGAGCACATTCACCGTAGTGATCTAGTGGCAGTTAAAGGACACATTGCAGGAGGCAGAGTTAAGAAGTAGGCCCAATGTAATGTAATGCCCAATTCCCCAAGGTGGGGTCCTTTTTTCACTAAATAAGGCTAGTTTCACATTTGCGTTAAAAAACGCAGCGTTTAAAACGCAAACGCAGGTGGTGAAAAAACGCATGTAAACGCGTGCAAACGCTGCGTTGTTTAGACGCATGCGTTTTCTCATGCGGTTACATGCATTTTTTTCTGCGTTTGCGTTTTTGAAACGCATGCTGAGAAGTGTGTGACAGCTGCCAATCATCAAAATTAGGGTTGAGCGAAACAGATCGGCCAATTTCAAAAGTCGCCGACCTTTGGCAAAGTCGGGTTTCGTTTTTTATATATATATATATATATATATATATATATACAGTGCCTACAAGTAGTATTCAACCCCCTGCAGATTTAGCAGGTTTACACATTTGGAATCATCTTGGCATTGTGACATTTGGACTGTAGATCAGCCTGGAAGTGTGAAATGCACTGCAGCAAAAAAGAATGTTATTTCTTTGTTTATTTTTTTTTTAAATTGTGAAAAGTTCTTTCAGAGGGTCATTTATTATTCAACCCCTCAACCCACCAGAATTCTGTTTGGTTCCCTGTTATGACCTGGTGGTTACGGAGCGGTACTGAGATGACCTGGTGGGTAAAACCAATCATGGACAAACTTAGAGGAGGTAGCAGCTCCACAGACAGTAATCACTGATATGACCTAGTGAATACGGAGCAGCACTGAAATGACCTGGTGGGTAAAACAAATAATGTACTAGCTCTGAGGAGGTGGTAACTCTACTGACCGCAATCCCTACTCCTAACACCAACACTAGAAATAGCCGTGGAGCGTACCTAACTCTGCCTAGACGCCTCTGCACAGCCTAAGAACTAGCTACCCCTGTAGATGGAAACGGAAAACTATCTCGCCTCAGAGAAACCCCCAAAGGAAGACAGCCCCCACAAATATTGAGGGTGAGTGGAGAGGGAAATGACAAACTCAGAAATGAAACTAGATTTTTTAGCAAAGGAGGCCAATACTATCTAAATAGACAGAGATAGGAAAGGCTACTGTGCGGTCAGTATAAAAACTAAATGTCCACGCAGAGTTTACAAAAATAACCACCACACCGACTCACGGTGTGGAGGGGCAAATCTGCGACCCCAGAGCTTCCAACTAGCCGGAATATTTCATAATGACAAGCTGGACAAAAGAGACAAAATTAAACTGAACAGAAGGTCATAAGCAGGGAAACACCCAAAAACTAGCAGACTTATCTTAAGCTGAAAATGGACTGGCCAACAGAGAACTTCCAGGAAAGGACAGAATCCACAGGAAAAACATTGACAGCTGGCATCCACTACAGCCAAAAGCCCAGTTAAATAACAAAGGCCAGGGAACCGATTAGTGAACGCAGCTGCTAAGTTCCACTTGAAACCACCAGAGGGAGCCCAAGAGCAGAACTCCCAAAAATACCATTCGCAACCACAGGATGGAGCCCAAGAACGGAATTCACAACAGTACCCCCCCCTTGAGGAGGGGTCACCAAACCCTCACCAGAGCCCCCAGGCCGATCGGGACGAACCAAATGAAAAGCACGTACCAAATCGGCAGAATGGACATCGGAGGCAAAAACCCAAGAGTTATCCTCCTGGCCATAACCCTTCCACTTGACCAGATACTGAAGTTTCCGCCTTGAAAGACGAGAATCCAAAATCTTCTCCACCACATATTCCAGCTCCCCCTCAACCAACACCAGAGCAGGAGGGTCAACGGAGGGAACCATGGGCACCACATATCTCTGCAACAAAGATCTATGGAACACATTATGAATGGAAAACGAAGCTGGAAGGGCCAAACGAAAAGACACCAGATTGATAATTTCCGAAATCCTATAAGGACCAATAAAACGAGGTTTGAACTTAGGGGAAGAGACCTTCATAGAAACATGACGAGAAGACAACCAGACCAAATCCCCAACCCGAAGCCGGGGACCAACGCACCGACGGCGGTTAGCAAAACATTGAGCCTTTTCCTGAGACAATGTTAAATTGTCCACCACATGAGTCCAAATCTGCTGCAACCTGTCCACCACAGAATCTACCCCAGGACAGTCCGAAGGCTCAACCTGCCCTGAAGAAAAACGAGGATGAAAACCGAAATTACAAAAAAAAGGCAAAACCAAAGTAGCCGAACTAGCCCGATTATTAAGGGCAAACTCGGCCAAGGGCAAGAAGGTAACCCAATCATCCTGATCAGCAGACACAAAGCATCTCAAATAGGTTTCCAAGGTCTGATTGGTTCGCTCCGTCTGTCCATTTGTCTGAGGGTGAAACGCCGAAGAAAAAGACAAATTAATGCGCATTCTACCACAAAAGGACCGCCAAAACCTAGAAACAAACTGGGTACCTCTGTCAGACACAATATTCTCCAGAATACCATGCAAAGAAACCACATGCTGGAAAAACAAAGGAACCAAATCAGAGGAGGAAGGCAACTTAGGCAAAGGTACCAAGTGGACCATTTTAGAAAACCGGTCACAAACCACCCAGATGACAGACATCTTCTGAGAAACAGGAAGATCAGAAATAAAATCCATGGAAATATGCGTCCAGGGCCTCTCAGGGATAGGCAAAGGCAAAAGCAACCCACTAGCACGAGAACAGCAGGGCTTAGCCCGGGCACAAATCCCACAGGACTGCACGAAGGAGCGCACATCCCATGACAAAGAAGGCCACCAAAAGGACCTGGCAACCAAATCTCTGGTTCCAAAGATCCCAGGATGACCAGCCAACACCGAACAGTGAATCTCAGAAATCACCTTACTAGTCCATCTATCAGGAAAAAACAATTTCCCCACAGGACAGCGGTCGGGTCTATCAGCCTGAAACTCCTGAAGCACCCGCCGCAAATCAGGGGAGATAGCAGAAAGAATCACCCCCTCCTTGAGAATACCAGCCGGCTCACGGACTCCAGGAGAATCAGGCAAAAAACTCCTAGACAAGGCATCAGCCTTCACATTCTTAGATCCCGGAAGATACGAGACCACAAAATCAAAACGGGAGAAAAACAAAGACCACCGAGCCTGTCTAGGATTCAACCGCTTGGCCGACTCAAGGTAAATCAGATTCTTATGGTCGGTCAAGACCACAACACGATGCTTGGCTCCCTCAAGCCAATGTCGCCACTCCTCGAATGCCCACTTCATAGCCAACAACTCCCAATTGCCGACATCATAATTACACTCAGCAGGCGAAAACTTTCTGGAGAAGAAAGCACACGGCTTCAACACAGAGCCATCAGAACCTCTCTGAGACAGAACAGCTCCTGCCCCAATCTCAGAAGCGTCAACCTCAACCTGAAAAGGGAGAGAAACATCTGGCTGACGCAACACAGGGGCATAAGTAAAACGACGCTTAAGCTCCTGAAAGGCCTCCACAGCCGTAGAGGACCAATTCACCACATCTGCACCTTTCTTGGTCAAATCGGTCAAAGGTTTAACCACAGTAGAAAAATTAGCAATGAAGCGGCGATAAAAATTAGCAAAGCCCAAAAATTTCTGAAGGCTCTTCACAGATGTGGGCTGAGTCCAATCATAAATAGCCTGGACCTTAACAGGGTCCATTTCAATAGCCGAGGGAGAAAAAATGAACCCCAGAAAAGAAACCTTCTGAACTCCAAAAAGGCACTTAGACCCCTTCACAAACAGTGTATTAGCACGAAGAATCTGAAATACCATCATGACCTGCTTCACATGAGACTCCCAATCATCGGAAAACACCAAAATATCATCCAAATATACAATCATAAATTTATCCAAATACTCCCGGAAAATATCATGCGCAAAGGACTGAAACACAGATGGAGCATTAGAGAGCCCGAAAGGCATCACAAGATATTCAAAATGGCCTTCGGGCGTATTAAATGCTGTTTTCCATTCATCACCCTGTTTGATGCGGACCAGATTATACGCCCCTCGAAGGTCAATCTTGGTAAACCAGCTAGCCCCTTTAATCTGAGCAAATAAATCAGAGAGCAAAGGCAAAGGGTACTGGAATTTGACCGTGATCTTATTGAGAAGGCGATAATCTATACAGGGCCTCAAGGAGCCATCCTTCTTGGCAACAAAAAAGAACCCCGCTCCCAACGGTGACGAAGACGGGCGAATATGCCCCTTCTCCAAGGACTCCTTTACATAAGTCCACATATCGGCATGCTCTGGCACAGACAAATTGAAAAGTCGACCCTTAGGGAACTTACAGCCAGGAATCAAATTAATAGCGCAATCACAGTCCCTATGAGGAGGCAGAGGACTGGATTTAGGCTCCTCAAATATATCCTGGAAATCCAACTAAAACTCAGGAACTTCAGAAGAAGGGGACGAGGAAATTGACATCAGAGGAATGTCACTATGTATCCCCTGACAACCCCAACTAGTAACGGACATAGATTTCCAATCCAGCACTGGATTATGTACCTGTAACCATGGAAACCCCAGCACAACCACATCATGCAAATTATGCAACACCAAAAAGCGAATATTTTCCTGATGTGCTGGAGCCATGTTCATGGCTAATTGTGTCCAGTACTGAGGTTTATTCTTGGCCAATGGCGTAGCGTCAATCCCCCTCAAGGGAATAGGACTCTGCAAAGGCTCCAAGGAAAAACCACAGCGCTTGACAAATTCTAGGTCCATTAAGTTCAGGGCAGCGCCAGAATCCACAAATGCCATTACACAAAAGGACGACAATGAGCAAATCAGGGTAATAGACCAGAGAAACTTAGGCTGTTCAGTACTGATGGTAACTGACCTAGCAACCCTCTTAGTTCGCTTCGGGCAGTCAGAGATAGCATGAGTAGCGTCACCACAGTAAAAACACCGCCCATTCTGACGTCTGAACTCCTGCCGTTCTGCTCTCGTCAAAACTCTATCACATTGCATAGGCTCAGAACTCTGCCCAGAGGACACCGCCATATGGTGCATCACCTTACGTTCACGTAGGCGCCGATCAATCTGAATGGCCAGAGACATTGATTCGTTCAAACCAGCAGGCGTGGGAAACCCCACCATAACATCTTTAAGAGCTTCAGAAAGACCCTTTCTGAAAATAGCCGCCAGGGCATCCTCATTCCATTTTGTAAGCACAGACCACTTTCTAAATTTCTGACAATATATCTCTGCCGCTTCCTGACCCTGACACAGAGCCAGCAAAAAATTTTCTGCCTGATCCACAGAATTGGGTTCGTCATAAAGCAGTCCAAGTGCTTGAAAAAATGAATCTACATTGAGCAATGCAGGATTCCCTGGCTCAAGGGAGAATGCCCAGTCCTGCGGGTCGCCACACAGCAGAGAAATAACAAACTTCACCTGCTGAATGGGGTCACCAGAGGAATGGGGTCTCAGAGCAAAAAATAATCTGCAATTATTTTTGAAGTTCAAAAACCTAGATCTATCCCCAGAAAACAAATCAGGAATAGGAATTCTAGGCTCAGAAAGAGGAGTTTGGACAACATAGTCTTGGATACTCTGTACCCTAGCAGCGAGATGATCAACACACGCAGACAGACCCTGAACCTCCATATCAGTACCAAGCTCCTGCACCATCCAAAAATCAAGGGGAAAAGAAAGGACGAAACAAGCAACAAGAAAAAAAAAACAATGACTCAGAACTTTCTCTTCCCTCTTTTGAGATGCATTTAACACATTGTGGGCCAGCTGTACTGTTATGACCTGGTGGTTACGGAGCGGTACTGAGATGACCTGGTGGGTAAAACCAATCATGGACAAACTTAGAGGAGGTAGCAGCTCCACAGACAGTAATCACTGATATGACCTAGTGAATACGGAGCAGCACTGAAATGACCTGGTGGGTAAAACAAATAATGTACTAGCTCTGAGGAGGTGGTAACTCTACTGACCACAATCCCTACTCCTAACACCAACACTAGAAATAGCCGTGGAGCGTACCTAACTCTGCCTAGATGCCTCTGCACAGCCTAAGAACTAGCTACCCCTGAAGATGGAAACGGAAAACTATCTCACCTCAGAGAAACCCCCAAAGGAAGACAGCCCCCACAAATATTGACGGTGAGTGGAGAGGGAAATGGCAAACTCAGAAATGAAACTAGATTTTTTAGCAAAGGAGGCCAATACTATCTAAATAGACAGAGATAGGAAAGGCTACTGTGCGGTCAGTATAAAAACTAAATGTCCACGCAGAGTTTACAAAAATAACCACCACACCGACTCACGGTGTGGAGGGGCAAATCTGCGACCCCAGAGCTTCCAACTAGCCGGAATATTTCATAATGACAAGCTGGACAAAAGAGACAAAATTAAACTGAACAGAAGGTCATAAGCAGGGAAACACCCAAAAACTAGCAGACTTATCTTAAGCTGAAAATGGACTGGCCAACAGAGAACTTCCAGGAAAGGACTGAATCCACAGGAAAAACATTGACAGCTGGCATCCACTACAGCCAAAAGCCCAGTTAAATAACAAAGGCAAGGGAACCGATTAGTTAACGCAGCTGCTAAGTTCCACTTGAAACCACCAGAGGGAGCCCAAGAGCAGAACTCCCAAAAATACCATTCGCAACCACAGGATGGAGCCCAAGAACGGAATTCACTAAAGTTCCCCTAAAGTATTAAGAAGTAGTTCAGGCACAAAGAACAATGAGCTTCACATGTTTGGATTAATTATCTCTTTTTCCAGCCTTTTCTGACTAGTTAAGACCCTCCCCAAACTTGTGAACAGCACTCATACATGGTCAACATGGGAAAGACAAAGGAGCATTCCAAGGCCATCAGAGACAAGATCGTGGATGGTCACAAGGCTGGCAAGGGGTACAAAACCCTTTCCAAGGAGTTGGGCCTACCTGTCTCCACTGTTGGGAGCATCATCCGGAAGTGGAAGGCTTATGGAACTACTGTTAGCCTTCCACGGCCTGGACAGCCTTTGAAAGTTTCCTCCCGTGCCGAGGCCAGGCTTGTCCGAAGAGTCAAGGCTAACCCAAGGACAACAAGGAAGGAGCTCCGGGAAGATCTCATGGCAGTGGGGACATTGGTTTCAGTCAATACCATAAGTAACGTACTCCACCGCAATGGTCTCCGTTCCAGACGAGCCCGTAAGGTACCTTTACTTTCAAAGCGTCATGTCAAGGCTCGTCTACAGTTTGCTCATGATCACTTGGAGGACTCTGAGACTGACTGGTTCAAGGTTCTCTGGTCTGATGAGACCAAGATCGAGATCTTTGGTGCCAACCACACACGTGACGTTTGGAGACTGGATGGCACTGCATACGACCTCAAGAATACCATCCCTACAGTCAAGCATGGTGGTGGCAGCATCATGCTGTGGGGCTGTTTCTCAGCCAAGGGGCCTGGCCATCTGGTCCGCATCCATGGGAAGATGGATAGCACGGCCTACCTGGAGATTTTGGCCAAGAACCTCCGCTCCTCCATCAAGGATCTTAAGATGGGTCGTCATTTCATCTTCCAACAAGACAACGACCCAAAGCACACAGCCAAGAAAACCAAGGCCTGGTTCAAGAGGCAAAAAATCAAGGTGTTGCAGTGGCCTAGTCAGTCTCCTGACCTTAACCCAATTGAAAACTTGTGGAAGGAGCTCAAGATTAAAGTCCACATGAGACACCCAAAGAACCTAGATAACTTGGAGAAGATCTGCATGGAGGAGTGGGCCAAGATAACTCCAGAGACCTGAGCCGGCCTGATCAGGTCTTATAAAAGACGATTATTAGCTGTAATTGCAAACAAAGGTTATTCCACAAAATATTAAACCTAGGGGTTGAATAATAATTGACCCACAATTTTATGTTTAAAATTTATAAAAATTTAACTGAGCAACAAAACTTTTTGGTTTGTAAGATTTATGCATCTGTTAATAAATCCTGCTCTTGTTTGAAGTTTGAAGGCTCTAACTTATTTGCATCTTATTAAACCTGCTAAATCTGCAGGGGGTTGAATACTACTTGTAGGCACTGTATATATCTAATATATAAAGCTGAATGTGTGTATGTGTGTGTGTATGTATGTATGTATGTATGTCCGGGATTGGCATCTGAACCGTCGCAGCTACAGCCACAAAATTTTGCACAGTCACACGTCTGGACCCCGAGAGCGTCATAGGCTATGTTGTGAGGTGAAATTTTAACCCCGCGCTTTCCAATTCAAACAATTTTGCCCCTATCTACATAATGGGGAAAAAGTGAAGGGAAAAGTGTTGGAGGAAAATTGACAGCTGCCAGATGTGAACAATGAGGACTTAAAGAATGAGAGCGATGGCTCCAAAGAGTATATACCATACAGTTGCTAAGGTGGGGCCCCGACATGGGATACTCACCACACACGGGGATATGAACACAAACACAAAATGCGCCACACACTACCACGTGCTTGAACACATATATGACCCTCAGCACACATTTCACCACACACACACCAACCTCGCCACATAAAAGTCGAAACACAAAAGTCACCACTCAAAACTCGCAACGCGCAAAACTCGCTACATGCAAAACTCGCCATATGCAAAACTAGGCTCATGCAAAACTCGCCACACGTGCAAAACTCACCTCATGGAAAACTCACCTCATGCAAAACTTGCACACACAGAAAAATTGCCACATGTACAAAAGTTGTACCACATGCAAAAGTTGCCTCACACAAAACTTGCACATACTCAAAACGCACCACACATAAAACTCGCCACGCGCAAAACTCGCCATGCACAAATCTTGCTGCACACAACTTGCTACACTAACCTGTCTGTTGTGAATTTGCTTTTTGCTCCCTCTAGTGGTTACTAGTTTTTTGACTCTGGTTTTTCTGTCATTCCTTTTATCCGCACCTGGGTCGTTAGTTAGGGGTGTTGCTATATAAGCTCCCTGGACCTTCAGTTCAATGCCTGGCAACGTAGTTATCAGAGCTAGTCTGCTGTGCTCTTGTCTACTGATCCTGGTTCCAGTTATATCAGCTAAGTCTGCCTTTTGCTTTTTGCTATTTGTTTTGGTTTTGCATTTTTGTCCAGCTTGTTCCAAATCTATATCCTGACCTTTGCTGGAAGCTCTAGGGGGCTGGTGTTCTCCCCCCGGACCGTTAGACGGTTCGGGGGTTCTTGAATTTCCAGTGTGGATTTTGATAGGGTTTTTGTTGACCATATAAGTTACCTTTCTTTATTCTGCTATCAGTAAAGCGGGCCTCTCTGTGCTAAACCTGGTTCATTTCTGTGTTTGTCATTTCCTCTTACCTCACCGTCATTATTTGTGGGGGGCTTCTATCCAGCTTTGGGGTCCCCTTCTCTGGAGGCAAGAAAGGTCTTTGTTTTCCTCTACTAGGGGTAGCTAGATTCTCCGGCGGGCGCGTGTCATCTAGAATCAACGTAGGAATGATCCCCGGCTACTTCTAGTGTTGGCGTTAGGAGTAGATATATGGTCAACCCAGTTACCACTACCCTATGAGCTGGATTTTTGTATTCTGCAGACTTCCACGTTCCTCTGAGACCCTCGCCATTGGGGTCATAACAGTTTGCCAGGCCAGTATTAAATGTTTAATGCATTGCAGAAGAGGGATTATAAGAAAGAAGATTCTGAGTTTTTTTTTTTTTCTTCTTCCCCTTTACCTCAGAGTGGCTATGCTTGCTGCAGACATGAATGTCCAGACCTTGATTACAAGTGTGGACCAGCTGGCTACTCGTGTGCAGGGCATACAAGACTATGTTATCAGAAATCCTAGGTCAGAACCTAAAATACCGATTCCTGAACTGTTTTCCGGAGACAGGTTTAAGTTTAGGAATTTCGTGAATAATTGTAAATTGTTTTTGTCCCTGAGACCCTGTTCATCTGGAGATTCTGCTCAGCAAGTAAAAATTGTTATTTCGTTCTTACGGGGCGACCCTCAGGATTGGGCTTTTTCGCTGGCGCCAGGAGATCCGGCATTGGCTGATCTTGATGCGTTTTTTCTGGCGCTCGGTTTACTTTATGAGGAACCCAATCTTGAGATTCAGGCAGAAAAGGCCTTGCTGGCTATGTCTCAGGGGCAGGACGAGGCTGAAGTGTATTGCCAAAAATTTCGGAAATGGTCCGTGCTGACACATTGGAACGAGTGTGCACTGGCCGCTAATTTTAGAAATGGCCTTTCTGAAGCCATTAAGAATGTTATGGTGGGTTTTCCCATTCCCACAGGTCTGAATGATACTATGGCACTGGCTATTCAAATTGACCGGCGGTTGCGGGAGCGCAAAACCGCAAATTCCCTCATGGTGTTGTCTGAACAGACACCTAATTCGGTGCAATGTGATAGAAAAACCGCAAATTCCCTCATGGTGTTGTCTGAACAGACACCTGATTTAATGCAATGTGATAGAATCCTGACTAGAAATGAGCGGAAAATTCATAGACGCCGGAATGGCTTGTGCTACTACTGTGGTGATTCTACACATGTTATCTCAGCATGCTCTAAACGTATAGCTAAGGTTGTTAGTCCTGTCACCGTTGGTAATTTGCAACCTAAATTTATTCTGTCTGTAACTTTGATTTGCTCACTGTCATCTTATCCTGTCATGGCGTTTGTAGATTCAGGTGCTGCCCTGAGTCTCATGGATCTCTCATTTGCTAAGCACTGTGGTTTTACTCTTGAACCATTAGAAAATCCTATTCCTCTTAGGGGTATTGATGCTACACCATTGGCAGCAAATAAACCGCAGTATTGGACACAGGTTACCATGTGCATGACTCCTGAACATCGCGAGGTGATACGTTTCCTGGTTTTACATAAAATGCATGATTTGGTTGTTTTAGGGCTGCCATGGTTACAGACCCATAATCCAGTCCTGGACTGGAAGGCTATGTCAGTCTCAAGTTGGGGCTGTCGTGGTATTCATGGGGATTCCCTGCCTGTGTCTATTGCTTCTTCTACGCCTTCGGAAGTTCCGGAGTATTTGTCTGATTATCAGGATGTCTTCAGTGAGTCTGAGTCCAGTGCACTGCCTCCTCATAGGGACTGTGACTGTGCTATAGATTTGATCCCAGGCAGTAAATTTCCTAAGGGAAGACTGTTTAATCTGTCGGTACCTGAACATACCGCTATGCGTTCATATATCAAGGAGTCTCTGGAGAAAGGACATATTCGTCCGTCTTCTTCCCCTCTTGGTGCGGGATTCTTTTTTGTGGCAAAAAAGGACGGATCTTTGAGACCTTGTATTGATTATCGGCTTTTAAATAAGATCACTGTCAAATTTCAGTATCCTTTACCGCTGTTGTCTGACTTGTTTGCCCGGATTAAGGGTGCCAAGTGGTTCACCAAGATAGACCTTCGTGGTGCGTACAACCTTGTGCGCATTAAGCAAGGTGATGAATGGAAAACCGCATTCAATACGCCCGAAGGTCATTTTGAGTACTTGGTGATGCCTTTTGGGCTCTCCAATGCGCCTTCAGTTTTTCAGTCCTTTATGCATGACATTTTCCGGAAGTATCTGGATAAATTTTTGATTGTTTATCTGGATGATATTTTGTTTTTTTCTGATAATTGGGATTCGCATGTGGAGCAGGTCAGGTTGGTCTTTAAAATTTTGCGTGAAAATTCTTTGTTTGTCAAGGGCTCAAAGTGTCTCTTTGGTGTACAGAAGGTTCCCTTTTTGGGGTTCATTTTTTCCCCTTCTGCTGTGGAGATGGACCCAGTCAAGGTCCGAGCTATTCTTGATTGGACTCAGCCCTCGTCAGTTAAGAGTCTTCAGAAGTTCTTGGGCTTCGCTAACTTCTACCGTCGTTTTATCGCTAATTTTTCTAGCATTGTGAAACCTTTGACGGATATGACCAAGAAGGGCTCCGATGTAGCTAACTGGGCTCCTGCTGCCGTGGAGGCTTTCCAGGAGTTGAAACGCCGGTTTACTTCGGCGCCTGTTTTGTGCCAGCCTGACGTCTCACTTCCCTTTCAGGTTGAGGTGGATGCTTCGGAGATTGGGGCAGGGGCCGTTTTGTCGCAGAGAGGCCCTGGTTGCTCTGTTATGAAACCTTGTGCCTTTTTCTCTAGGAAGTTTTCGCCTGCCGAGCGAAATTATGATGTGGGCAATCGGGAGTTGTTGGCCATGAAATGGGCATTTGAGGAGTGGCGTCATTGGCTCGAGGGTGCTAAGCATCGTGTGGTGGTCTTGACTGATCACAAAAATCTGATGTATCTCGAGTCTGCTAAACGCCTTAATCCGAGACAGGCCCGCTGGTCATTGTTTTTCTCCCGCTTTGATTTTGTTGTCTCGTATTTACCAGGTTCAAAGAATGTGAAGGCCGATGCTCTTTCTAGGAGCTTTGTGCCTGATGCTCCTGGAGTCGCTGATCCTGTTGGTATTCTTAAAGATGGAGTTATCTTGTCAGCTATTTCTCCGGATCTGCGACGTGTGTTGCAGAGATTTCAGGCTGATAGGCCTGAGTCTTGTCCACCTGACAGACTGTTTGTCCCGGATAAGTGGACCAGCAGAGTCATTTCCGAGGTTCATTCCTCGGTGTTGGCAGGTCACCCGGGAATTTTTGGCACCAGAGATCTGGTGGCCAGGTCCTTTTGGTGGCCTTCCTTGTCAAGGGATGTGCGGTCATTTGTGCAGTCCTGTGGGACTTGTGCTCGAGCTAAGCCTTGCTGTTCTCGTGCCAGCGGTTTGCTCTTGCCCTTGCCTGTCCCGAAGAGACCTTGGACACATATCTCCATGGATTTCATTTCTGATCTTCCGCTATCTCAGGGCATGTCCGTTATCTGGGTGATATGTGATCGCTTCTCCAAGATGGTCCATTTGGTTCCTTTGCCTAAGCTGCCTTCCTCTTCCGATCTGGTTCCTGTGTTTTTCCAGAACGTGGTTCGTTTGCACGGCATCCCTGAGAATATTGTGTCAGACAGAGGATCCCAGTTCGTTTCCAGGTTCTGGCGATCCTTTTGTAGTAGGATGGGCATTGATTTGTCGTTTTCGTCTGCTTTCCATCCTCAGACTAATGGACAGACGGAGCGAACCAATCAGACTTTGGAGGCTTATTTGAGGTGTTTTGTCTCTGCTGATCAGGACGATTGGGTGACATTCTTGCCGTTGGCTGAGTTTGCCCTTAATAATCGGGCTAGTTCCGCCACCTTGGTTTCGCCTTTTTTCTGCAACTCTGGTTTCCATCCTCGCTTTTCTTCGGGTCATGTGGAGCCTTCTGACTGTCCTGGGGTGGATTCTGTGGTGGATAGGTTGCAGCAGATCTGGAATCATGTGGTGGACAACTTGAAGTTGTCACAGGAGAAGGCTCAGCGCTTTGCCAACCGCCGCCGCGGTGTGGGTCCCCGACTACGCGTTGGGGATTTGGTATGGCTTTCTTCCCGCTTTGTTCCTATGAAGGTCTCCTCTCCCAAATTTAAACCTCGTTTTATTGGGCCTTACAAGATATTGGAAATCCTTAATCCTGTATCTTTTCGTCTGGATCTTCTGTGTCGTTTGCTATTCACAATGTATTTCATAGGTCCTTGTTGCGGCGGTACATTGTGCCTGTAGTTCCTTCTGCTGAGCCTCCTGCTCCGGTGTTGGTTGAGGGCGAGTTGGAGTACGTGGTGGAGAAGATCTTGGATTCTCGCCTCTCCAGGCGGAGGCTTCAGTACCTGGTCAAGTGGAAGGGCTATGGTCAGGAGGATAATTCCTGGGTGGTCGCCTCTGATGTTCATGCGGGCGATTTAGTTCGTGCCTTTCATGCCGCTCATCCTGATCGCCCTGGTGGTCGTGGTGAGGGTTCGGTGACCCCTCACTAAGGGGGGGGTACTGTTGTGAATTTGCTTTTTGCTCCCTCTAGTGGTTACTAGTTTTTTGACTCTGGTTTTTCTGTCATTCCTTTTATCCGCACCTGGGTCGTTAGTTAGGGGTGTTGCTATATAAGCTCCCTGGACCTTCAGTTCAATGCCTGGCAACGTAGTTATCAGAGCTAGTCTGCTGTGCTCTTGTCTACTGATCCTGGTTCCAGTTATATCAGCTAAGTCTGCCTTTTGCTTTTTGCTATTTGTTTTGGTTTTGCATTTTTGTCCAGCTTGTTCCAAATCTATATCCTGACCTTTGCTGGAAGCTCTAGGGGGCTGGTGTTCTCCCCCCGGACCGTTAGACGGTTCGGGGGTTCTTGAATTTCCAGTGTGGATTTTGATAGGGTTTTTGTTGACCATATAAGTTACCTTTCTTTATTCTGCTATCAGTAAAGCGGGCCTCTCTGTGCTAAACCTGGTTCATTTCTGTGTTTGTCATTTCCTCTTACCTCACCGTCATTATTTGTGGGGGGCTTCTATCCAGCTTTGGGGTCCCCTTCTCTGGAGGCAAGAAAGGTCTTTGTTTTCCTCTACTAGGGGTAGCTAGATTCTCCGGCTGGCGCGTGTCATCTAGAATCAACGTAGGAATGATCCCCGGCTACTTCTAGTGTTGGCGTTAGGAGTAGATATATGGTCAACCCAGTTACCACTACCCTATGAGCTGGATTTTTGTATTCTGCAGACTTCCACGTTCCTCTGAGACCCTCGCCATTGGGGTCATAACACCTGTCACATGCAACTCGACACACAAAATGTTGCTACACGCATGTCGCCACACAAAACTCATCTCACAAAAGTCGCTACATGCATGTCGCCACACGCAACTCAACACACACAACTTGACACATGAAACTCGCCCTAAAACACACACAAGTCTGGTTTTGTCCTTCAAAAATAAAAATCTGATTAATAAGCAGACAAACTACAAGAGCAACAAATGTACCATATAGGAAATACGGCAGCTGTCAGTCACATGACCTGTCTATTATGTGTATGTGTGAGCTAATATATACTGCCAGGGGGGAGGGCTTCCTGTTGGCTGGGGATTTATCAGGCTGCCAATAGCAACCAATCACAGCTCAGCTTCTATTTTGCTACAGTTAATTAACCTGAGCTCTGATTGGTTAATATAGGCAACAAAGACATTCTCAGTATAACAAAGCTAATATATGTTGTGAAATTCTTCTATTAGCTTAGTTTTTGCCTTTTAATAATTACATTTCTATTTGTTTTGTCGTTTTCGTGTGCAGAATAAATTTTTGTTAACACATTCTATTTTGCTAACAGCAGTCATTAACCCGGGCGAAGCCGGGTAGTACAGCTAGTATGTATATATATCATTGAGACACATATATATATATATATTTATATTTACTTCAGCGCGATATAGCAGAAAAGCCAATTTCCAGCTTTTCATTTCTCCTGCCTAAACCCGACATGATATGAGACATGGTTTACATACAGTAAACCATGTCATATCCCTTTTTTTTTGCATATTCCACACTGCTAATGTTAGTAGTGTGTATGTGCAAAATTTCGGCGCTGTAGCTATTAAATTTAAGGGTTAAATCGCGGAAAAAATTGGCGTGGGCTCCCGCGCAATTTTCTCCACCAGAGTGGTAAAGCCAGTGACTGAGATATTAATAGCCTGGAGAGGGTCCACGGTTATTGGCCCCCCCCTGGCTAAAAACATCTGCCCCCAGCCACCCCAGAAAAGGCACATCTGGAAGATGCGCCTATTCTGGCACTTGGCCACTCTTTTCCCATTCCCGTGTAGCGGTGGGATATGGGGTAATGAAGGGTTAATGTCACCTTGCTATTGTAAGGTGACATTAAGCCAGATTAATAATGGAGAGGCGTCAATTATGACACCTATCCATTATTAATCCAATTGCATGAAATGGTTAAAAAAAACACACACACAATATTGCAAAGTATTTTAATGAAATAAACACACAGGTTCTTGTAATATTTTATTGCTCTCTCAATCCACCTGAAGACCCTCGTTCTGTAACAAATTAAAAATAATAAACCAACAATATACATACCTTTCGTAGATCTGTAACGTCCCACGATGTAAATCCATCTGAAGGGGTTAAAATATTTTACAGGCAGGAGCTCTGCTATAATGCAGCTGTGCTCCTGCCTGTAAACCCCGGGGAATGAAGGTAATGTAGGTCAATGACCTATAGTTACCTTCAGTCGCGGTGATGCGCCCTCTGCTGGATGTCCTCATATGACGTCGAGCGTGGGAAAAAGTTCCCAGGATTAATTGGATTAATAATGGATAGGTGTCATAATTGACGCCTCTCCATTATTAATCTGGCTTAATGTCACCTTACAATAGCAAGGTGACATTAACCCTTCATTACCCCATATCCCACCGCTACACGGGAATGGGAAAAGTGTGGCCAAGTGCCAGAATAGGCGCATCTTCCAGATGTGCCTTTTCTGGGGTGGCTGGGGGCAGATGTTTTTAGCCAGGGGGGGCCAATAACCGTGGACCCTCTCCAGGCTATTAATATCTGCCCTCAGTCACTGGCTTTACCACTCTGGTGGAGAAAATTTCGTGGGAGCCAATTTTTTCCGCGATTTTACCCTTAAATTTAATAGCTACAGCGCCAAAATTTTGCACATACACACTACTAACATTAGTAGTGTGAAATATGCAAAAAAAAGGGGGATATGACATGGTTTACTGTATGTAAACCATGTCTCATATCATGTCGGGTTTAGGCAGGAGAAATGAAAAGCCGGCAATTGAATTACCGGCTTTAGGGTTAGGGGTAGGGTTAGGGGTAGGGTTTGGATCCCTTTATCACCTTGATGGTGGGGAGTGGCTTATCAGTGTGTATTCTTGTTTTTTTCTATTGAAACGCATGCGCTTAAAACGCAACCAAACGCATGTGCTTAAAAACGCATGCGTTTACATAGACAGCAATACATTTTTTTGCGGCAAAAAAACGCCTCTAGAAATTACTGCATGTTGCATTTCTGCAACAAAACGCAAGCATAGAAAAGACGCATGCGACGTCAAACGCGGCAAAACGCATACAAAAAAAACGCATGCGTTTTTAATGTTAAATATAGGGAAAAAAAGGCATGCGTTTTTTTGCGCTAAAACGCAGCGGCAAAAAACGCAAATGTGAAACCAGCCTAAAATAGTGCCATCACAGCACCCTTGCCCAAAATTCACCGTACAGAGCACGTTCACCCTGGTCATCTAGTGGTTCTGGATGATGATGATGAGGATAAGGAGGAGGATAAGAACAAACAGAACAAATCTGTAAACGTATACCCAAGTGTGGTTGTGAAGAGGTGCATGAGAATACACCTCCTCAAAAATGAGAATGTATTTGAGGTTATGTTTCGCTGTTTTCACTTGGTGGTGTACAGAAGTCTTTCCCAATCCAGCCCTTGTTCATTTTTAGAAGAGTCAGCCTGTCAGCATTTTCAGATGACAGGCGTATGCGCTTATATGTGATAATTCCAGCAGCGGCACTAAAAACCGCTCTGGCAGAACGCTAGCAGGAGGGCAGGCCAGGATCTCCAAGGCGTAGAGAGTCATTTCATGCCATGTGTCCAGCTTGGATACCCAATAATTAAAAGGCACAGAGGAATCACGGAGGACATTTGTACGATCTGCAAGGTACTCCTTTACCATCTTCTCAAACATTTCTCTTCTTGTGACAGCACCCCTTGCCTCTGTGCTGTCACGATGGGAGGGTCTAAGAAAACTGTCCCAGAACTTTGCCATAGTTCCCCTGCCTGAGCTGGATTGTACTTCTGTCTCTCTCGCTTGGACTCCTTGGTTGTACAACAAACTCTGAGGTCTGCTGCCGCGTTCTCACATGGAAATTTTCCAAGTCATTCCGCTACAAGCGCCCCCTGGTACTGAAACATTTTAGTACACCTCTCTGCCTCTGGCAGAAGAGATTGAAAGTTCTCCTTGTAGCATGGGTCTAGAAATGTCACCAACCAGTAATGAGTGTCACCCAAAATTTTTATAATGCGAGGGTCACGTGAAATGCAGCACAACATGAAGTCAGCCATGCGTGCCAGACTGCTAACAGGCAAGACTTCTGTGTCCTCACCAACAGGACGGCTGACCATGCTGTCCTCCTCATCCTCATCCTCCTCCACCCTATCCTGAGGCCATTCATGCTGAACAGACGGTATGGCAGCTGTGCTTGTAATACCATCTATAGCGCATGAAAGAAGCTTCTGTTCTTCCTCCTCCTCCTCATTGCCTTCCAATCCACGTTGAGAAGACATGAGGCTGGGCTGAGTGTAATCCCCCTGTATGGTTCCTTGCTCCATGTCCTCGTGCTCTGCCTGCAATGCATCTTCTTTAATTGTGAGCAGAGAGGTTTTCAGAATGCTGAGAAGTGGGATGGTGATGCTAATTATGACATCATCACCGCTGACCATCTTGGTGCAGTCCTCAAAGTTTTGGAGGATGGCACATATGTCTGACATCCATGTCCACTCCTGAGACCTTATGTGTGGAGTCTGAACTGAATATCGACGACCTTGTTGATGTTGGTAGTCTACAACTGCCCTCTTCTGCTCACAAATCCTTTCCAACATATGCAGCGTAGAGTTCCAGCACGTGGGGACATCATGCACCAGTCGGTGAGCTAGAAGCTGCAAATGCTGCTAAAGCACGGAAAGGGCGGCTTAAGCTGTAGCTGACTTTCTAAAATGGGCAGACGGCATACTTTCACTAGCAGATCCGGCAGCTCCGGGTAGCTTTTCAGAAAACGTTAAACCAAGAGGTTAAGCACATGGGCCAAGCAAGGTACGTGTGTGAGCTCATCTTGCCTCAGAGCCGCCACCAGGTTACGGCCATTGTCACACACGACCATGCCTGGCTGTAGGTTCAGCGGTGTCATCCAAATATCTGACTGCTCTTTCAGCGCTGTCCACAACTCTTCTGCATTGTGCGGTTTGTCACCTATGCAGATTAACTTTAGCACAGCCTGTTGCCGCTTGGCTGAGGCAGTGCTGCAGTGCTTCCAGATTCTGACTGATGTATTGATTTCAGAGATGGAGGATGAAGAGGAGGAGGTGCAGGAGCTGTAGACTGTGGGGGCAACCCTGATTGACGTAGGGCCACCAATCCTCGGCATGGGGAGGATGTGTTCCATCCCAAGGTCCGATTGGGTCCTGGCTTCCACTATGTTAACCCAGTGTGCCGTCAGTAAGATGTACTGTCCCTGCCCACAAGCACTTGTCCACGTGTCCGTGGTTAGGTGGACTTTCCCTGTAACAGCATTGCTGAGGGCACGGGTAATGTTGTGGGACACATGCTGGTGTAATGCCGATACGGCACACTGGGAGAAATAGTGTCGACTGGGGACCGAGTACCTTGGGACGGCCACCACCATCAGGTTGCGGAAAGCATCCATCTCAACTGGCCTAAAAGGCAACATTTCGAGCGCAAGCAGAAGAGATATGTTAGAATTTAGGACTGTGGCCTGTGGGGTGTTGGCTGGATATTTCCGCTTGCGTTCCAAAGACTGGGATATAGACAACTGAAGGCTGTGCTGGGACAAGGACGTGGATGGCCTTGATGATGGTGCTGCTTGACTGTGGGCAACAACAGGTGCAGGGCTAGAGACATTTTCACATGCACGGTGTAATGGGGATTGGCTTCTACACAAAACAGTGGAAGAAGCAGTTGTGTGACCTGCAGACAGTGGTCCTGGAGCCTGGGGTTCGTCCCACAAAGTCGGGTGCTTTTCTGCCATGTGCCTGATCATGCTGGTGGTGGTCAGGCTAGTTGTTTTGCTACCCCTGCTGATGTGAGCATGGTAGGTGTTGCAAATGGCCTGTTTGGGGTTATCAGCAGAGTTTTTAAAAAATAACCAGAATCGGTAAGATCTAACAGTTGGAATGGCAACTTCCCTCACGTTGGTGTTACGGAGAATGGATGCACGCCTTCTGTTTGTGGCCACCACACTGCTGTTTCCTGCCTGTTGGGGTGATATGCTTCCTTCCCCATGTGTGCATCTGCCCTCGCTCTGCCTTTCCTCCTGCCAGGTTGGGTCAGTCACATAGTCATCCACCACGTCGTCTTCCACATCTGCACCCTGCTCCTCCTCCTGACTTTCTGGCAATTGTGTCTTATCATCGTTCACCTCTTCTGACACTTTCCCACCATCGCCTTCATGTGACCGGGGCTGGTCAAAGCTTTGGGCATCTCTACATGTGATCTCAGCTGTCACCACTTCAAGTTGACAGGCCGAGAGTCCAGAATCTTGAAATGGAAAACTGAACAGCTCTTCAGAGTGTCCAAGTGTGGGATCAGTTGTCTCAGGGCACTCGGCATGGTGGGAGGACTTCACCGTGTGAAAGACATGGTGGTTGTTGTGGTGGCTAAGTGACTGGAAGCATTATCCGCTATCCAACCAACAACCGTTTCACACTGCTCTGGCTTCAATAGTGGTGTGCTGCGGTCCCCTAGAAACTGGGACAGGAAGGTCGAGCGAGAAGATGTGGGTCTTTGTTGAGGACCACTTGCACCTTGGCCACGGCCTCGTCCTCTGCATACACCATCATCATCATCATGTCCACTTCCCCATCCCTTGCCACTTGCCTTGCCCATTTTAAATGGACTACTGCAAAATTTCAAAAGCTCAACACAAATGTATTTATTAGGTGCGAAATAATATCTGATCAGTATGCCTGCAAATCTACGATTTTTCAAACACAGACACCAGGCAGGCCTTAGCCTAACATAACAGACTGTATTCTATTTTTTGGGGCTTTTTTGTGAACTTGATTTATGCAAAATAGTGCTGTATATAAGTAGAGTAACAGACAGCAAAAACAGTGGCAAAACGGCCTACAATGCCCAAACTTTGAGCACGCAGATATATGAGGCTTGTCACGGAAATACCACACTGCCAAATATGTGGCCTGTATTATTTAAAATGCAAAATAGTGCAGTATATAATTAGAGTAACAGGCAGGAAAAAAAGTGGTAAACCAGCCTACAATGCCCAAACTTGGAGCACACAGATATATGAGGCCTGTCACAGAAATATCACACTGCCAAATATGTGGCCTGTTTTTTAAAATGCAAAATAGTGCTGTATATAATTAGAGGAACAGACAGGAAAAGAAGTGGGAAACCAGCCTACAACGCCCAAACTTGAAGCACGCAGATATATGAGGCCTGTGTTAGGTGTCGAGTTCCCGCCGCTGCACAGAGTGAATCTCATACCGCCTCCGCTGCATTCTCCCATTCTTCTTCAGCCACAGTGGAGCCTGCTCAGCGGAGATGTCGGTCCCAGCGTCTGGCTCAGGCAGATACTGTGCCCTTGGTTACTGCTGATCTTCCAGGCTCAGCCATTGTAACTAGCACTGTTCTGCGGCGAGCAGATGCTCCTGGGACTAAGTCCTGCTTTTCCGCTATGAGCATGCCCTAGGGACGACCTCTCATTGGAGGTCGGGGTCACATGCTCAGGTCCTGAAGCGGTTCCTATTGGACCACTAGGAAGGTCCTTGAGAGCTTTCTCTATAAAAGGTTTGCATGGCCGCACAGCCTTGCGCTAGTATCAACCTATGTTTATGAGCTTAGCTACCTTGTGGTCAGTGTCTGCATGTGTTCAGGTTCGGCTGTATAGCCACTAGAATACCAGCACCTCCAGAGAGGAGTTGTTTGTGTGCTTATGCTGACTGTATGACCACTGTATGCTATCTTCTCTGTTAGTGAGCTGTGATCCTCTGTGAAGAACACAGGGCACAACGTTATCCTAATCTCGGTGACTCTGTGAAGCAACAGAGTTCGCTCCTATACAGACCAGGTGACGGAACCCGAGTCTATTCAGGCGTTATACTGCCATATAGTGCCGCCATTTACTAGCAGCAGGTTCCACTCCTGCACGGTGGGTGGACCCCAAACTGCGAACGCACCTATATTATCTCAATATTTACTCAGTGCGTTCCACCAGCCCTATCAGTATGCTAGCACCAGGGTCTGGCTAGTAATGGCGGACGAACAACGACTGCAGCGGTACATCCAGCAGCTGGAGGGCAGGTTGGTGGCTCTTGAGCACACAAGCTCAGCTATGGATGTTACCGCAGTAGCTGTTCAGGCTGCTAGCGTGGCTGAAGCTAGTTTGTCCACTGCCACCTCTGTTCTGACCTTATCCCACCTCCTGTTGCCAGATATGTAATCTGGTGATAGCAAGACATGCAGGGGATTCGTGAACCAGTGTGCGATGCACCATGAGCTCCTGGCTGCACGTTTCCCCTCAGAGAGCTAAAGTGGGATTCATTATATCCCTTTTGTCGCACAGGGTGTTGGAATGGGCTACGCCGCTGTGGGAACGCGACGATCATGTGGTGCAGAGTGCTCTCCGGTCCCTGAGCACTTTGAAAACAGGTCTTTTTGGGACCTCAAGTTACTCATGATACGACACTCCAACTGCTGGCACTGACACAGTGCTCATCCTTGGTCAGCCATTTTTCCGTCCACTTCCGGACTTTAGCATCTGAGCTGGAGTGGCCGGATAAAGCCCTCATCCTTGTGTTTTGGAGGGGGCTGGCTGCCCATGTAAAGGACACTTTGGCCACTAGGGAGATTCCCGCCACACTGGAGGAGGTAATAGCTGTTTCAACCCGCATCGACCTTCGTTTTAACGATTGAAGGTTGGAATGAGCCCAGTGTAGGCAGAGGTTTCGGCTGGTTCCCACCTTCGCCATACATCTGGAATCTCCGGTCCAGGCATCCGAGCCACATGAGGCAAAGGAGGTGTTACAAGCGGGATCTAAGTCCCGGACCGCTCGTGCACTCAAGGTCTGTCATGTCTGCCGGTGGTCAGGACATCTTGCCTCCAGATGTTCCCAGCGGTCGGGAGAACGTCAGCGTCTAGTGGATGTAGGAGGTGGTGCACTAGACACTGCAACGTTTTCTTCCAAACTGTCATTCAAAGGGACAATCACTTTAGGTCCAACCACTCTTGCAGTCAAGCTTTGTGTGGATTCTAGGGCGGAGGGGAATTTTATGTCCTCAGCCTTCACCCAATGCTACGCAATACCCCTGGTGTTGCTCGCCAAGCCGGTGACTGTACGAGTGGTGAATGGGTCGACACTGCCCTCACAAATAACACACCAGACCATCCCTTTTACATTGTCTATATCTCCATCACATCACGAGATTATTTCCCTCCTTGTCGATCCCCGAGGGAATAGACGAGATCCTGCTAGGGATACCATGGTTACGTAATCACTCTCCTCATATAGAGTGGTCCTCAGGGAGAATTTGGGGGTGAGGGCAGATGTCTGAGGGAGTGCGTTCAGGTTGCTACTACTGAAGTACATGCAGATCTTTCCTCTCTCCCCAAGCACTACTGGTCTTATGCGGACGTATTCTCCAAGAGGGCTGCGGAGACCCTTCCGCCCCAACACCCCTATGACTGTCCTATTGACCTCTTGCCTGGTGCCGAGCCTCCCCGGGGTCGAGTCTACCCCCTGTCTCTCCCGGAGACAGAGGCGATGTCCCAATACATCCAGGAGAATCTGGCAAGAGGATTCATTAGGAATTCAGTGTCACCAGCATGGGCAGGGTTCTTCTTCATGCAGAACAAGAACGGAGAACTTCGTCCATGCATTGATTACAGGGGTCTTAACGCCATTACCGTTAAGAATAAATACCCTCTGCCTCTCATTTCAGAGCTATTCGACAGGTTGTGGGGAGCAAGGGTATTTACTAAACTAGATCTGCGGGGTGCTTACAACCTGATTCGCATCCGTGAGGGGGATGAATGGAAGACAGTATTTAACACCAGGGATGGGCACCATGAATACCTGGTGATGCCCTTTGGGCTCTGTAATGCCCCTGCCGTTTTCCAAGACTTTGTGAATGATATCTTCCGGGATATGCTCTCCACCTCGGTCGTAGTTTATCTGGATGACATTCTCATCTCTCCAGATATAGACTCCCACCGGAGAGATGTTTGCAAAGTCTTCGACCTCCTATGGGCAAACTCCCTCTACGCCAAATTGGAGAAGTGTGTGTTTGAGCAGGAGTCCTTGCCTTTCCTTGGCAATATCATCTCCACCCAGGGATTGGCTATGGATCCTGCCAAGCTACAGGCTGTGATGGACTGGCAAGAACCCCATTCTCTCAAAGCGGTGCAGCTCTTTATGGGGTTCATTAATTACTATCGCCAGTTCATTCCCCACTTCTCAACTGTGGTAGCTCCCTTGGTTGCCCTCACCAAAAAGGGAGCAAATCCCAAATTGTGGTCAGAGGAGGTTTCCAGAGCCTTTCTCTCAATTAAGTCACGCTTCGCTAGCGCTCCCATTTTACATCGCCCCGATGTTGATAAACCTTTTAGTATGGAGGTGGATGCCTCTTCCGTCAGTGCTGGAGCAGTCCTCTTCCAGAAGGATGCTCAAGGTCAGAAGCATCCTTGCTTCTTCTTCTCCAAGACCTTCACACCAGTGGAGAGGAATTATTCCATCGGGGACAGGGAGTTGCTAGCCATGAAGTTGTCTTTCTCGGAGTGGAGACACCTACGGGGGGGATGCTCGCTTTCCCTTCCAAGCTTACGCCGACCACAAGAATTTGGTCTATGTACAGACTGCCCAGCGGCTATATTCTCGCCAGGCCAGATGGTCCCTGTTCTTCTCCCGGTTCCATTTCATCCTTCATTTTCTCTCCGGGGAGAAGAACATTTGTGCCGACGCTCTCTCCCGCTCCGTAGTGTCATCAGCGGAGGAGGAGAAACCTCGGCTTATTGTCCCTTCTGAGAGCCTGAGGACATTGGCTCTGGTTTCGCTAGAGTCTGTGCCCCCAGGCAAGACTTTTGTGCCATCAAATTTGCGACTGGAGGTTCTCTCTTGGGCTCACTCTTCCAGGGTGGGTGGGCACTTTGGGACCAAAAGGACATCTGAGCTTCTGGTGAGGACGTACTGGTGGCCGCATATGGCCCGTGACATCGGAGACTATAATCGGGCGTGTGTCTCCTGTGTCAAGAATATGTCTCCTCAACAACAGCCAGCTGGGTTACTTTATCCCCTGCCGGTGGCAGACAGGCCTTGGGAGATGGTCGGGATGGACTTTGTGTTGGGCTTACCCAAGTCCTGGAGCTGCACCATGATTTCACAGACCATTTTTCTAAAATAGTGCACTTGGTGCCTCTTCCACGGCTACCTTATGCACGGGCCTTGGCCGCATTGTTTATAAAACACATTTTCCACCTACACGGTATGCCGGACAAAATTGTCAGTGACCGGGGTCCCCAGTTTGCCTCTCGGTTCTGGAGAGAGCTTTGTCATCTACTCAGCATCGAGTTGAATCTCTCTTCAGCATATCATCCCGAAACGAATGGGTTGGTAGAGAGGGCCAACCAGACCTTGGTCACATATCTGCAACATTTTGTCTCTGCTAGACAGGATGATTGGGCATCCTTGCTACCGTGGGTGGAGTTTGCGCTAAACAACGCCGTAGATGACTCCACTGGACAGACCCCATTCCTCCTTAATTACGGCCAGCATCTGCGGGTTCCTGTGCCTATGCCCATGTCTTCCACCGATTCCAGGGTGGCAGACTGGGCTGTGGAGGCACGACATTTGGGACTGCACTCAGGATGCCATCCAGGCTTCCAAGGAGAGAGTGAGGTCCTCTGCCGATGCATGTCAGCGCCCCGCTCTGACGTTGCTCCTGTTGACTTAGTGTGGCTCTCCACTTGTAACATCAGGCTGCGAGTTGAGTCCACTAAGTTTGCACATTGCTACTTGGGTCCCTTCAAGGTCCTGGAACAGGTTAACCCTGTGGTCTACCATCTGGCCCTTCCTCCATGCCTAGGTATCACCGACACCTTTCATGTGTCTCTTCTAAAGCCCGTTCACATGTCCCGGTTTTCTGAGTCATCTGCCGGGACATCGGGTTCATCTACGGATGATTATGAAGTGAACGCTATTTTGGGGTGTAAGGTGGTACGTGGCAAAATATTTTATTTGGTGGATTGGAAGGACTGTGGCCCAGAGGACAGGTCCTGGGAGCCTGCTGAGCACATTCGGGCTCCGCAGCTCATTGCTGACTTTGAGAGTAGCGAGGCCCAAGGAGGGTGAGGCCCTAGGAGGGGGTAATGTTAGGTGTTGAGTTCCTGCCACTGCACAGGGGGAATCTCGAACCACCTCCGCTGCAGTCTCCCATTTGTCTTCAGCCACAGTGGAGCCTGCTCAGCGGAGACATCGGTCCCAGCGTCTGGCTCAGGCAGATACTGTGCGCTTGGTTACTGCTGATCTTCCAGACTCAGCCATTGTAACTAGCACTGTTCTGCGGCGAGCAGATGCTCCTGGGACTAAGTCCTGCTTTTCCGCTACTGAGCATGCCCAAGGGGCCTTTCATTGGAGGTCAGGGGTCACATGCTCAGGTCCTAAAGCAGTTCCTATTAGACCACTAGGAAGGTCTTGGAGAGCTTTCACTATAAAAGGTTCGCATGGCTGCATGGCCATGCGCTAGTATCAACCTATGTTTATGAGCTTAGCTACCTTGTGGTCAGTGTCTGCATGTGTTTAGGGTCGGCTGTATAGTCACTAGAATTCCGGCACCTCCGGAGAGGAGTTTGTGTGTGTGAATTTAGGGCTGGCATATAGCCACTAGAATTCCGGCACCTCCAGAGAGGAGTTGTGTGTTTATGCTGACTGTATGATCACTGTATGCTATCTGCTCTGTTAGTGAGCTGTGATCCTCTGTGAAGTTAACAAGGCACAGTGTTATCCTAATCTCAGCGACTCTGTGGAGCAACAGAGATCGCTCCTATACAGATCGGGTGATGGAACCCGAGTCTATTCAGGTGTTATACCGCCATATAGTGCCGCCATTTACTAGCAGCAGGTTCCACTCTTGCACGATGGACCACGGGCTGCGAACGCACCTATTTTATCTCAATATTTACTCAGTGCATTCTGCTAGCCCTAACAGCCTGTCACAGAAATATCACACTGCCAAGTATGTGGCCTGTATTTTCTGAATGCAAAATAGTGCTGTATATAAGTAGAGTAACAGACAGCAAAAAAGTGGTAAACCGGCCTTCAATGCCCAAACTTAGAGCACGCAGATATATGAGGCCTGTCAAGGAAATACCACACTGCCAAATATGTGATCTGTTTCTTTTAAAATGCAAAATAGTGCTGTATATAATTAGAGTAACAGACAGGAAAAAAAGTGGAAATCCGGCCTAAAATGGACAAACTTGGAGCAGGCAGATATATGAGGCCCGCCACGGAAATATCACACTGCCAAATATGTGGCCTGTATTTTCTGAATGCAAAATAGTGCTGTATATCAGTAGAGTATCAGACAGCAAAAAAGTGGTAAACCGGCCTACAATGCCCAAACTCTGAGCACGCAGATATATAAGGCCTGTCACGGAAATACCACACTGCCAAATATGTGGCCTGTTTTTAATTAAACGCAAAATAGTGCTGTATATAATTAGAGGAACAGACTGGAACAAAAAAGTGGTAAATCGGCTTACAATACCCAGAATAGGAGAATACAGATATATGAGGCCTGTCATTGAAATATCACACTGCCAAATATGTGGCCTGTATTTTCTGAATGCAAAATAGTGCTGTATATAAGTAGAGAATCAGACAGGAAAAAAAGTGGTAAACCGGCCTACAATGCCCAAACTTTGAGCACGCAGATATATGAGGCCTGTCACGGAAATACCACACTGCCAAATATGTGGCCTGTTTTTTTTTAAATGCAAACTAGTGCTGTACATAATTAGAGGAACAGACAGGAAAAAAGTGGGAAACCGGCCTACAATGCCCAAACTTGGAGCACGCAGATATCTGAGGCCTGTCACGGAAATATCACACTGCCAAATATGTGGCCTGTATTTTCGGAATGCAAAATAGTGCTGCATATAAGTAGAGTAACAGCAAAAAAGTGGTAAACTGGCCTACAATGCCCAAACTTGGAGCACACAGATATATGAGGCCTGTCACAGAAATATCACACTGCCAAATATGTGGCCTTTTTTTTTCAAATGCAAAATAGTGCTGTATATAATCAGAGGAACAGACAGAAAAAAAAGTAGGAAACCGGCCTACAATGCCCAAAACTTGGAGCACACAGATATATGAGGCCTGTCACGGAAATACCACACTGCCAAATATGTGGCCTGTTTTTTTTTCAAATGCAAAATAGTGCTGTATATAATCAGAGGAACAGACAGGAAAAAAGTGGTAAACCGGCCTACAATGCCCAAACTTGGAGCACGAAGATATATGAGGCCTGTCACGGAAATACCACACTGCCAAATATGTGGCCTGTTTTTTTTAAATGCAAAATAGTGCTTTATATAATTAGAGGAACAGATAGGAAAAAAGTGGGAAACCCGCCTACAATGCCCAAACTTGGAGCACACAGATATATAAGGCCTGTCACAGAAATATCACACTGCCAAATATGTGGCCTGTTTTTTTTTCAAATGCAAAATAGTGCTGTATATAATCAGAGGAACAGACAGGAAAAAAGTGGTAAACCGGCCTACAATGCCCAAACTTGGAGCACGAAGATATATGAGGCCTGTCACGGAAATACCACACTGCCAAATATGTGGCCTGTTTTTTTTAAATGCAAAATAGTGCTGTATATAATTAGAGGAACAGATAGGAAAAAAGTGGGAAACCCGCCTACAATGCCCAAACTTGGAGCACGCAGATATATAAGGCCTGTTACAGAAATATCACACTGCCAAATATGTGGCCTGTTTTTTTTTTAAATGAAAAATAGTGTTGTATGTAAGTAGAGGAACAGACAGCAAAAACAGTGGCAACATGGCCTAAAAAGCCCAAACTTGGAGCATGCAGATATATTACGCCTGTCACGGAAATACTACACTGCCAAATGTGTGGCCTGTTTTTTTGTAAAATGCAAAATAGTGCTGTATATAAGTAGAGTAACAGACAGCAAAAACAGTGGCAAACCGGCCTATAATGCCCAAACTTGGAGCACGCAGATATATGAGGCCTTTTTTGGTGAATTTAAAACACAAAAAAAAAAACAGTGGCACATGGCTAGTGCAGTGCCCCAGGGTCCTGGTCGTTGCAGTAATGTCATTATCCTCTAGGGGGGAGTGATGTTACATTTGGAGGCAATGAATGACAGCTAAATCCAGGTATCACATACAACACATTTCACACTCCAGGCCACCAGGGGGAGCTATGCTCCTATTTATTAGGGCCCTCTTCACACTTAGGTAAAACTGGTTGCCTGGATAAGAAGTTAGTTAGTTGCTGGCTGAGCTTCGCTCAGGTAGTTGGTCCCTGACAGGGGTGGGATCCTGTCAGAGGCCGAGACAGAAGGACACGGAGCTGCGCCTGCCCTGAGTGCGGCAGCTTCCAGAAAGAGACTTTGAAGGAGAATTGTATTGTAGAGAGGGTGAAGAAGTCGTAGCAAAGGAGTGGATATCAGAGGAGTTCTGCCCTGCACAGGCTGCCTCCTTCTGAGGCGCAAGATCCCGGTAGCCGGAACACGGAGGGAGCAACAGTCCTTTATGCCTTGCTCCAGAGACCGGCAGGACAGCTAATTTCATGTTACCTGTCCGCCCCTACACCCAGGAGGCAAGGTGGCACCGCTTAGAGGCCGAGGCATGATAGAGTCCCTGTAAAAAGCCTCAAGCCACCGGTCATACGGGTTTGTCCTATCCATCCGGGGGACAGAGAGAGAGACATTACATCTGTAACATCTTCAACAGTCGTGAGGACCTTATGAGAAGCTTAGCAGTAAGGTACTACAACACACGGCACTAGAGGAAGGCTACTGATTTCTACCTGGATAAGGGGACTCTGGATTTGCCTCCAAACCGGCCAGACTCTGCCTGCCCTGTGGTCTGTGCTCTGGACTGCGGATGCTGAAACCTTCAGTAAAAAGGTAAAGAGACTGCAACCTTGTGTCCTCCTTCTCTGCGCCTCTCACCATCCATCCTCTACACACTGGGAAATCCTGGGGACATACTTCACCTGTAGGAAGGTATACCATCTAGCTGCCATAACATCTCCCCAGCAGACCCCTTAAAGCAGCGTCGGTCACCCTGACCGAATACCACAGGTGGCGTCACGAACATTCCCTTTGAAGACATTCCCCTTTTACTACGGACGTCCCGAGGGCCACAGACCGGGTCAGCCACCGTGATATCACCCTTGAGAACCGAAGGACCCGGTACCGAGTACCCCTAGCCCTTGGGGGCGCTACACTAGCACACACAACTGTGCTATGTATGCCTGACAAACTATGATTTATAAATAGGCCTCAGTCTGACATAACACACTGTATTTTTTTTTGGGGGGGGTTGAATTTTTGGGAAAAAAATGCAACTAGGTATATAGTAAAGAAGCTGCAGCAGCAGACAGTTATGGAGCTTTGGAAGGGATGCAGTGGGAGCAATGGACGCACATACAGTGCCTGCAGGCCTTGCACTGATGTGGATATGCTGTGCCCTGCCTACCTAGCGCTGCACTATCGGGACCCACAAATTAGCCCTAAAAAGGATTGTTGGTTTCTCAGGAGTTGTGGATTTAACAGTTGCAGACCTACACTAACTATAAAAACCACGATTCTGACCCTATCTCGGCAGCAGCTCTCCCTACTCTCGCTGAATCCGAAGCTGAATGCGGCGAGCAGGGCGGCGCCAGGTCTCTTATACTCGGGATGATGCTGTGCGGCCAAGCCAAAAACTGCACGACCACAACAAAGATGGCTGCATTTTTTCATGGCCTGGGAGACTATCCCTGCAGTGTGATTGGGTCTCTAAAGTCCGCCAAAAATGCTGGGTGGAGACAACAGTTACCGACGAATAATCCCGGAAATGCTCGGTGCTCGGCGAGTACACCGAGCTTAGTGATACTCGTGCGAGTAACGAGTAGTGGCGAGCATGTTTGCTCATCACTAGTAATTAATCTCTCCACATATACTCTGTCTAATGCACAATGTGAAACTCTGAAACTTGGTTTATCCTTTTCACCTACTAACAGCTTCAATTATTTTGCAGCCATGAGGGACCTGCACCTCTTCTGTCGCAAGCTTGTCCTTAAAATCCTCCATTATCGATCAGGAGATAATGTGGAAGTTTGCAGTAAAATTGAGCAGGGGGTCTTGAAGGTACTTGAGGAGTTGCTGAGCCAACAAGTGTCTGAAATGACGATTAATTTTCCGACCTCTGTCTTCCCCAGATCCGTGACCTTTTCTCCCTTGTCAGTCTGCCCACAAAAGTAGATATCTTTGCATAGGTTGGTCACTGAAGATTTCAAACAAATATCAAAGATTAAAAGGGATAATCTCAGTCCAACACAGAGACGAGCCCTCAAAGAATTGAAATCACTTGACAACGTAGTCATCAAAGCAGCTGATAAGGGAGGCAATGTCGTGATCTGGCTGGTTGACAAATATGAGAAAGAGGCATTTAGGCAGCTTAAAAACAGGAACTATTACCACATTCTTTCACAGAACCCTACGGCAGCTACATCAGATACTCAATCAGGCATTTGAAAAAGGAATCATCCCAAAGAAAATCTTGGATGGCCTAATTGTAAAATTTCCCAAAATACCAAATTTGTACCTCCTCCCCAAAATACATAAAGACCCGATCGACTCCCCGGGGCATCCTATAGTCTCTGGCATGGGAGGGCTATGTGACCCAGTTTGTAAATTTATTGACCATTATCTCAAACCTCTGGTTGAAACACTGCCCTCCCATGTCAAGGACTCTACCGACGTCCCGGTGAGAGTTGACGGGATAACACTTGATCCAGACATGCTCTTTGTCACTGCAGACATTGAATCCCTCTAAACATGTATCTGTCATGATGATGGACTGCGGGCAGCACACTTCTTCTTGGAGATGATCAGTCTGGACAGGCCCCTTGTTGACCTAATACTTGAATTACTACAATTTGTGTTGAATCATAATTTTTCTACCTTTAAAGATCGGTACTATTTGCAGAAGCGCTGCATGTGCCCCCACTTATGCAAATCTCTTTCTTGACTTCTGGGAGAGGGAGATCTTCCATGGTGATGGGGCATGTGCTGCCGACCATGTGCAATGTTGGCTTCGTTATATAGATGATTTACTTATTATTTGGCAAGGGACTGAGCTTGAGCTGGATAAATTCATGTCTATCCTCAACAATAACATTTATAACATCAATTTGACTTACAAATGTCATGTGAAAAGTATTGATTTTTTGGATATTGCGTTGTCGGTCGATAATGGGGGGTCTGTCCAGCCTGATTTCCATCGCAAAGAGACCTCTGTCAACTCACTGCTACATTCCTCTTCTGCACACGTATATTCCACCAAAAAGGCCATCGCCGTTGGCTAGTTCTTAAGAGCGAAATGTACTTGCTCCACGAAGGAGGGATTTGAGGTACAGGACAACGAGCTTAGGGATCATTTCTTGGATAGAGGGTACAGTCAGAGGGTGATCAAAAATGGCTACCATAGAGCGAAATATACACCATGGGAAAAAACTCCATGTTCCATCCAATGGTGATAAGAAGAAAAATCAAAAGTCCAGATTCATTATTACCACCTTTAATTGTGAATGGCACACAATCCACCGAATTTTAACCAAACATTGGCCAGTGCTTAAAACAGATCCCATATTGACCAAAGAAATCTCAGAGACCCCCTCATGACAGCCAGAAGGGGCAAAAATCTCAAGGATCATTTAGTGAAGAACAGTGGCTCCCATAAAAATCCCTTTGGTGCTAAAAAACTGAGATGGGGATGTTTTCCATGTGGAAACTGTCTGGCATGCAACAATAATAACATCAAACGAGCCAGATATTTATTTTCAGCTGATGGAACACGTGAGTGTACAATCACCCATTCATTATATTTCATGTATTACCTGAGGGAGGGGTATGCTGCTGCAGACAATGGTAGTGAGGAAGACGGTGGAGAAGGAGGATGCTGCTGCTTACAGAGGTAGTAAGGGAGAGGAGGGGTATGCTGCTGCAGACAAGGGTAGTGAGGGAGGAGTGAAAGGAGGAGAATGCTGCGGCTGAAAATTTTAGTAAGGAAGAAGGTAGTGAAGGGGGATGCTGTTGCAGACAATGGTAGTGAGGGAGGAGGGGAAGAGGAGAATGCTGATGCAGACAATTGCAGTAAGTGTGGTGCTGAAGGATGAGGTTGTGTGTTCCAATAAACTATTAAATCTTGAATACATCCTCCGGTAAGGCTGTATTATTAGAATTCAGCTTATGTCACTGGAGCGCCCCCAGACGCAGGGCCGCGGGTTACTCGGTACCGGGCTTCTCTGTCTCAGTTCTGGGGTTGTCACGGTGGCTAGACCCGGTCCGTGACCCTGCTAAGGGGCGTCCAATGAAAGTTATAAGTGGTGGTGCGTAGTGCAGTTCACGGTGAATAACGAGGACACAGGGTTGCAGTCTCTTTACCTCTTTACTGAAGGCTTAAAGATCCTCAATCCAGGGTACTGTTAACAGGGCTGTCTGAGACCGGCCGGTCCGAAGGCACATCCAGAGTTCTCTTTGCAGGTGGAAATCAGTGTCTACCTTCTAGCGCCTGTGTGTTGCAGTACCTCCCTGCTGAGCACCACGGCATAGTCCTCACAACTGTCGTGTATGTTCCTGTTCGTTCTCTCTCTTCGTCCCCCAGATGATATGGCTAGGACGCACCCGTATGACGGGGTAGGCCTGGAGCTATTTTATAGGGACCCTAGGGACGCCCCTCTCCCACAGTTTGCCTCCGTTGTCTTCGTTAGGTGTAATGGTGGGACAGCCAACCTATAGTAAACTGCCCGGCCATAGTTTAAAGTAATGCATGGAGTCTCTTACTTTCTCGGTGTTCCGGCCACCGGCTACGCGCCTCAGAAGGATGTTGCTATTCTTGAGGCACGACTCCTTCTGGTCTTATCTCCTTTTTGCTGTATTCCCGTTTCTCACTCTTCACAATAAACCTCGCTTCTTGTCCTTTCTTAGGAGTCTGCTGCTGTAAGGCACAGGCACAACTCCGTAACGATTTGTCCCTTTCTAGGACCCTGCCAGGATCCCACCCCTGACAGGTCCTCTCTCGAGCTCTTCCCAGCTACTTTCTCCCTAACTTCCTGTCCAACCCCCAGTTTTACCAAAGTGTGAGGAGTGACCTACTAGATAGAACCACTCCCCCTGGTGGCCGGAGTGTGAAGTGTCATGTGTGTCTGTGATACCTGGTCAGGTGAACTCCTTTAGTACCATCAAGACATACCATCACTCCCCTTAGCGGCGGAGCAACAGTACTGCAACGACCAGGACTCTGGGGCGCTGCACTCCCCCCCCCCTCCGGGGAAAATCCAGTACTCCCGGACTGGGAAAAGAAAAACAACAATACATGTTAACAACAAACATACCAAATTTTGAAATGCAATAAACAAGTAATAATAACAGTGCTTCCCATTATGGGAGGTGAGGACTCTTGAACGTTGCGAAAGTTTGGTCATGCACAGTTTATGACTCTCAGTCCAGTGGTTGTAACTTTAAAACAGCAGGGACCCCGGGTAAACAAAGGGGTCCCTTTTAAAAGTTTTGGAGCAATTCACTGTCCATTGCCCCGTTGTCCATTTTTAAACTTGTAACAAAGATATTTACACAAACACAATTAGCAACTTTTGTTAATACCTCCAAGTTTTGTAGCGAAGGGGAGTTTGATTCTGGGTGCTACGTGTAGACCTCCGTAGTGTAGGGGTTGCTATTGGCCTAGCAGGGCTCGCTATGCTTGCTACCACTGGTGTAGTGCACTGCCTTCTAGCTACGCTTCTAGTGAGTCTGGGTAGCACTGGCATGCTGGATCTCTCAGAGCTGCTGCTAGCAACAGTGGGTATGGCAGATTCGCCGATAGCAGAGGGAGGCTCCGCCGGTCCGACGGTGGGCATGGCATCGTCCGGCGGGGTCTGTGGTGATGGCAGGTCTGGGGGATCTGGCACCACGTTCAGTTCAGGCGGGTTCGGTTGACGAAACGTTAATATAGGTACCACGATGGCCTGATTTATCTGAGTCCACGACTGGGTGTGTATCATCTTCTCCTCTTCTACAGGTGGAGAGGTTCTTGGATCTGTTTCCTTCTCTCTCAACTTGTCAGGGCATACCTTAACGTGGTCTCTGGATATTGCCGTTGAGGTTTTCCCCCATCTTTGCTGATGAGACAGACTTTAGTATTGTCGAAATCGGACGGCAGGATGGTATACGGATCCGCTTCCCATTGGTCGTCAAGCTTGTGTAGCCTTCTCTTCCGCTTGAGTACTTGCTCACTAGGTGGCAAGGGAATCACAGGAGCATGCTGGTTGTAGTCCCTTTCCTGTTTTTGCCTGGCCTGAGCGAGGCTTCTTTCCACGCACTCCTGTACTTTGCGGTACCTTTGCTGCCTCTCTGTATCCCAATCGGCATCCGGCAAGGTATCTTCGGGGGTTAGAACCCCATGTCCAGATCAACGGGCAACTTGCTAGGCCTTCCTTGCATCAGGTACACTGGAGTGCAGTTAGTAGAGTTCACTGGGATGTGGTTGTACATGTCTACCAGGTCGGGCAATTTTGTTGGCCACAAGTTCCATTCTTCTACAGGCAGGGTCTTCAGTAAGTCGATCACCACTTGGTTCATCTTTTCACACATCCCGTTGGTTTGTGGATGGTATGGTGTGGTTTGGATCTTCTTACACCCGTACAGATGGCAGAACTCCTGGAACACCTCCGCCTCAAATGCCGGTCCCTGATCTGTCAGTACCTTCTCTGGATACCCATGGGGCCTACAGAAGTACTGCTGGAAGGCTTTGGCGGCCGTCCTGGCCGTTAGATCCTTGACAGGTACAACCACCAGGAACCTGGAGTAGTGATCCACTATGGTGAGAGCATAGATATAGCCTGACCGGCTGGGCGTCAGCTTCACGTGGTCTAGCGCGACCAGTTCTAGCGGCCGTTTGGTGATGATGGGCTGAAAGGGAGCCCGTTGGCTGTCTTGGTCCTCCCGGCGTAGGCTGCATGGGCCACACTCCCGGCACCACTGCTCAATGGCTCTTTTCATGCCAATCCAATAGAATCTCCCTCGGAGTAGTCTCTCCAACTTCCTCCACGCGAAGTGTCCAGCCCCATCGTGGTACGCTCCCAGAACCATGGGCGCATCTTGCCTTGGAACCACTATCTGCCATACCAATTCATGGGTGCGGGGGTCGATACTCCTTCGGCACAGCTTACCATCGTGAATAAACAGTTTGCTTCCCCCCTTCCACAGCTGTTGGGTTTCTTGTGGATCATCCGGGCCGGGATGCAAACCTGCCTGCATCAGGAGCTCTTTCACCCGACGGACCGCAGGGTCACCATCCTGGGTCTCTGCCCACCCATGGTGGGGCAGAGGATTCAGCGTGGCATCCTGGTTGTTTTTGTGCCTGTTCTTCATATGATGGGAGCATTGAGTGGCCTTGGGGCGATGGAAAGCGGGCAGTTCTACTTCTTCAAGTGCCTCCGAGTCCTCCCCCGTTTCTGGCAAATTGGGCATCCGGGACAAGGCATCGGCATTCTCATTCTTCCGTCCTGCCCGGTACTTGATGGTGAAATCGTAATTGGACAGCCAGGCCATCCACCGCTGTTCCAAGGCCCCGAGTTTTGCCGTGTCCGAGTGCGTTAGTGGATTGTTATCCGTGAAGATGGTGAATTTCGCTGAGGCCAGGTAGTGCTTGAACCTCTCCGTCACTGCCCACACGATGGCGAGGAATTCCAGCTTGAAGGAACTGTAGTTGTCAGGGTTCCTTTCCGTGGGACGAAGTTTCCTGCTGGCGTAAGCGATTACCCTCTCCTTGCCTTTCTGGACCTGGAACAACACAGCTCCCAGTCCTACGTTGCTGGCATCCGTATACAGTACAAACGGTTGATCATACTCAGGGTAGGCCAGTACCTCGTCTCCCATCAGCGCCATCTTTAAGCAAGTGAATGACCCTTCCAGTCCTTCGCTCCAATCGAATGGGGTGCTCTTCCCCTTGGTCTTCTTGGATTGGCCCACCAACAGATCTTGCAATGGCGCGGCCTTCTTGGTGAAGTCCTTGATGAACCTCCTGTAATAGCCTACCAACCCGAGGAACTGCCGGACTTCATGGAGGTTGCTGGGTTTCAGCCAGTCCTTCATCACTGTAACCTTGTCGGGGTCTGGGGCCACTCCTTCAGCACTCACCACATGGCCGAGATACTGCATTTTGGGTTTCAGCAGGTGGCATTTGGATGGTTTCACCTTCAAGCCAAAGTTGGACAGGGCTTCAAACACCTCGGCCAGGTGCTTCAGATGGTCTTCATAGGTCTTGGAGAAGACAATGACATCGTCCAGATACAGCAGTATGGTTTCAAAGTTCTTGTGCCCCAGACAGCACTCCATCATCCTCTGGAACGTCCCCGGGGCATTACACAGTCCGAAGGGCATGTAGTTGAATTCACAGAGACCCATCGGCATCGTGAAGGCCGTCTTCTCCTTGTCCGCCTCCGCTACGGGAACCTGTCAGTACCCACTGGTGATGTCCAAGGTAGAGAAGTAGTTAGCAGATTTTAACGCAGCCAGTGACTCCTCTATCCTGGGTAGTGGGTATGCATCTTTATGTGTAATGCGATTTAACTGCCTATAATCCACACACATTCTCATTGTGCCATCTTTCTTCTTAATGAGAACTAATGGAGCTGCCCAGGGGCTACAACTGTCCCTCACTACTCCAGCCTCCTTCATCTCTCGCAGCATGTCTTTGGCACACTGATAATGAGCTGGGGATACAGGACGGTATCTCTCTTTTATGGGTCGATGATCCCCTGTGGGGATATGATGTTGGATCCCTTTCACCTGCCCAAAATCTAGGGGGTGTTTGCTAAAGACCCGTCTATAAAGCACGTAAGGCATAGTCGTCACCTGAGAACCGGTGTCCAGCAGAGCGTTCATGGGGATACCGTCGATCACAACAGGAAGAACTGGTCGACCTCCAACGTATTTGGCTCTCCAATGCTGTGGGCCTGATCGTCCTACTCCTGGGGGTTGGCCCTTTGCCCCAGGGGTTGCTCGTTTAAAGAACAGTACCTTGCAAGGTGGCCCACCTGGTGGCAGTGGCAGCAGATGGGTCGTCCATCCCGATGGAAGCGATCGTCGTCCCTGCCTCTGGTCGGCGGAGTCCTCCTCTGTCGCATCCAGGGGACATCCTCTGGTCTGGAGGCCAGCTGGATCTTCTCCTTGGGGGCCTCCTGTAGGGACTGCACAGTCCGGGCCAAGGCAGCAACGCTCTTGGTCAGCTCCTGCATCTGGAGGCGGAGTCCTGCGGGGGAGTCGTCCTCTAGGCTCTGGGCATCGGCCTCGGCGGCAACTGGGGCATCCGACGCCACCTCCTGGTGGTACGTGAGAGCGGGACGCCTGGGAGGCACTGCACAGCTGGGCTGTCGCTCTTGTAGCGCCTGGATGGCTTTATCCTTGAATTGCGCAAAAGTCAGGTCTGGATTCTGCATGGCCAGGAAGTGCAGTTGACCCCTTTGGTGGCTGCACAGGAGCCCCTCAATGAACCGCTCCTTCAGGAGTTTATCTTCATCTTGCATGCTGCCGGGGTCACTCTGCTTGATGGCCCGCAGCGCCTCCTGGAGGTTAAGGGCATAGTCCCGTAAGCTATCCTGTGGCCTCTGCTTGCACCCATAGAAAGTCAACTTAATTTCTGTAGCGGGGCGGGTGTCAAAGGTGGCTTTAAGCTTTGCAAAGACCTGCTGTGCAGTTCCCTTATCCGTGGTGGGCCAGGACTTCACTTCTCTCAGAGCCACCCCAAAGAGTTGGCCTGTTATCATATGAACTTTCTGAGGCTCCGTCAAGGGATAGAACTAAAGCAGGCTGCAAATCCCCTCTTTAAAGTCAGTTAATGTATGTGACTCTCCAGAGTATCGCAGGAGCCAGGCTGCTCCAGGTAGGTACGGCATGGAGAAGGGCATGATGGCTGTCGTAGCCGCAGCAACCTCCGGCTGGCGGGTAGGGGCAGCGAGCTCTGCGGCAACCGGCTGTGGTGTAACGCCCGCGGTTGCGTCTACTGCGGGGCCCGGCGGTGCCTCTGGGTCTACGGCTGCGACCGCCGCCTCTGCTCCCCCCGACTCAGACATGGCCGCTCCTTCCCCCTGCTAACCTGCTGGAAGTTGGTGTTCCTCTTCCGGGATCGTCGCTTTACCGCATCTTCTAGTTCCGCGCTCTTTTTAACCAGCTCCGCCCACGAAGCTACAGCTCCTCTCTTCGTGTGCGGCGATGGCGGATTTTGGCGGCAAATAGCAACACACAGTCTTTGCAATAAATCACGGTTCGAGCACAATAAAACACAGTTTCAAGGTACACATGACCTGATTCTTCAGGCTTAAGTAGATCCTGTTCGTGACGCCAAGTTTGGAGTGCCCCCAGACGCAGGGCCGCGGGGTACTCGGTACCGGGCTTCTCTGTCTCAGTTCTGGGGTTGTCACGGTGGCTAGACCCGGTCCGTGACCCTGCTAAGGGGCGTCCAATGAAAGTTGTAAGTGGTGGTGCGTAGTGCAGTTCGCGGTGAATAACGAGGACACAGGGTTGCAGTCTCTTTACCTCTTTACTGAAGGCTTCAAGATCCTCAATCCAGGGTACTGTTAACAGGGCTGTCTGAGACCGGCCGGTCCGAAGGCACATCCAGAGTTCTCTTTGCAGGTGGAAATCAGTGTCTACCTTCTAGCGCCTGTGTTGTAGTACCTCCCTGCTGAGCACCACGGGATAGTCCTCACAACTGTCGTGTATGTTCCTGTTCGTTCTCTCTCTTCGTCCCCCAGATGATATGGCTAGGACGCACCCGTATGACGGGGTAGGCCTGGAGCTATTTTATAGGGACCCTAGGGACACCCCTCTCCCACAGTTTACCTCCGTTGTCTTCGTTAGGTGTAATGGTGGGACAGCCAACCTATAGTAAACTGCCCGGCCGTAGTTTAAAGTAATGCGTGGAGTCTCTTACTTTCTCGGCGTTCCGGCCACCGGCTACGCGCCTCAGAAGGATGTTGCTATTCTTGAGGCACGACTCCTTCTGGTCTTATCTCCTTTTTGCTGTATTCCCGTTTCTCACTCTTCACAATAAACCTCGCTTCTTGTCCTTTCTTAGGAGTCTGCTGCTGTAAGGCACAGGCACAACTCCGTAACGATTTGTCCCTTTCTAGGACCCTGCCAGGATCCCACCCCTGACAGGTCCTCTCTCCAGCTCTTCCCAGCTACTTTCTCCCTAACTTCCTGTCCAACCCCCAGTTTTACCAAAGTGTGAGGAGTGGCCTACTAGATAGAACCACTCCCCCTGGTGGCCGGAGTGTGAAGTGTAATGTGTGTCTGTGATACCTGGTCAGGTGAACTCCTTTAGTGCCATAGAGACGTACCATCACTCCCCTTAGCGGCGGAGCGACAGTACTGCAACGACCAGGACTCTGGGGCGCTGCATCACCAGTTTGAGGGCTGCACACCTAAAGGCGATATTCTGTAATGGCCTTAGTCTACTTTAAGGGGTTGTCCAAATCCCTTTTTCAGATGGGTCCCTGATGATAAGCGTACCAGTATTAATCCTGCTGTAAGGTCTCATTGATCAGCTGTAACCCATAGTGAAACACAGCAGTAAGTGGTCAGTTTTTATGTAGCGCCAACACAGGGGAAATAAAATATTACTCAGTTTTCATTAAAGTCAATTTAATGCACAGATGAGTCTGGTCCTCCAGAATGAGATACACTAGAGTTTGCAATTGAAGGCTGAGCTGTAATACCAGACACAGCCTATGGACAAGAGTGGTGCTAGAATAGATATGTGACAACTAATATGCCCACCATTACAGCTGGTATAGGACATGGACACACAGCTTTTTCAGACCACTGAATGGCAATCTTTGATGCACTCACAGTTCCTCATTGGTTCCTACCCAGCTTTCCCAGACAAGTAACTTGCTATCAGGGAGTGAATAGTCTATCTTTTCATGTTGCTGCAACCGTCTGTATGAGGAATCAACAGCGCCACCTTGTGTTCAACATGTGGATTACAACATTTTTGTCAGATTAAAAACAGGCATACAACTTTCAAAATCTCTGCTTGCTGTCAGTGAATGGGACCATTATTGCTTCCATCCAGAGGCTGATGTGTCTGTACAGATCTATTATGTTAAACAGCTGAGGATTTGTTACACTTGGCTGCTTTCACTCTCAAAGTGGGCACACAGCCTTAGGCTGCCGTCACACTATCAGTATTTGGTCAGTATTTTACATCAGTATTTTTAAGCCAAAACCAGGAGAGGAACAATTAGAGGAAAAGGATAATAGAAACATATTTACCACTTCTGCATTTATCACCCACTCCTGGTTTTAGCTTTCAAATACTGATGCAAAATACTGACCAAATACTGATAGTGTGACAGCAGCCTTATACTGAAACCAGCTTTCCGATCTCTGCTTGCTGTTATTGACTGGGAACATTCCTCAATGGTTGTCATCCTCCTGATATTATTGGGGTGACTGGTGTTGGCTCGGATTGGGATATGGTTGCAGGTGCCGGATGTTATGTTATCGCTGCTGCAGAAAGAGGCGTCCAAAGGTTACTGGGAACACTGGGCTCCTTTCTAGTCTGTGAGTGGGACACAGGGCTGGACAGAGGTGTCTAGATCCTCCAGCCACATGCTGACATTTCTCCCCAGTCTTCAGCCTGTGTATTAGTTGGTCCAGACAGTCCAAGCATTGAGATCCCGGGCCCATAACAAAGGCACATTGTCTCCTCAGCCTTTGTCATCTCCTCACAGGGGAAGTGACCGACAGGCACAAAATGTTTACTGACCACACAACAGAAGGGCGGCGGGAGAAGACACGTGGGACATCTGAGGGACTGGAGCAGCCCCGGGACCACAACTCACACATAGGAACCAGGGATCGGAGCAACACCGAACCAGGACTCACACAGAGATTTACACAGGGATCAAGAACTTGAGTCGCGCTGGACCAGGATTCACACAGAGACTTGAACATACGGTCCTGGAATCGGAGTGACACTAACCCAAGACTCACACAGAGACTCGCACATAGGTTCCAGGTTCCAGGAAAGAGACTCAAACATAGGGACCAGAGTGACACCAGTACTCACAGAGACGCTTTTGCTGGGATCGGATCAACACCAGGACCAGGACTCATACAAAACTCACACACGGACCGGAGCGGCATCAGGACCAGAACTCACAGGGACTAAAGCGCTACCGGGCCCAGGACTCACACAGAGACTCACGCCCTTTGATCAGTATTTGGAGCAGTACCGGACCAGGACTCAAACACCAGGACTGGCACGATACTAGGCCAGCACTCACAAAATGACTAGACATAGACATAGGGACTAGAGCAACACTAGGACCAGGACTCATACAGAAACTTACGAACAGGGAACTGGGATCGGAGAGACACTTGACCATTACTTACTGAACCATAAACTGAGACCAGGGACAGGAGAATACGCCAAGACCAGAGATCACAAAGAGATTCAAACTCGGGGACCAGAGACAGGAGTGACACCGGATTCAGAAATCACAGACAGGAATCAAGGACTAAAGTGGCATTGGGACCAGGACTCACACTGAGACTCACCATATCCCGTATATCCAGAGAGGAAGAGGTTGGAGAATGGCGTAAAAGCGGTATTACATGGTAAGAAGATGATAATAGCGCTCAGTACATCGGCTCATCAGACAGTATCACATATGAATGATATGACTGGATGAGGGGTGTATATAGAAATGGGGCCATATGAAAAGTTCTAATTAAGTCCCACTTCCTTCCCCACCCAACATTTAGATGAGTAGGTAGGTCATGTTGCTTAGGTGCAGTTGTAGAAGGCCATACCTCCCAACTTTTAAAGCCCCTCAGATTTCACACCCACTACGATACCTTTTTCATGGCTCCTATAGATGATGACTGCCACAAAACGTCCTCCTCACACAGTATGATACCAAAACAATGAATTCCCTCACATTACCCCACTACACACACAGTATGATGACCAACAGCGCCCTCGGCAATGATTGTGGCTCACACAATGCTCCCCTAAAACAGTGTGATGTCCCCACAGCCCAACACACACGATAATGCCCCAAAAGCCGCCCACACACTGATTCCCAATCTAGTCACATCATTGCATCTGCAATGCCGAGACTCAGATGTGCAGTCTGAATGATGTTATATTAGAATAGTATTTTCAGGACCCCGGGATAGTCGGTGACCATAGATGTCCTGTTGTCACATCCAGCGGTACATCTCCCATCACTCCGGATTGTTTAGAAGTGCAGCAGTTCAGGATTCAGGACATTAAACACCTGTAAATCATAAAAGGGTTAAAATGTCATTGTGGCAAATCAGCGTAGCATTTCATCTCATCATCCTCCAGCTTCTGGACTGAGTCATTTCTTGTCTCTCACAGACATCAAGGTTTTCCTTCAAGGATGGAATTATTATACATTCTTCTGCTCCTACTCTTTGCCTCGGCCTCCCTCCAAGATCACAGTGTCTATCGCAACGTCAACCGGAATCAAGGTCTGTGGGTCTGGGATTGATTTATAGGGTTCACTGTCCAAAATGGGGGGTATATTATACTTTCATTTTTTTTTTTTAAATTAAAGAGTGCTTTCACTTTGGATTCATTGAACTTCTATTGATCTCCCAGATTAGGATTTCTTATAGGGGATCTCTACCCTGTGACATATCATTGTGACGTCCATCAATTCCCAAAATGAGCTGATGAGCACTTTAGAGCCCCTAAAAATTGTAATATTGCTGCTTTGAAATTCTCATGTTGGAGTTTTTGAGTAATGAGAGTGACGAGATCGCTTCAAGGGTGGTACATAGATGGGGCCCCATAACAAAAATTAAAAAGGACTCTCTTATAGTGCTTATTAACAGTATCGAACCCTTATTAACCTGGGACACATTCTTGTCCCATCTCCTTTCCATGACCCAAGGCCTGACTACTAATGCATTAAAAAAAGAGAACCTGTTACTTGCCAAAAAAGATGTAATTTTTTTTTACCTGGTGTAAATGCTGTTGTGTTCCAAAATCTGGCGATTTAGGAAAAGAAAACAATAAAAGAATAACAACGTTGGAGTCAGGATAACACTGGCATTTACACCAGGCAAAAATTACATATTCATGGCAAGTGAAGGGGCTGACCATGATTAGAAAGACATGGCTGCTTTGCCTCAAAAACAGCTCCACCACTGAACATGGGTTGTGCATCTTATTGGAGTTCAGATGCATTCATTTCAATGGCGTTGACTTGCAATACCAGACACATCACATGGTTAAGGGTGGTGCTGTTTCATAATAAAATCAGATATTTTCTAATCCTGGACAACCCCTTTAACTATTGGATCCTCCAGAGTGGTAATCAAACAAGAACTCACTTAGGTAATCTCTTTTGGCATGGCCCTATCAGGCTAAGGAGGACAATTTCTCTAAAGAACGCAATCTCGGTGTCATTTTTCCCCTAGACCACACCACAGGGAACCAGTATCTGCTGAATCCTATCCACAGTGTGATCCACAGCACACGAGGAGCCAATGTCACCCTTCCCTGTATCATGAGACGACGACCCAGGAGCTATAAGGTCAAATGGAGCAAGGTCAATCCTGAAGATCCCCTGGAGAACCTGATTGTCATCTCCAATGGTCTGCACCACAAGAATTATGACAAGCTGAGAGGACGGGTGAGACTGAGGAGAAGCCATAGACTGGACGCTTCTCTCATAATCACCAACGTGAGCTTAGAAGATGAAGGAAGATACAAATGTGAACTGGTCAATGGCCTAGAGGACCAAAGCTTGACTTTAGCTCTACAGCTAGAAGGTAAGCCTTCAGATTGTCACAGCACAGTTGCCAGAGATCCCGGGAATAGGGGCACATTCCCTTTCCCTAAAGCTAGGGGCACCCTAGCTATCTCTGCTCCCTAGATGACTTCTGATGGCGAAGATGCCAGGGCCATGTGCCTTACTGGGCTTCTAAATCAGCCCTTATCTCCCAACCATCCCGGATCCAGCGGGATTGTAACGATTTTGAGACTCTGTCCCATTGCCCCGGCCGGGATCTTCTTTTCCTGCACTGTACTAGTGATAAGCAGCTGACACGCCCCCTCTTGTACCATGACACACCCTCTCTGTCTCCCCCTCTTTTCATTGTTCAGAGAGAGCTCAGTTCATCGTCCTGCTTTTTTACTGCAATCTGTAACTGGCCCACGCTTCTCTGCACGTGCCTTATCTCATGTTTAGCCAGGCGCATGGCCCTTCCCACACTCGCTGTCCTGCTGGTGTTACCTGGAGGAGTCGGCTGCCGTACGTCGCAATGCCGGGGCTCGGGGTGTGGAGTGCGCTTCTCAACCTGCTGTGATCTCCCTGACAGTGGGAAACTAACTTTTTGCTTTGCGTGCTTTTTCTGTTTCCGGCTTAAACATGCCCCATCTTCCAGGGTCATGTGACTTGTCCGGTCCCCTATCCCTTCCCCCAGGCAACATGGGATGCAGCCTCGACAGTTCTGGACCCAGCTCAGCGCAGGTACCTGCAGCCCGGTTTTCCTCCTCACACACTCATAAGCAACAGAGTTGAACACCGGGAAGTAAAGAGAGGAAAAACTACTGTAAATAAGAGGGGATAAGGAGATGCACACAAGCAAATCACCAAGCAATAGTCTTTATATTAACACTCCAAACACCTCCTGTCAACCAACACCTCCAACTCCAGAACCAGGCAGAAAAAAACTAACATTGATAGTTCCGGATTGCCAAAGGCCAGTATATATAGCAGAGGGGAGTGGCCAACACTGAACAGCTGAGACCATCAAAGCAGGGAAGCTCCAGGAGCTCTCAACTGAACAGACTAACCCCGACATTGCAAGCAGAAACCTGAACTGTTTAATATGAAGGTGAAGTGCCTCTAATCAGTGCACGAGTATGAGAAATCAGGCTCTGCTTTTTACTGGCCCCTATCTGTCGCAGTAAACCCGTGACACATATTATATGTATAGTTCGAGGTTGTGTGACAATAATTTGTATAGATATGTCCTAGATGGATGATAAATGCTAAACTTGTGACTGTCTGAACACTGAAACCCCACTGTTCATCAGCAAGAGTTTGAGCAGAGCGCTAGTCAAGATTGAGTTATGCTAAATCCTTAGTAGTCTATTGATTCTACACAAACTTCTTCAAGCTTTTGAGAGCAGTGGTGGTCTCAAAGGTTGGACACAGGTCTAGATAGAATAGCTCTTTAAAGGAAATCTCCAGCCAAAACAAAAATTGGGGGTTTGGGGTGTAATAGGCTGGTTTTAATCATATAGGAACTTATGAATCACTTTCCACTCTTGATCTTGGCCGTATTCTACTATATGTTCCAACTGAACTGGTCTGTATCAACTCTCATTCATTTACCTGAGCATGAGTAGTTGTCATCCTTAAAGAGAATTTGTCACCAGGTTAAAAGTGAACAATTTTTGCTCTTGTTTTAGTCTCACTGTTCCCTTGAGTATTCTGCTTTTTGTTTCTTTTTTTTGGTTTTTAAATCCGTCATAGAGTTCCAGAGATATGGAACTTTTTATTTAGTGCTAATTTTTATGATCTTCACTGAGGGAGTAGAGCTGATGAAATCATCAAGGGCGTGTCTTTATGCTGCTCTGATTTACTACCTTGTGAGCCGCATCACATTGAAAAGACCAGAAAATTTGCACTAAATAAAAAAGGAACCGTATGGCAGAATTAGAAAATTAAAAAACTGAATAGTCTGGGGAGCTATGGGAATGAAATAGGAGCAAAAACTGCCAATCTTTCCCATTAAAAAAGAAATTGGAGTCCTAAGAAGTTGTTCAAAGATTAAATTAAAATGATAAAATCTGTAATTCAATAATAAAAATAAATAGAAAACTGGTAAAGCGATATTTAGGTGAAGTTCTCATTTAAGCTCATCTGTAAACTAATATTTATAGAAACTAATCCACATATTGAGGTATTTATAGAAGTTCTGTTATGGGGGCATTCCAATGGCTTGAGAAAAATGTCTTCTATTCATTTTAGGGGTCGTCTTTCCATATCAGTCCAAAGAGGGGCGCTATCGCTTTAATTACATTGAGGCTCTTCAAGTTTGTGAAGAACAAGATGGAAGACTGGCTACCTACTCCCAGCTCTACCAAGGTACTGTGGTGTCATATTGTTGTGAGGGATCAACTATCACATAAGTAGGATGTAGCTTATCTTTATGGTATCTTTTCCGCAGCCTGGACCGATGGCCTCGACTGGTGTAACGCAGGGTGGCTCCTGGAAGGGAGTGTTCATTACCCAGTCATTGTCACACGGGAGCCATGTGGGGGTAACCTACCTCCGGGGATACGCAGCTATAGCCCCAAAGACAAGCTGAAAGACAAATACGATGCATTTTGCTTCACCTCATCACTTAAAGGTATGGTTGGAATTATTAGTCTATGACTTAGGAGTGCTGAAAGCATGCACAGAAGCACCGAAACTTTTTATAGTATACAGCTCGCATGTTAATATCCAACCACTACAGCACTTAGTCTGGCCCTTCAGTCTTAGCTGCTTTAGTCTCTAGTCAACCCTTTAAATTAGTGCTTAGTCTTTGTTGCTTTTGACTAGGGGTGGGGAATCTTTTATGTGCCAAGGGCCAATTGGATATTTAAACCGTTCTTTGGGGGCAGTACAAATTGCACGCTAACTCTGTCCACAAAGTACATCCTGATGCTGGAACTGCTGTCAGGACATGATCTTTCCCTGCATGTGCCTCAGCGTTTAGTAGTAAACACTGCGTGTATGTGCTTACATAGCAAGAAGAAATTAATGGATCGGCAGCCGTCAAAATACAGCTGCCAGTCCACGCAGGCCAGATAAGAGGTCATCAAGGGATGCAAACGGCTGACGGAGCCGGATGTTCCCCACTCCTGATATAGACAATAGTCTATTCCTTAGTCTTAGCTACTCTGGACCTTACTTTTAGCTACTCAAGTGCTTAGTATAGCCATTAGTCTTTGCTGCTCTACCCCTTAGTCTAGCCCTAAGTTTTAACTCCTCTTGCCCTTAGTCTAGTCCTTAGTCTTAGTTTCTCTAGCCCTTAGTCTTAGCTGCTGTAGCTGTTAGTCTATCCATTGGTATTATCTGCTCTGGCCCTTAGTATAACCATTAATCTAGCCTTTAGCGTCAGCTGCTCTAGCCCTTAGTCTAACCCTAAGTCTTAGCTACCCTGGCCCTTAGCTGTTCTAGCCCTTAGTCTAACCCTCAGTCTTAGTTGCCCTGGCCCTTAGTATAGTCTGTAGTCTTAGCTGTTCTAGCCTTTAGTCGAATCCATAGTCTTAGCTACCCTGGCTCTTAGTATAGTCTGTAGTCTTACCTGTTCTACCCTTAGGATTAGACTAAGTCTTAGCTACCCTGCCCTTAGTATAGTCCTTAGTCTTGCTGCTCTTGCCCTTTGTCTAACCCTGGTCCTTAATATAGTCCGTAGTCTTAGCTGTTCTATCCCTTAGTCTAGCCTACAATGTATGAAAAAGTGTAGACCATCTTCCTAAATCCAGCCTAAGTGAAGTTAAAGTGAAACCATGGTAACAATATATAATATGCATGATTGTCATTTCATACAATAATGCATCATTACAACAGGGTGATTGTTTATGCATTTCGGGTGCAATCACCTTTAATTGTTTCAGCCTTAAACATGGCAGAATTTGACTCAGATTATATTTTAATTGGAGGAAAAGTACTAGATAATTCACCTAATTTTTCTGCTGCCAAATACACATTAATGGAGAATGGGACTCCAACACCATCTTGGCTCTAGCCGCCATTATTAATGTCTGGATTACCTAGGTCCAGGCCTCATGTGATGCACAGTAAACTTGAGTCACCTTATTTACCACAACAATCAAATCCAGATCCAAAAGTAGCGCATATTTCTTGTGCATTTTAATCTGCACTACAGCCTGAAATGCTTCAGCTCCCCTATGATTGGATTTTAATATGAAGAAGCATACAAAAAGGAGAAAAAAAGGCCCCTACATAATCCGCACACCACCAATATTATGCATAAACAAAGAACAAACTTTATTGGTATCAATTTCTAAAAACAGTTAAAATCAGTGCAAAAAAGAGAGAGAACTCCCCCAATGGGCCTGTTCATAATACAATATACAACATACATGTATGACCCACAATACTCCACATGACACCCTATATGTATATATATATATATATATAATGATGTACAGCTGGGTGGAACGACCAAACTATAATAAGGATGCACGTCCCTAAATGTGAACAATCCCGGCCGATATTGAGACAGAAAATAAAAGTCCTCCCGCCTCTTGGTCCTGTTCCTTCCACTGGCCGTACAGGTTATTTTCTTTTATCATCTGGGCTTTCTCAGGCTATTTTTTTGTGTTGCACTGCCTGTTGTTTCTCCAGTTCTCACTTACGAGCAGTCCATTTTCATTCTAAGGGGACTTTTATTTTCTGTCTCAATATCGGCCGGGATTGTTCACATTTAGGGACGTGCATCCTTATTATAGTTTGGTCGCTCCACCCAGCTGTACATCATTATATATATATATATATATATATATATATATATTTTTATATATACATATACGGTGTCATGTGGAGTATTGTGGGTCATACATGTATGTTGTATATTGTATTATGAACAGGCCCATTGGGGGAGTTCTCTCTCTTTTTTGCACTGATTTTAACTGTTTTTAGAAATTGATACCAATAAAGTTTGTTCTTTGTTTATACATAATATTGGTGGTGTGCAGATTATGTAGGGGCTTCTCTTTCTCCTTTTTGTATGCTTATTCATCAGCCACTTCTCTGCACCCTTTTTGATTTCATTAGTGATTATTGAGTGGTGCGCCAGCACTATCGCTTTACGGATTTTAATATGAAGAAGAGCGCAGGACATTTACTAGGGGCTCTTTTCACCATATTATCACAGTTCTCACCAGCTGCTGACATATTTTGTAGGATATGTCTACTTTGTTCAAGGACCGATGACCTTCCAAGAAGCCTCCACAACTTGCCGTACTCGTAAGGCTGAGATTGCCAAGGTTGGACATCTTTACGCAGCCTGGAAGTTTCTTGGCCTGGATTACTGTGACGGAGGCTGGCTGTCAGATGGCAGTGTTCGTTACCCCATCACGGACCCTCGGGAACGGTGTGGAGGACTTCCTGACCCCGGAGTGAGGAGTTTTGGGTTCCCCAATAAGGAGGAGAGATTGTATGGGGCGTACTGTTATGCTGCTACACAGACCTGATCATGGCGGGTTCAAAGGTTTTCTACTGGACGAAGTAAACTCCAGATGTCAGACCCCAAGAATGTAGACAGGAGGCCAAAAGATGGACATGGGTCAAGGACATCATAATCTAACTGTCAATTAATGAGGTGTATGAATATATTAATAAATCAGGACAGTTCCACTTTTCAACACCATGTTAGAGATTAAATATCCATATACTGCTACATAAAATAATTAGTTTTATCTTGTATTTATCTTAGCTTTCTGCATACTCCAAATATACATCGAGAGCTGCAGTCACAAATTTTGAAGCACAGGATTGGAGTGAACTTTTTTATGCTGCTGAAAAAGATGCCTTTTGTGTGTCCTCCGCTACTTATCTAAAATAATATAACTACTATAATACTGCCCTCTATTTAAAAGAAAGTAAATACTATAATACTGCTCCCTATGTACAAGAATATAACTACTATAATACTGTCCCTGTGTACAAGAATATAACTACTATAATACTGCTCCTATGTACAAGAATATAACTACTATAATACTGCCCCCATGTACAAGAATATACCTACTATAATACTGCCCCCTATGTAAAAGAATATAACTATTATAATACTGCCCCCATGTACAAGAATATAACTACTATAATACTTCCCCATGTACAAGAATATACCTACTATAATACCGCCCCTATGTACAAGAATATAACTACTATAATACTGCTCCTATGTACAAGAATATAACTACTGTAATACTGCCCCTATGTACAAGAATATAACTACTATAATACTGTTCCTTATGTACAAGAATAAAACTACTATAATACTGTTCTTTTGCCCAAAAATATAACTACTATTATACTGATCCTTTGTACAAGAACATAACTACAATAATACTGCCCCCTATGTTCAAGAATATAACTACTATAATACTGCTCCTTATGTACAAGAATATAACTACTATAATACCCCCTCCTATGTACAAGAATATAACTACTATAATACTGCCCCTATGTACAAGAATATAACTACTATAATACTGCCCCTATGTACAAGAATATAACTACTATAATACTGTCCCCTATGTACAAAAATATAATTACTATAATACTGCCCTTATGTACAAGAATATAACTACTATAATACTTCCTCTATGTAGAAGAATATAACTACTATAATACTGATCCTATGTAAAAGAATATACCTACTATACTGCCCCTATGTACAAGAATATAACTACTATAATACTGCCTCCTATGTACAAGAATATAACTACTATAATACTGCCCCCTACGTACATGAATATAACTACTATAATACTGCCCCTATGTACAAGAATATAACTACTATAATACTGCCCGTATGTGCAAAAATATAACTACTATAATACTGCTCCTATGTACAAAAATATAACTACTATAATACTGGTCCCTATGAACAAGAATATAACTACCATAATACTGCTCCTATGTACAAGAATATAACTACTATAATACTGCCCCTATGTACAAGGATATAACTACTATAATACTGCTCCTATGTACAAGATTATAACTACTATAATACTGCTCCTATGTGCAAGAATATAACTACTATAATACTGCTCCTATGTACAAGAATATAACTACTATAATACTGCCCCTATGTACAAGAATATAACTACTATAATACTGCTCCTATGTACAAGATTATAACTACTATAATACTGCTCCTATGTGCAAGAATATAACTACTATAATACTGCTCCTATGTACAAGAATATAACTACTATAATACTGCCCCTATGTACAAGACTATAACTACTATAATACTGCTCCTTATGTACAAGAATATAACTACTATAATACTGCTCCTATGTGCAAGAATATAACTATTATAATACTGCTCCTATGTACAAGAATATAACTACTATAATACTGCCCCTATGTACAAGACTATAACTACTATAATACTGCTCCTTATATACAAGATTATAACTACTATAATACTGCTCCTATGTGCAAGAATATAACTACTATAATACTGCTCCTATGTACAAGAATATAACTACTATAATACTGCCCCTATGTACAAGACTATAACTACTATAATACTGCCCCCTATGTACAAGAATATAACTACTATAATACTGCCCCCTACGTACAAGAATATAACTACTACAATACTGCCCCCTATGTACAAGATTATAATTACTATAATACTGCTCCTATGTACAAGACTATAACTACTATAATACTGCCCCTATGTACAAGACTATAGCTACTATAATACTGCCCCCTATGTACAAGAATATATCTACTATAATACTGCTTCTATGTACAAGAATATAACTACTATAATACCGCCCCTATGTACAAAAATATATCTACTATAATATTGCCCCTATGTACAAGAATATAACTACTATAATACTGCCCCCTACGTACAAGAATATAACTACTACAATACTGCCCCCTATGTACAAGATTATAACTACTATAATACTGCTCCTATGTACAAGACTATAACTACTATAATACTGCCCCTATGTACAAGACTATAGCTACTATAATACTGCCCCCTATGTACAAGAATATATCTACTATAATACTGCTCCTATGTACAAGAATACAACTACTATAATACTGCCTTCATGTACAAGAATATAACTACTATAATGCTACTTATTTGTATAAGGTATCAACACATCCCTAAATAAATTAGTTTAGGAATCCTTTCCACCAAAAAAATTATTTTAAAATAACAAATATTTATTCCAATAATTTTAAAACAATAGTAAACATTCAAGCAGGTAATGCAAGTCTATATACTCATGTTCACAATCACGTTTATCCCAGAGGGTATTAGCTCCTTGGCATACCAAATGTTCTTGAAAAACTATCACTCATAGTCCATTAGAGAGTAGGTGCATATAGGTAGAGCTAATAGCTTTTCTATATAAAGTGCATGTGCCTATACCAGAAAGCTCAGTAAGACCTATAGACTGTAATGTGCAGGAATATCTACTCTGAAGTAAACAGGACAAAGAGTGAAGTTCCGATCTGAAAGTACTTACATTAGGTGCCGAGTGCTACAATGAGGTAGATTTGCTAAGTGTCACCACCCAGACAACACCGTTTCGCCATATGCTTCTTCAGAAAGGAGGCGATAATTCCCTTAGGACTGTTTCCTTTTTATAGCCCGATGCACATATCTCATTGGTGCTCAGTGGTTATTCGGCACATGTCAGTTCCCCCATGTGTATCCTATTGAAAATGACTTCCGGGTCATGCCGCGATGGAATGCATGCGTGGAGCGCAGGCCATTCCGTAATGTGCAGGACCGGAGGTCAAGGAGCAGCTGAACCGACATGCGCATATACTGACATCCAACAGGAGAGTATAACTATACTGTGGTGAGGTGGGCAAGGGGCGGGGTTATATATTGATCTCTCAATAGCATGGATACTACAAGTCCCATATGTGACAGGACTCAATGAAAGGAAAGGGATTAGGGGATAAGGAGTGAAATTATGTATACCAGAATGTAACAAACACACCTTGCATAAAGCGCACTGATAATTCAAAGGATATCTATATTGATTAATGGAGTGTGTGTTGGCAAATAAGTAAAATATTCTGATTGGTGAAGAAATTATGACTATTGGAATAAAAAAAAAGGGGGAGAATGAAAAAAAAAGTATAGGACAAGATGAATAGTGACACGATATAATGATTGCATATGTGTATATCAAGATAAGTGCATGCATAAGAAACAAAGAACTACAGTTTTATATATACATAGTGAAATTGATAATAATGGTGAAAACAAGTGCAAATATTAAAATCTAATATTGGTAATATTATAAAAATTATATATTTTTTGTATTCCTTAATTATTAACTCCTTTTACTAGTCTATAATATTACTTATAGAATAATTTGGTGATTTTCTTCTGTGGATCTTCACAGCCATGGTCCACCCGGATACCACCGAGCCCAAGCAAACGGATCCCCAAATCCAAGGAGAACACCAAAACAAGAGCATCCATGAACAAGTGTAGGTCAAAACCGAACCCCATAATCAAACAGAACCAGCCAGGTAAAAAACTAGAAAAAGTACAAAATGACAAATTAAAATCAATGCTTAAAAAACCCGAATTAACGTGGAATTAAAACATAATTTAGATTGATCATAAATTGCTGACACAAAGAAAATTATGAAAAGAAATTTAAAGAAAGGCTCTAAAACCCAAGTTTTCATTAAGACCTTGTTGTGCTAGGGTTCCCAGTCTATAGATCCATTTACTCTCTGTTCTGGCTAGGATCTTACCCAAATCACCACCCTGCACCCCTAAATTAATCTGATCGATATTAAAACCTACAAGAGAAAAAAGTAAGCAAAAACCCTGATGTAACTAAGTAAAAAAGCAAAAGTACATTTAAATAACACAGAGTTTTTAGTAATACTGTTTTTGATCAAAAAATAGCACAAAAGCCATCCCACCGCGTCAAGGTAACTCTGATAGGGACAGTCCTACAGTGTAGGACTGTAGCAGAGAATTAACCTCGGTGTCATGAAGCAGCATTTCATGCAGCGACACTGAGGGCCCTAGTGATGGACACATGCGGACTCGGAACAGTAATAGGAAATTCCAGAAATATCCTGACATTTTTTCAAAAAGGACTAGAAAGAATGATGATAAAATGAAGGTAATTAATTTGTCTGACTATACCCTCACTCCACCCCAAATTAGGGTTTTAGTGAAAGGTTTAACATTCTCCCCATCTTGTTATTTAGACAAGTTCAAGGTGCTAAAGGACTTACACCTGTTCTCCAGGAAAATTATTCTAAAGAAATTGCATTTTAGATCAGATATTGATACCCTCTTTCCCACTGAACGTGAACAGGAGGCTTTGAGAGATTTGGAAGAGTTGGTTGACGAAAATGTAAAGTTAGGTCATTTTCCTAACCATTTGTGGCAGAAAACAAAAATCTTTTCCCCTATAAGTACTTGTTCATATGTAGAGGTATTTACCAAAATGGTTGCACACGACATTGAATCCCTAAAAAACAGCCCCAAATGGAAATCTAATTTGGACAATGAGGAAAGGGCAGCAATCATATAATTGCAACAGCTTCCAGATATAACAATAAAACCGGCGGACAAGGGTGGAAACCTGGTCATTTGGCTAAATGAGCTCTGTGAAAGTCAGGCCCAAAAAAATTGGATGACAAGGCATGTTACAAAAAGATGACCTTTAACCCTTTAACCAGTTTTCAGGATCAACTTATACATATTCTGGAAATAGCCTTTGAGGAAAACATCATCCCCAAAAAAATGTTTGATAGACTGATAGTATCAAAAATTTACACCCTAGGCTCCCGACATTTTATTTGCTACCAAAATTGCACGAAAATGCTATTAATCCACCAGGGAGACCCATATTCTCAGGAAACGGTGGCCTATGTGAGATGATTTGTACCACAATTGATCTTTATTTGAAACTATCGGTACATAGTTTGCCATCATATATCCAGGACACATGAGCGGCCTGTTATGGACCTGGTGGTTAGGTGCACCTGGAATGACCTGATGGTTAAAATAGAAGACAGGACGAGCTCTGGGAAGTGGGAACTCTGCTGACCGCAAATCCTAATCCTATAACACACACACTAGAAATAGCTGTGGAGTGTACCTAACTCTCCCTAGACGCCTCTTCACAGCCTAAGAGCTAACTACCCCTAAAGATAGGAAAATAAGCCTTACCTTGCCTCAGAGAAAATTCCCCAAAGGTAAAGGCAGCCCCCACATATATTAACTGTGAGTTAAGAGGAAAGTCACAAACACAGGGATGAAACAGGTTTCAGCAAAGGAGGCCAGACTTACTAGATAGACTGAGGATAGGAAAGGGATCTATGCGGTCAGCACAAAAAACTACAAAAAGCCACGCAGAGTGTGCAAAAAGACCCCCGCACCGACTCACGGTGCAGAGGTGCCACTCTGCAACCAAGAGCTTCCAGCTAGCAAGGCAATATCATGGTAGCAAGCTGGACAAGAACTTAGCAAGTACTAAGAAATATATTCAGTGCAAAATGAACAACAAATGAACTAGCAGGGACTTAGCTTCTGCTGGAGTAGACAGGTCATCAGAAAGATCCGAGAGAGATCTGAACCAGTGCTAATACATTGACAGCTGGCATGGAGTAACGATCTGAGTGGAGTTAAATAGAGAAGCCAGCCTAGCCACAAACGAGGGCAGCTGAGGAAGCGACCTCAGAACCAGCAGCTCCACTCACAGCCACCAGAGGAAGTCCACAGACAGAACTCGCCGAAGTATCATTCATGACCACAGGAGGGAGTTCAAGAACGGAATTCACAACAGTACCCCCCCCCCCTTGAGGAGGGGTCACCGAACCCTCACCAGAGCCCCCAGGCCGATCAGGACGAGCCAAATGAAAGGCACGAACCAACTCGGCCGCATGGACATCGGAGGCAAAAACCCAGGAATTATCCTCCTGACCATAGCCCTTCCATTTGACCAGGTACTGAAGTTTCCGTCTCGAAATACGAGAATCCAAAATCTTCTCCACCACATACTCCAACTCCCCCTCGACCAACACCGGAGCAGGAGGGTCAACGGAGGGAACCATAGGCGCCACATATCTCCGCAACAACGACCTATGGAACACATTATGGATGGCAGAAGAACCTGGAAGGGCCAAACGAAACGACACAGGATTGAGAATTTCAGAAATCTTATAAGGACCAATGAAACGAGGCTTAAACTTAGGAGAAGAAACCTTCATAGGGACATGACGAGACGACAACCAAACCAAATCCCCAACATGAAGTCGGGAACCAACACAGCGACGGCGGCTGGCGAAACGTTGAGCCTTCTCCTGGGACAATGTCAAATTGTCCACTACATGAGTCCAAATTTGCTGCAACCTGTCCACCACAGAATCCACACCAGGACAGTCCGAAGGCTCAACCTGCCCTGAAGAAAAACGAGGATGAAAACCAGAATTACAAAAAAAAGGCAAAACCAAGGTAGCCAAACTGGCCCGATTATTAAGGGCGAACTCAGCCAATGGCAAGAAGGTCACCCAATCATCCTGATCAGCAGAAACAAAGCATCTCAGATAGGTCTCCAAAGTCTGATTAGTTCGTTCGGTTTGGCCATTTGTCTGAGGATGGAAAGCCGAAGAGAAAGACAAATCAATGCCCATCTTAGCACAAAAGGACCGCCAAAACCTTGAAACAAACTTGGAACCTCTGTCCGACACGATGTTCTCCGGAATGCCATGCAAACGAACCACATGCTGGAAAAATAGTGGAACCAAATCAGAGGAGGAAGGCAATTTAGGCAAGGGTACCAAATGGACCATCTTAGAGAAGCGATCACAAACCACCCAGATGACCGACATGCTTTGAGAGACAGGGAGATCTGAAATAAAATCCATGGAAACATGCCTCCAAGGCCTTTTCGGGACTGGCAAGGGCAAAAGTAACCCACTGGCACGAGAACAGCAGGGCTTGGCCCGAGCACAAGTCCCACAAGACTGCACAAAAGAACGCACATCCCGTGACAAGGAAGGCCACCAAAAGGACCTAGCCACCAAATCTTTGGTACCAAAAATCCCAGGATGACCAGCCAACATCGAACAATGAACCTCAGAGATAACTCTACTAGTCCATCTATCAGGGACAAACGGTTTTTCTGCTGGACAACGGTCAGGTCTATCAGCCTGAAACTCTTGCAGCACCCGCCGCAAATCAGGTGAGATGGCAGACAGAATTACCCCCTCTTGGAGAATACCAGCCAGCTCAGGAACTCCTGGGGAATCAGGCACAAAACTCCTTGAAAGGGCATCGGCCTTCACATTCTTAGAACCCGGAAGGTATGAAACCACAAAATTGAAACGGGAGAAAAACAGCGACCATCGAGCCTGTCTAGGATTCAACCGCTTAGCAGACTCGAGATAAGTCAGATTTTTGTGATCAGTTAAGACCACTACGCGATGCTTGGCTCCCTCAAGCCAATGTCGCCACTCCTCGAACGCCCACTTCATAGCCAACAACTCCCGATTGCCAACATCATAATTACACTCAGCAGGCGAAAACTTTCTAGAAAAGAAAGCACATGGCTTCATCACAGAGCCATCAGAAGATCTTTGAGACAAAACAGCCCCTGCTCCAATCTCAGAAGCATCAACCTCGACCTGAAAAGGGAGCGAAACATCTGGCTGACACAACACAGGGGCCGAAGAGAAACGACGTTTCAACTCCCGAAAAGCCTCAATGGCCGCAGAGGACCAATTCACCACATCAGCACCTTTCTTGGTCAAATCAGTCAACGGTTTAACAACACTAGAAAAATTAGCGATGAAGCGACGGTAAAAATTAGCAAAGCCCAAGAATTTCTGAAGGCTCTTCACAGATGTAGGCTGAGTCCAATCATAAATGGCAAAACCCAAAAGAAAGTATTACTGCCAAAACTCGCACACCAATAATACTATAAAGAATATAAAAAATGAAAAGCTGATTTTATTAGACACTACAAACACATCATAGACAATAAAAACATAATTAAAAAATTACACCATCCAAGTATATACAGGTCATAGAGATCAATAGCAATATACAGTATAACTCCCACAAAATACCAACCCCCAATCCTAGTGGCTCATGGGGAATATAAATATATCAGGACCAAGCAGCATGTAATGCAACTAATAACCACACAGACCATGTGGGGCATATATGAAGCTGCTGCCCAAGGACAATATAAGAACAAGCCAGGGAAGCCCCTTCCCTGGCTTGTTCTTATATTGTCCTTGGGCAGCAGCTTCATATATGCCCCACATGGTCTGTGTGGTTATTAGTTGCATTACATGCTGCTTGGTCCTGATATATTTCTATTCCCCATGAGCCACTAGGATTGGGGGTTGGTATTTTGTGGGAGTTATACTGTATATTGCTATTGATCTCTATGACCTGTATATACTTGGATGGTGTAATTTTTTAATTATGTTTTTATTGTCTATGATGTGTTTGTAGTGTCTAATAAAATCAGCTTTTCATTTTTTATATTCTTTATAGTATTATTGGTGTGCGAGTTTTGGCAGTAATACTTTCTTTTGGGTTTTTCATGTTATCTTATATTACTGACCTTGCACCCATTATTGGTTCTTATCATATACGGCAGTGCGCCCTATATCTTGCCTTAAATTATTCAATCATAAATGGCCTGAACTTTAACAGGATCCATCTCGATAGTAGAAGGGGAAAAAATGAAACCCAAAAAGGAAACCTTCTGAACTCCGAAGAGACATTTAGACCCCTTCACAAACAAAGAATTAGCACGAAGAACCTGGAACACCATTCTGACCTGCTTCACATGAGACTCCCAATCATCCGAAAAGACCAAAATATCATCCAAATATAAAATAATGAATCTATCCAAATACTTTCGGAAGATGTCATGCATAAAGGACTGAAACACAGATGGAGCATTAGAAAGCCCGAATGGCATTACCAGGTACTCAAAATGGCCCTCGGGCGTATTAAATGCTGTTTTCCATTCATCGCCCTGTTTAATACGCACCAGATTATACGCCCCTCGAAGATTTATCTTGGTGAACCAACTAGCCCCCTTAATCCGAGCAAACAAATCAGACAGTAGAGGCAAAGGGTACTGAAATTTGACCGTGATTTTATTGAGAAGGCGGTAATCTATACAAGGTCTGAGAGAACCATCCTTCTTGGCCACAAAAAAGAACCCTGCTCCCAACGGTGATGACGACGGGCGAATATGCCCTTTCTCCAAGGACTCCTTTATATAACTCCGCATAGCGGCGTGTTCCGGCACAGATAAATTGAAAAGTCGTCCCTTAGGAAATTTACTACCAGGAATCAAATTAATAGCACAATCACAATCCCTATGAGGAGGTAGGGCACTGGATTTGGGCTCATCGAATACATCTCGGTAATCCGACAAAAACTCAGGGACTTCAGAAGGAGTAGAAGGAGAAATTGACAACAACGGAACGTCACCATGTACCCCTTGACAACCCCAACTGGACACAGACATTGATTTCCAATCCAATACTGGATTATGGACCTGTAGCCATGGCAAACCCAACACGACCACATCATGCAAATTATGCAACACCAAAAAGCGAACATCTTCCTGATGTGCAGGAGCCATGCACATGGTCAACTGAGTCTAGTACTGAGGCTTATTCTTGGCCAAAGGCGTAGCATCAATTCCCCTTAATGGAATAAGATACTGCAAGGGCTCCAAGAAAAAACCACAGCGCCTGGCAAACTCTAAGTCCATCAAATTCAGGGCAGCGCCTGAGTCCACAAATGCCATAACAGAGTAGGACGATAAAGAGCAAATCAGAGTAACGGACAAAAGAAATTTAGGCTGTACAGTACCAATGGTGACGGACGTAGCGAACCGCTTAGTGCGCTTAGGACAATCAGAGATAGCATGAGTGGGGTCACCACAGTAAAAACACAGCCCATTCTGACGTCTGTGTTCTTGCCGTTCAGCTCTGGTCAAAGTCCTATCACATTGCATAGGCTCAGGCCTCTGCTCAGGGGACACCGCCAAATGGCGCACAACCTTGCGTTCACGCAAGCGCCGATCGATCTGAATGGCCAAGGACATTGATTCATTCAGACCAGCAGGCGTGGGAAACCCCACCATAACATCCTTAAGGGCTTCAGAAAGACCTTTTCTGAAAATTGCTGCAAGGCCACACTCATTCCATTGAGTAAGCACAGACCACTTTCTAAACTTCTGGCAATATACCTCCGCTTCATCCTGACCTTGACACAAAGCTAGCAAGATTTTCTCTGCCTGATCCACAGAGTTAGGTTCGTCATAAAGCAATCCAAGCGCCAGAAAAAACGCATCTACATTAAGCAATGCAGGATCTCCTGGCGCAAGGGAGAATGCCCAGTCTTGTGGGTCGCCACGTAACAAAGAAATAATGATTTTTACTTGCTGAATGGGGTCACCAGAGGAGCGGGGTTTCAAAGCAAGAAACAGTTTACAATTATTTTTGAAATTCAGAAATTTAGATCTATCTCCAAAAAACAAATCAGGAATTGGAATTCTAGGCTCTAACATAGGATTCTGAACTACATAATCTTGAATGCTTTGTACCCTCGCAGTGAGGTGATCAACACAAGAGGACAGACCTTGAATGTCCATATCTACACCTGAGTCCTGAACCACCCAGAGGTTAAGGAGAAAAGAAAGACAAAACACACTGCAGAGAAAACAAAATGGTCTCAGAACTTCTCTTATCCCTCTATTGAGATGCATTAACACTTTGTGGGCCAGCTGTACTGTTATGGACCTGGTGGTTAGGTGCACCTGGAATGACCTGATGGTTAAACTAGAAGACAGGACGAGCTCTGGGAAGTGGGAACTCTGCTGACCGCAAATCCTAATCCTATAACACACACACTAGAAATAGCTGTGGAGCGTACCTAACTCTCCCTAGACGCCTCTTCACAGCCTAAGAGCTAACTACCCCTAAAGATAGGAAAATAAGCCTTACCTTGCCTCAGAGAAAATTCCCCAAAGGTAAAGGCAGCCCCCCACATATATTAACTGTGAGTTAAGAGGAAAGTCACAAACACAGGGATGAAACAGGTTTCAGCAAAGGAGGCCAGACTTACTAGATAGACTGAGGATAGGAAAGGGATCTATGCGGTCAGCACAAAAAACTACAAAAAGCCACGCAAAGTGTGCAAAAAGACCCCCGCACCGACTCACGGTGCGGAGGTGTCACTCTGCAACCCAGAGCTTCCAGCTAGCAAGGCAATATCATGTTAGCAAGCTGGACAAGAACTTAGCAAGTACTAAGAAATATATTCAGTGCAAAATGAACAACAAATGAACTAGCAGGGACTTAGCTTCTGCTGGAGTAGACAGGTCATCAGAAAGATCCGAGAGAGATCTGAACCAGTGCTAATACATTGACAGCTGGCATGGAGTAACGATCTGAGTGGAGTTAAATAGAGAAGCCAGCCTAGCCGCAAACAAGGGCAGCTGAGGAAGCGACCTCAGAACCAGCAGCTCCACTCACAGCCACCAGAGGGAGTCCACAGACAGAACTTGCCGAAGTATCATTCATGACCACAGGAGGGAGTTCAAGAACGGAATTCACAACAGCGGCCCTCCAAAGGATTAATCAGACACATTTAATGGAAGAATTGCTAATGGTTATGGCAGATGTTGAGGCCCTATATTCCTCCATTAGTCACAAAGATGGCCTCCGTGCAGTTTCCCTTTTTCTGCAAGAAAGTAATCTAGATAAATCATTGATAGAGCTTATAATGATTTTATTACAATTTGTGCTAGAACACAATGTGTTAACATTAAAACATGAAACTTATCTACAATTACAGGGGACTGCAATGGGGGTCGCGTGCCCCTACTTATGCTAGTCTTTTCATGGGGGCTTGGGAGCGGGACATTTTTCATAGTGAACAACAAAAGGGTGAACAATCTGGCCAGGAAAGGATGAAATTTATCGAAGACATTTGGTTTCTTTGGGAGGGGTCTGAAGAAGAATTGACTACTTTTATGAATCACCTTAATCAAAATGATCTAAATTTTAAATTGACTTTCAAGTATGGGCGTAGTTTGGAGTTTCTAGATTTACACATTTCTACTCTTCCTGATGGTAATATTACGACCAATTTGTACAGTAAACCTACCATCACTAATAAGTTGTTACATGCAACTTCCTCTCACCAACGATTGATGGAATCCCTGTGGGTCATCTCATGAGGATTAGAAAGATATGCTCAGACGATTATAGTTCCTTGGAACAGGCCCATAATATGTCCAGACACTTCCTTGACCGTGGATATTGTAAGAGACAGATTAAGAAGGGCTTTAGAAGGGTATTTAAAACCTCTAGAGAGCAACTACTTTATGGTAAAAAGAAAATACGTAACAATCAAGAGGACCAAAGCAAGTGCAATTCATAACAGACTATAACAAACAATGGAATGATCTAACCCACATAATTAAAAAACATTGGAGTATACTTTTGTTGGACCAGGTTTTGTGAAAATTTTTACCAACATCACTATCCATTGTGGCTAGGCAAGCAAATAATCTAAGAGACTCTCTGGTTCATAGTCACTATGACCCATCCTGTTCCCTTCGATCAGCAAAAAACAAACATGGTTTCTTCCCATGCGACATGTGCAAAGTATGTCGCAATCTGGTGAACAGTAAATCGTTTTAAAACCACAACGGGACAAGAAGTTTTGATATTCGTAAGACCTTGAATTATTCCTCTAAGGGAGTTATTTATCACGCTGAGTGCCCCTGTGGAAAAGTGTACGTGGGACTCACAACAAGAGAACTTAAAGTTCCAACATGTGAACATATAAGGGGCATCGAAAAATCTCTTTCCATCACTGGCATGAGTAACCTAAAGACGTTGCCAAAACATTTAACGTTGTGCCATTGGAGCAATTCGTTAGGCCTCAAAATCAAGGCTATTGATCAGATTAATTTAGGGGTGCGGGGTGGTGATTTGGGTAAGATCCTAGCCAGAACAGAGAGTCAATGGATCTATAGACTGGGTACCCTAGTACCACAAGGTCTTAATGAAAACGTGGGTTTTAGTGCGTTTCTTTACATTTCTTTTCATAATTTTCTAAATTATGTTTTTAATTCCACGTTAATTCTGTTTTTTAAGCATTGATTTTAATTTGTCATTTTGTAGTTTTTCTAGTTTTTTACCTGGCTGGTTCTGGTTGATCTTGGGGATCGGTTTAGACCTGCACTTGTTCATGGATGCTCTTGTTTTGGTGTTCTCCTTGGGTTTGGGGATCCGTTTGCTTGGGCTCTCGGTGGTATCCGGGTGGACCATGGCTGTGAAGATCCACAGAAGAAAATCACCAAATTATTCTATAAGTAATATTATGGACTAGTTAAAGGAGTTAATAATTAAGGAATACAAAAAAAATTTATAGAATTTTTATAATATTACCAATATTAGATTTTAATATTTGCACTTGTTTTCACCATTATTATAAATTTCACTATGTATATATAAAACTGTAGTTCTTTGTTTCTTATGCATGCACTTATCTTGATATACACATATGCAATCATTATATTGTGTCACTATTCATCTTGTCCTACACTTTTTTATTCATTCTCCCCCCTTTTTTTATTCCTATAGTCATAATTTCTTCACCAATCAGTATATTTTACTTATTTGCCAACACACACTCCATTAATCAATATAGATATCCTTTGAATTTATGCAAGGTGTGTTTGTTACATTCTGATATACATAATTTCACTCCTTATCCCCTAATCCCTTTCCTTTCCTTTCATTGAGTCCTGTCACATATGGGACTTGTAGTATTTATTATTATTATTATTATTTATTGTTATAGCGCCATTTATTCCATGGCGCTTTACAAGTGAGGAGGGGTATACATAATAAAAACAAGTACAATAATCTTGAACAATACAAGTCATAACTGGTACAGTAGGAGAGAGGACCCTGCCCGCGAAGGCTCACAATCTACAAGGGATGGGTGAGAATACAGTAGGTGAGGGTAGAGCTGGTAGCGGTTTGGTCGATCGGTGGTTACTGCAGGTTGTAGGCTTGTCGGAAGAGGTGGGTCTTCAGATTCTTTTTGAAGGTTTCGATGGTGGGCGAGAGTCTGATGTGTTGTGGTAGAGGGTTCCAGAGTAGGGGTGATACGCGAGAGAAATCTTGTATACGATTGTGGGAAGAGGAGATAAGAGGGGAGTAGAGAAGGAGATCCATGCTATTACGAGATCAATATATAACCCCGCCCCTTGACCACCTCACCACAGTATAGTTATACTCACCTCTTGGATGTCAGTATATGTGCATGTTGGTTCAGCTGCTCCTTGACCTCCGGTCCTGCGCATTACGGAATGGTCTGCGTTCCACGCATGCGTTCCGGTGCGGCATGACCCGGAAGTCATTTTCAATAGGATACGCAGCAGGGAACTGACACGTGCCGAATCACCACTGAGCACCAATGAGATATGTGCATCGGGCTATAAAAAGGAAACAGTGCTGAGGGAATTAATGCCCCCTTTTTGAAGAAGCATATGGCGAAACGGCATCGTCTGGGTAGTGACACTTAGCAAATCTACCTCATTGTAGCACTCGGCACCTAATGTAAGTACTTTCAGATCGGAACTTCACTTTTTGTCCTGTTTACTTCAGAGTAGATATTCCTGCACATTACAGTCTATAGGTCTTACTGAGCTTTCTGGTATAGGCACATGCACTTTATATAGAAAAGCTATTAGCTCTACCTATATGCACCTACTCTCTAACGGACTATGAGTGACAGTTTTTCAAGAATATTTGGTATGCCAAGAAGCTAATATCCTCTGGGATAACGTGATTGTGAGCATGAGTATATAGACTTGCATTACCAGCTTGACTGTTTACTATTGTTTTAAAATTATTGGAATAAATATTTGATATCTTAAAATTATTTTTTTGGTGGAATGGATCCTCTTTTCCTAAACTAATTTATTTAGAGATGTGTTGATATCAAATATTTTTCTCTAATTATATACACTTTAATAGACTGTGTTTATAAAATTATTTATATAGGGGTCACTTACGGTACATCAAGAAAATGGAATGAAAAAAAAATCAATTTATTTACTTTTATTTCAACAAAATCTCAGTCACTTACAATAATTAGTAAATAATTCCAGTTTATACTAATCATTGCTTCCACCTCCCCCATTTGTAACATTGGGTACCAGATAATCAAAGTTGCAGAATGTATTTTTACAGACTGTCTGCTACGAATGTACTACCAGATTGTAAATTAATGGACTCTTCAGTCTGGATCAAGATCTGTCCTGATTTATCAGTGAGAACACTGTCTATGGTGGCACAGAGTGTGGATCTGGTTGGTGTTTCTGTAACTACAGTGATTCGGATGGGCACGCATGACCTGAGTTTAATGGATTCTGTCAACATGATCAACATGAATGGTTGAGGATACAAGTTCACAATTATTACAACTTGTGTATATTTTAAAGGAAATCTTTACTTTTTGAGTAGGATTTTCAACATGTTACAGCCTAGCCCTAGCCACTACCAAAATGGCTGCTTTTCTCCCAGCATAAATAGGGAAATGTAAAAAGTGAAGATACATAAGGGATATAATTTTAAAAAATCGCTATCCTATCTATGGATAATCTGAACTGGAGCATGTATCTTGGCTTGTCATTGAAAACTATGTGTATTGAAGGGGTTATAAATGCTCAAGATATGGCACAGTCAGGCCACAGACTATAGTATATAGCACCTCCCTGTGGCTCTGCTTTAGTGGAGTGTTGGCCAAACGTGGCCTCGTCTTGGGAGTCATAGAGCCTGTGACAATTGGCCAAGACTTCTTATTTGAGTGGCAGATGGATTAGGATCTGGAGATGTGGTCACATCATTGAAGTGCTGCATAGAAAACAGAAGGGTAGATAGCAAAATGTGAGTAAAATTACCATGAAAAAAGGACTCCTTATAAAAAGATGGACAATTTTCAAGCAGTTGCCTAGTTTATTTTCATATGTCCAACCAACCTACAAACATTCACGCAAGTCAATGCATGCTCCAGAGTTTCAGATAATTTCCCTCACTTGTCCAAGCCAGACTGGGTTGATTACTCTAATTTCCATTAGAACAAAAAAATACCCTAAAATCTACCCTTTGATATACTCCAAAATCCAGCAAGAAGGAGAGTGGAGGGGTGGCTTGCTCAAATTGAAGTGGGGTGAGAGGGGTTGGTGCTCAATTGTACCCAAAGTATGTTATGCAACCACCTTGAAAATATTAGGGGAAATTGGTCCGATTTTCCTTGTGGGTGGGGGTCTGAGGGAGCAGGTGATGAAACATCTCCTAGATTTTTTTAAATATGTTGTGTCCCCTGTGTCATAGAGTGGGGAAAGTCAAAGAGAAATGTCTCCATTATGGCTCGGAGTTGGCTAGAGTAAGGGTTAGGATTAAGGCTAAGTTTGGGGCTTGGGTTAGAACTATAGCTAGGTTTAGAGCTAAGGTTGGGGCTGGGGTGTCCTCTCATACACTGGATATTCTCTTGGCTAAAACTAATTTTATGAGATCTCGCCAATGTCCCTTCATTAATTGCCCGCAAAAAGGCAATTGCCAAACTACCTGTTTCAGTAGTTTACCCAACCATTTAGGACACCTTTCCGGCTTCTTACCAGGTAAGCAGTTTATTTGTGGTTCTTCCCATGCTCCGTCCGACTGGCACCTGATGATGGGTAAATTCCGTTGAACAAAACCATCTTCACAGCGATATCCTACCACAGAGCTGATTGGATACCGTATTTTGGGTCGGCCATATATAGAAGCATTATCCACTTCTGGTGGAGGACCACAGGACACTGAAAACAATATGAATATGTGATGCTAAAAAAATAACTGCTCCGCACATCAAATCTCACCTTCCATTATCGAGCATCATTTTTGTAGGGAGAAGTGTTTGTAGTTATTCTTACCCAGGCCCATTTTACAAGTGTATGGCAGATGGTAGTTACATGGGACGTCGCTCCAAAGACCACCATCATGCCAACCCATTACAACACAGTCTTCACCGGAGAGAAAATAGCTGTCAGGTTGTCCTTGTTTCCAATCTTCAAAAAGCTAAAAAAGGGCAAAATATAAAAGATTTGTGATTAATAAATAAATAATCTTTATTTTTATATAGCGCTAACATATTCCGCAGCGCTTTACAGGTTGCACACATTATCATCACTGTCCCCGTTGGGGCTCACAATCTAAATTCCCTATCAGTATGTCTTTGGAATGATTCGACTGAGTCTATATTATTGTACGTAGAAGACAGCACTGGTCCTTTAACACCTTTAAAGAGATAATGGGTCAAAGTTGATGTTAGGTTTGGCTGATTGCACTAAATAAAAATAAATAATAAAGTGCAAGCCCAACTCGGGGTCCACCGTGCAGAGATGGATAACTGCTGCTAGCGAACAACAGCTGAACGAAGCACTGAGCATTAACCTAAATCAGACTGCGCTAACTCTACACAGAATGAACAGAACACAAAGTACCATACTTAGTTACTTCACTGTAGGTACAGCACGCAATATGCTAAGTACTATACCCTGTTAAATGTCACAGGGATGATATCATGTGAGTTGCGCTCGCTCTGCTACTAAACTGTGTCAAGAATGAAGCAGATGCTGAGCCAAAAGAAAAGAACTCATATGATGCTAGGTACAAAGCCCTGTCGCTTTCCCTGAAAGGTGTAGCCTGAGGGTTGGACTTGCTCTGTAACTCAACTGTGCTAACTGCAACACATGAAGGAGACAGATGCTAAGACAAGGGAAGGAAACCCAGTCCTCCTGACCCTACCTGCCTACGCAAGGTCTCATAGGGTTTAGAGCGACACATGCAAACAGAGTGGTAGAGTATCCACTCACATACAGTACAGACCAAAAGTTTGGACACACCTTCTCATTTAAAGATTTTTCTGTATTTTCATGACTATGAAAATTGTACATTCACACTGAAGGCATCAAAACTATGAATTAACACATGTGGAATTATATACAGTACTTAACAAAAAAGTGTAAAACAACTGAAAATATGTCTTATATTCTAGGTTCTCCAAAGTAGCCACCTTTTGCTTTGATGACTGCTTTGCACACTCTTGGCATTCTCTTGATGACCTTCAAGAGGTAGTCACAGGGAATGGTTTTCACTTCACAGGTGTGCCCTGTCAGGTTTAGCAAGTGTGATTTCTTGCCTTATAATGGGGTTGGGACCATCAGTTGTGTTGAGCAGAAGTCTGGTGGATACACAGCTGATAGTCCTACTGAATAGACTGTTAGAATTTGTATTATGGCAAGAAAAAAGCAGCTAAGTATAGAAAAACGAGTGGCCATCATTACATGACCCAGCCTATTTTGGCCTTAATGACCTTGCCGTTTTTTGCAATTCTGACTAGTGTCCCTTTATGAGGTAATAACTCAGGAACGCTTCAACGGATCCTAGCGATTCTGAGATTATTTTTTCGTGACATATTAGGCTTCATGGTAGTGGTAAATTTAGGTCGATAATTTCTGAGTTTATTTGTGAAAAAAACGGAAATTTGGCGAAAATTTTGAAAATTTTGCAATTTTCACATTTTGAATTTTTATTCTGTTAAACCAGAGAGTTATGTGACACAAAATAATTAATAAATAACATTTCCCACATGTCTACTTTACATCAGCACAATTTTGGAAACAATTTTTTTTTTTGCTAGGAAGTTATAAGGGTTAAAATTTGACCAGTGATTTCTCATTTTTACAACAAAATTTACAAAACCATTTTTTTTAGGGACCACCTCACATTTGAAGTCAGTTTGAGGGTTCTATATGTCTGAAAATACCCAAAAGTGACACAATTCTAAAAACTGCACCCCTCAAGGTACTCAAAACCACATTCAAGAAGTTTATTAACCCTTCAGGTGTTTCACAGCAGCAGAAGCAACATGGAAGTAAAAAATGAACATTTAACTTTTTAGTCACAAAAATGATCTTTTAGCAACAATTTTTTTATTTTCCCAAGGGTAAAAGGAGAAACTGGACCACGAACGTTGTTGTCCAATTTGTCCTGAGTACGCTGATACCTCATATGTGGGGGTAAACCACTGTTTGGGCGCACGGCAGGGCTCGGAAGGGAAGGAGCGCCATTTGACTTTTTGAATGAAAAATTGGCTCCAATCTTTAGCGGACACCATGTCGCGTTTGGAGAGCCCCCGTGTGCCTAAACATTGGAGCTCCCCCACAAGTGACCCCATTTTGGAAACTAGACCCCCCAAGGAACTTATCTAGAAGCATAGTGAGCACTTTAAACCCCCAGGTGCTTCACAAATTGATCCGTAAAAATGAAACAGTACTTTTTTTTCACAAAAAAATTATTTTAGCCTCAATTTTTTCATTTTCACATGGGCAACAGGATAAAATGGATCCTAAAATTTGTTGGACAATTTCTCCTAAGTACACCGATACCTCACATGTGGGGGTAAACCACTGTTTGGGCACATGGTAAGGCTCGGAAGGGAAGGAGCGCCATTTGACTTTTTGAATGAAAAATTATCTCCATCGCTAGCGGACACCATGTCACGTTTGGAGAGCCCCTGTGTGCCTAAACATTGGAGCTCCCCCACAAGTGACCCCAATTTGGAAACTAGACCCCCCAAGGAACTTATCTAGAAGCATAGTGAGCACTTTAAACCCTCAGGTGCTTCACAAATTGATCCGTAAAAATGAAAAAGTACTTTTTTTTCACATAAAATTTCTTTTAGCCTCAATTTTTTCATTTTGACATGGGCAACAGGATAAAATGGATCCTAAAATTTGTTGGGCAATTTCTCCTGAGTACGCCGATACCTCATATGTGGGGGTAAACCACCATTTGGGTGCACGGCAAGGCTCGGAAGGGGAGGCGTGCCATTTGACTTTTTGAATGGAAAATTAGCTCCAATCGTTAGCGGACACCATGTCGCGTTTGGAGAGCCCCTGTGTGCCTAAACATTGGAGCTCCCCTACAAGTGACCCCATTTTGGAAACTAGACCCCCCCAAGGAACTTATCTAGATGCATAGTGAGCACTTATAACCCCCAGGTGCTTCACAGAAGTTTATAACGCAGAGCCGTGAAAATAAAAAATAATTTTTCTTTCCTCAAAAATGATTTTTAGCCCAGAATTTTTTATTTTCCCAAGGGTAATAGGAGAAATTGTACCCCAAATGTTGTTGTCCAGTTTGTCCTGAGTACGATGATACCCCATATGTGGGGGTAAACCACTGTTTGGGCGCACGGCAGGGCTCGGAAGGGAAGGCATGCCATTTGGCTTTTTGAATGGAAAATTAGCTCCAATCATTAGCGGACACCATGTCGCGTTTGAAGAACCCCTGTGTGCCAAAACATTGGAGCTCCCACACAAGTGACCCCATTTTGGAAACTAGACCTCCCAAGGAACTAATCTAGATGTGTGGTGAGCACTTTCTTTTCTCAAAAATAATTTTTAGCCCACAATTTTTTATTTTCCCAAGGGTAACAGGAGAAATTTGACCCCAAAAGTTGTTGTCCAGTTTCTCCTGAGTACGCTGATACCCCATATGTGGGGGTAAACCACTGTTTGGGCACATGCCGGGGCTCGGAAGGGAAGTAGTGACGTTTTGGAATGCAGACTTTGATGGAATGGTCTGCGGGCATCATGTTACGTTTGCAGAGCCCCTGATATGCCTAAACAGTAGAAACCCCCCACAATTGACCCCATTTTGGAAACTAGACCCCCCAAGGAACTTATCTAGATGTGTGGTGAGCACGTTCAACCCCCAATTGCTTCACAGAAGTTTAAAACGCAGAGCCGTGAAAATAAAAAATCATTTTTCTTTCCTCAAAAAAGATGTTTTAGCAAGCAATTTTTTATTTTCACAAGGGTAACAGGAGAAATTGGACCCCAATATTTGTTGCCCGGTTTGTTGTGAGTACGCTGATACCCCATATGTGGGGTTAAACCACTGTTTGGGCACACGTCAGGGCTCGGAAGGGAAGTAGTGACATTTGAAATGCAGACTTTGATGGAATGGTCTGCGGGCGTCACATTGCATTTGCAGAGCGCCTGATGTGCCTAAACAGTAGAAACACCCCACAAGTGACCTCATTTTGGAAACTAGACCCCCCAAGGAACCTATCTAGATGTGTGGTGAGCACTTTTAACCCCCAAGTGCTTCACAGAAGTTTATAACGCAGAGCCGTGAAAATAAAAAATAATTGTTCTTTCCTCAAAAAATTATGTTTTAGCAAGTAATTTTTATTTTTGCAAGGGTAACAGGAGAAATTGGACCCCAACAGTTGTTGCCCAGTTTGTCCTGAGTACGATGGTACCTCATATGTGGGGGTAAACCACTGTTTGGGCGCACGTCGGGGCTTGGAAGGGAGGGAGCACCATTTGACTTTTTGAACGCAAGATTGGCTGGAATCAATGGTGGCGCCATGTTGCGTTTGGAGACCCCTGATGTGCCTCAACAGTGGAAACCCCTCAATTCTAACTTCAACACTAACCCCAACACACCCCTAATCCTAATCCCAACTGTAGCCATAACCCTAATCACAACCCTAACCACAACCCTAACCCCAACACACCCGTAACCCTAATTCCAACCCTAACCCTAATCCTAACCCTAATCCCAACCCTAACCCTAATCCCAACCCTAACCACAACTGTAACCCCAACACACCCCTAACCCTATCCATAACCCTAACCACAAGCCTAATCTTAACACTATTTCCAACCCTAGCCCTAATTCCAACCCTAACTCTAATTCCAACCCTAACCCTAAGGCTATGTGCCCACGTTGCGGATTCGTGTGAGATTTTTCCACACGATTTTTGAAAAATCTGCAGGTAAAAGGCACTGCGTTTTACCTGCGGATTTACAGCGGATTTCCAGTGTTTTTTTGTGCGTATTTTACCTGCGGATTCCTATTGAGGAACAGGTGTAAAACGCTGCGGAATCCGCACAAAGAATTGACATGCTGCGGAAAATACAACGCAGCGTTTCTGCACGGAATTTTCCGCACCATGGGCACAGCGGATTTGGTTTTCCATAGGTGTACATGGTACTGTAAACCTGATGGAAAACTGCTACGAATTCTCAGCGGCAAATCCGCTGCGGATCCGTGGCCAATCCGCTGCGGATCCACGGCGGATCCACAGCCAAATCCGCACTGTGTGCACATGCCATAACCCTAACCCTAACCCTAACCCTAACCCTACCCCTAACCCTAACCCTACCCCTAGTTCTAACCCTAGTTCTAACCCTAACCCTAGTGGAAAAAGAAAAAAAAATATTTTCTTTATTTTATTATTGTCCCTACCTATGGGGGTGATAAAGGGGGGGGTTATTTATTATTTTTTTATTTTGATCCCTGTGATAGAACCTATCACAGCGATCAAAATGTACTTGTAACGAATCTGCCGGCCGGCAGATTCGGCGGGCGCACTGCGCATGCGCCCGCCATTTTGGAAGATGGCGGCGTCCATGGAGAAGACGGATGCACACCGGGAGCCTCGGTAAGTGTAAGGGGGGGGGGGAGATCGGGGCACGTGGGGGGGTGTCGGAGCACGGGGGGGTGGCATAGGTGCATGGGGGGAGCGGACAGGAGGACGTGGGAGCGGAGCACAAGACGGAGGGGAGCAGAGCACAGATCGGTGGCTTGGGGGGCGATCAGTGGGGTGGGGGGGTCACATAAGTGTTTCCAGTCATGGCCGATGATATTGCAGCATCGGCCATGGCTGGATTGTAATATTTCACCAGTTTTTTAGGTGAAATATTACAAATCGCTCTGATTGGCTGTTTCACTTTCAACAGCCAATCAGAGCGATCGTAGCCACGGGGGGGTGAAGCCACCCCCCCTGGGCTGAAGTACCACTCCCCCTGTCACTGCAGATTGGGTGAAATTGGAGTTAACCCTTTCACCCGATCTGCAGGGACGCGATCATTCCATGACGCCACATAGGCGTCACAGGTCGGATTGGCACCGACTTTCATGACGCCTACGTGGCGTCAAAGGTCGGGAAGGGGGGTTCCCACCTCTGCACAGGGGGAATCTTGGGCCATCTCCGCTGCGGTTTCCCATTCTTCTCCTGCTGCAGTGGAGCCTGCTCAGCGGAGACGTTGGTCCCAGCGTCTCGCTCAGTCTGACTCTGTACAACGGGTTACTGCTGCTTTTCCAGCTTCTGCCATTGAAGCCAGTGCTGGGCAGCGGCGAGCAGACGCTTTTGGGACTAAGTCCTGCTTTTCTCCTTCTGAGCATGCCCAGGGTAAGATCTCTCATTGGAGATCGAGGGTCACATGCTTGGATACTGCAGCAAAGCCCATTGGTTCTCCAGGAAGGTCCTGAAGGTGCTCAGGCTCTGTGGCAGCCTCTCATTGGTCCTTCTAGGAAGGTCTTGTACTTGCTGCAGCTATAAAAGGTTCGCATGGCCATACGGCCATACGCTAGTATCAATGCATGTCATGAGTTTTGCGCCAATGTGGTCACGCTTGTGTGTATTCAGGGCCCCGGCTGAAATAAGCCACTTAGAATACCGGCTCCTCCGGTGAGGAGATTGAATGTTTGCCTCCTTGACTGTGTGACCACAAGCTGCTATCTGCTCAGCAGTTACTGTGTATTCCTGTGGAGTTTAACAGGACACAGTCCTTTCTTTATAGCGACTCTGTGAAGCAACAGAGTTCATTTCTACCGCCATATAGTGCCGCCGTTTTCCAGCTGCAGGTTCTTTTCCTGCACGGTGGACTCTGGGCTGCGAACGCACCAAATAACATCTCTATATTTACTCGATGCGTTCTGCCAGCCCTAACAGTCAGTCAGTCCGAAAAATTGGGCAAACTTTGAAAGTGTCCCAAGTGCAGTGGCAAAAACCATCAAGCGCTACAAAGAAACTGGCTCTTGGAAGACCAAGAGTCACCTCTGCTTCTGAGGATAAATTTATCTGAGTCACCAGTCTCAGAAATCGCAGGTTAACAGCAGCTCAGATTAGAGACCAGGTCAATGCCACACAGAGTTCTAGCAGCAGACACATCTCTACAACAACTGTTAAGAGGAGACTTTGTGCAGCAGGCCTTCATGGTAAAATAGCTGCTAGGAAACCAGTGCTAAGGACAGGCAACAAGCAGAAGAGACTTGTTTGGGCTAAAGAACACAAGGAATGGCCATTAGACCAGTTGAAATCTGCGCTTTGGTCTGATGAGTCCAAATTTGAGATCTTTGATTCCAACCACCGTGTCTTTGTGCGACGCAGAAAAGATGAACGGATGGACTCTACATGCCTGGTTCCCACCGTGAAGCATGGAGGAGGAGGTGTGATGGTGTGCTTTGCTGGTGATACTGTTGGGGATTTATTCAAAATTGAAGGCATACTGAGCCAGCATGGCTACCACAGCATCTTTCAGCGGCATGCTATTCCATCCGGTTTGCGTTTAGTTGGACCATCATTTATTTTTCAACAGGACAATGACCCCAAACACACCTCCAGGCTGTGTAAGGGCTATTTGACCAAGAAGGAGAGTGATGGGGGTGCTATGCCAGATGACCTGGCCTCCACAGTCACCAGACCTGAACCCAATCGAGATGGTTTGGGGTGAGCTGGACTGCAGAGTGAAGGCAAAAAGGCCAACAAGTGCTAAGCATCTCTAGGAGTTTCTTCAAGATTGTTGGAAGAACATTCCCTGTTGTGTATCCGCTTTTTGGGCTCCCCTGGTGGTTGCTGGTGGTACTGATGACTTGTTTGCACTTTGCTGCTTCTGTTCACCTGCTTCCATCAGTGTTTGGGAGTTTCCTATTTAGCCTTGCTCTCCAGTCATTTCCTTGCCAGTCATCATTGTAACCAGAGCCTTCGGTTGCATGTTCCTGCTACTAGTCTGCTGATCAGCTAAGTGGACTTTGTCCTTTTGTTTTGTATCTTTTGTCCAGTTTGCAGTTTTTGTAATTCTCTGTAGCTGGAAGCTCTTGCGGGCTGAAATTGCCACTCCTGTGTCATGAGTTGACACAGGAGTCTTAAAGTAATTTCAGGATGGTTTTTGAAAGGGTTTTCAGTTGACCGTGAAGTCCTCTTTTGTATCCTTCTGCTATCTAGTAAGTGGACCTCTCTTTGCTAAATCTACTTTCATTCTGTGTATGTCTTTTCCTCTTAATTCACCGTTATTACATGTGGGGGGCTGCTATCATCTTTTGGGGTATTTCCCTAGAGGTAAGCCAGGTCTGTTTCTTCCTCTACCAGGCGTAGTTAGTCCTCCGGCTGGCGCGTGGCATCTAGGAAGCCGTAGGTATGCTCCCTGGCTACTATTAGTTGTGTGGTAGATTTAGCTCACGGTCAACTCGAGTTTCCATCACCCGAGAGCTCGTTCGTTATTTATATGTTTCTTACGTTCCCTTGCCATTGGGAACCATGACACTATGCGCGAGTATAGTAAGGAGTCCCTGGAAAAGGGACATATTCGTCCTTCTTCATCACCTTTAGGAGCCGGTTTTTTCTTTGTCTCTAAAAAGGATGGCTCTCTGAGGCCTTGTATTGATTATCGACTCCTGAATAAAATTACAGTCAAATATCAGTATCCGTTGCCTTTGCTGACTGATTTGTTTGCTCGCATAAGGGGGGCTAAGTGGTTCTCTAAGATTGATCTTCGTGGGGCGTATAATTTGGTGCGTATTAAGCAGGGGGATGAGTGGAAAACCGCATTTAATACGCCTGAGGGCCATTTTGAGTATTTGGTAATGCCATTCGGCGTTTCTAATGCACCTTCTGTCTTTCAGTCCTTAATGCATGATATTTTCCGTGAATATTTGGATAAATTTATGATTGTGTACTTGGATGATATTTTGATTTTTTCTGATGACTGGGAGTCTCATGTTCAGCAGGTCAGGAGGGTTTTTCAGGTTTTGCGGGAGAATTTTTTGTGTGTAAAGGGTTCAAAGTGTGTTTTTGGGGTTCAAAAAATTTCCTTTTTGGGGTACATTTTTTCCCCTTCTTCTATTGAGATGGACCCTGTCAAGGTTCGGGCTATTTACAACTGAACGCAGCCTACTTCTCTGAAGAGTCTTCAGAAATTCTTGGGCTTTGCTAATTTTTATCGTCGATTTATAGCTGGTTTTTCTGGCGTTGCTAAACCTCTGACGGATTTGACTAAAAAGGGTGCTGATGTTGCCAATTGGTCCCCTGCTGCTGTGGAGGCCTTTCGGGAGCTTAAGCGCCGCTTTTTGTCTGCCCCTGTGTTGCGCCAGCCTGATGTTTCTCTTCCCTTTCAGGTTGAGGTTGATGCTTCCGAGATCGGAGCGGGGGCGGTTTTGTCGCAGAGAAGTTCCGACTGCTCAGTGATGAGACCTTGTGCGTTCTTTTCGCGAAAATTTTCGGCCGCCGAGCGAAACTATGATGTTGGTAATCGGGAGCTTTTGGCCATGAAGTGGGCATTTGAGGAGTGGCGTCATTGGCTTGAGGGTGCCAGACATCAGGTGGTAGTTTTGACTGATCACAAGAATTTAATTTATTTGGAGTCTGCCAGGCGCCTGAATCCTAGACAGGCACGTTGGTCGTTGTCCTTTTCCCGGTTTAATTTTGTGGTCTCGTACTTACCGGGTTCTAGGAATGTGAAGGCAGATGCTCTTTCTAGGAGTTTTGAGCCTGACTCTCCTGGGAATTCTGAACCTGCTGGTGTCCTTAAGGATGGGGTGGTTTTGTCTGCTGTCTCTCCAGATCTGCGACGTGCTTTGCAAGAATTTCAGGCGGATAGACCTGATCGTTGTCCGTCTGGTAGACTGTTTGTTCCTGACGATTGGACCACTAGAGTCATCTCGGAAGTTCATTCTTCTACTCTGGCAGGTCATCCGGGAATTTTTGGCACCAGAGATTTGGTGGCTAGATCCTTCTGGTGGCCTTCCCTGTCTCGAGATGTGCGTGTTTTTGTGCAGTCTTGCGATGTGTGTGCTCGGGCCAAGCCTTGTTGCTCTAGGGCTAGTGGGTTGTTGTTGCCCTTGCCTATTCCTAAGAGGCCTTGGACGCACATCTCTATGGACTTTATCTCGGATCTCCCTGTTTCTCAGAAGATGTCTGTCATCTGGGTGGTGTGTGACCGTTTTTCTAAAATGGTTCATTTGGTGCCATTGCCTAAGTTGCCTTCCTCATCTGAGTTGGTCCCTCTGTTTTTTCAAAATGTGGTTCACTTGCATGGTATTCCGGAAAACATCGTTTCTGACAGGGGTACCCAGTTCGTGTCTAGATTTTGGCGGGCAGTCTGTGCCAGGTTGGGCATTGATTTGTCCTTTTCGTCTGCATTCCATCCTCAGACCAATGGCCAGACGGAGCGAACTAATCAAACTTTGGAGACTTATTTGAGGTGTTTTGTGTCTGCGGATCAGGATGATTGGGTTGCCTTTCTGCCGTTGGCGGAGTTTGCTCTTAATAATCGGGCTAGTTCTGCCACTTTGGTTTCTCCTTTCTTTTGCAATTCAGGGTTTCATCCGCGTTTTTCATCTGGTCAGGTTGAATCTTCGGATTGTCCTGGAGTGGATGCGGTGGTGGATCGGTTGCATCGGATTTGGGGACAAGTGGTGGATCATTTGGAATTGTCCCAGGAGAGGACTCAGCAGTTTGCTAACCGTCGTCGTCGTGTTGGTCCCCACCTTCGCGTTGGGGACTTGGTGTGGTTGTCTTCCCGTTTTGTCCCTATGAGGGTTTCTTCTCCCAAATTTAAGCCTCGGTTCATCGGTCCTTATAGGATTTTGGAGATTCTTAACCCTGTTTCCTTTCGTTTGGACCTCCCGGCATCTTTCGCTATCCATAATGTGTTCCATCGGTCGTTGTTGCGGAGATAAGAGGTACCGGTGGTTCCTTCTACTGAACCTCCTGCTCCTGTGCTGGTGGAGGGTGAATTGGAGTACGTCGTAGAGAAGATCTTGGACTCCCGTATTTCCAGACGGAGACTTCAATATCTGGTTAAATGGAAAGGCTATGGTCAGAAAGATAATTCTTGGGTAACTGCCTCTGATGTTCATGCCTCGGATTTGGTTCGTGCCTTTCATAGGGCTCATCCAGATCGCCCTGGCGGTTCTTGTGAGGGTTCGGTGCCCCCTCCTTAAGGGGAGGGTACTGTTGTGTATCCGCTTTTTGGGCTCCCCTGGTGGTTGCTGGTGGTACTGGTGACTTGTTTGCACTTTGCTGCTTCTGTTCACCTGCTTCCATCAGTGTTTGGGAGTTTCCTATTTAGCCTTGCTCTCCAGTCATTTCCTTGCCGGTCATCATTGTAACCAGAGCCTTCGGTTGCATGTTCCTGCTACTAGTCTGCTGATCAGCTAAGTGGACTTTGTCCTTTTGTTTTGTATCTTTTGTCCAGTTTGCAGTTTTTGTAATTCTCTGTAGCTGGAAGCTCTTGCGGGCTGAAATTGCCACTCCTGTGTCATGAGTTGACACAGGAGTCTTAAAGTAATTTCAGGATGGTTTTTGAAAGGGTTTTCAGTTGACCGTGAAGTCCTCTTTTGTATCCTTCTGCTATCTAGTAAGTGGACCACTCTTTGCTAAATCTTTCTTTCATTCTGTGTATGTCTTTTCCTCTTAATTCACCGTTATTACATGTGGGGGGCTGCTATCATCTTTTGGGGTATTTCCCTAGAGGTAAGCCAGGTCTGTTTCTTCCTCTACCAGGCGTAGTTAGTCCTCCGGCTGGCGCGTGGCATCTAGGAAGCCGTAGGTATGCTCCCTGGCTACTATTAGTTGTGTGGTAGATTTAGCTCACGGTCAACTCGAGTTTCCATCACCCGAGAGCTCGTTCGTTATTTATATGTTTCTTACGTTCCCTTGCCATTGGGAACCATGAAAATTCCCGGTGACTACCTCTTGTAGGTCATCAAGAGAATGCCAAGAGTGTGCAAAGCAGTCATCAAAGCAAAAGGTGGCTACTTTGAAGAACCTAGAATATAAGACATATTTTCAGTTGTTTCACACTTTTCACTTTTTTTGTTAAGTATATAATTCCACGTGTTAATTCATAGTTTTGATGCCTTCAGTGTGAATGTAAAATTTTCATAGTCATGAAAATACAGAAAAATCTTCAAATGAGAATGTGTGTCCAAACTTTTGGTCTGTACTGTACACCACACATAAGAGATACTAGCATGCCCGTGTTCGCCGCTGGACCCCTTTTATGTCCTAGGCTCCACCCCAAACACTCTTGCCCAGTGAGCCGAGACATCGCCCACTGGCCAATCCTGGTGCTGCCACATAACCATAGCAGCTACCGTCCGATCACCAATGAGCAGATGGCACATCACTGACATGCTCAGTAGGGTGAACTCTGGACTTAGACTCCCAAGCGTCAAGCTGTGCCTGCATATCGCTGGTTACCATAGACTTGGCTGGAGAGCCAGCAGTAACCAACCGAATACCACAAGTCTGAGCAAGACATTGGGAGAGACATCTGTGCTGAGCAACACCCGCAGCGGCCGGACCAGAATGGAAGACCACAGCACCAGGCACTGCTTGGGATCTATCCCTCACAGCGGGAGAATCCCGACGCCTAACAGTTGATTTCTTATTTTATCTACCATTGTCATAGAGAAAAATTTAAATCCATAAGACATCTCCTGAGAGGGGACATATCAGCCACAAATTGAAGATATGGGATTAATTATAGTTGGGAAAGAGAAAAACTAATTATAACTGGAGAAGTAGCAGGGAACTGACACTTAACCTCCTTTGAAGTAGGGGAATCCTGCAGTGAATAGGTAAATGCAACAGAATATCTACTGTGTCAGGGTCACTGGCACAGTATATTGGAGGAGATATGTGTCACAAAGATTGCTTTCTTCCCTGATCTAGAAACCCCCAAGTTTCTCTCCAGCATGCTATGTGCTGAAGGAGCTAATCAACCATGTTATGGGACGGGTTTGTAGGTAAGTAGGTAAGAGATGGTTGCAACACCTACTCACCATATCTCCACCTCAAGAGTGTTGCTGGGATGTTAAATGTACAGCCACTGTTTTTTTTCTCTGTGTGTTGTGGTTTGGAGAGGAGAGACTCCAGATGTGGCTCCAGGTGGAGGTGAAGACACATGGCGGTCTAACCAGGCGAACCCCTCAGACATATGTGCAGCGCCCCAGAGTCCTGGTCGTTGCAGTACTGTGGCTCCGCCGCTATGGGGAGCTACGGTGCGTCCGATGGCACTGAAGGAGTTCATCTGATCAGGTATCACAGACACCAATACATTTCACAGCTGGGCCTCCGGGGGGAGCTAAGGGTGCTATTTATTAGGCCACTCCCCACCATAGTGGGTAAACTGGGGGTCAGGCAGGAAGTTAGATCAGAAAGCTGACTGGATTGGACGAAGCAACACCTAGTGGCAGAGGGTGTTGTGGAGGAAGAGACAGTAGGGTCTCTGTCAGGGGTGGGATCCTGACAGAGGCTTGGCATAGAAGAGAACGTAACGGGTCCGCGCCAGCTCCGGGAAGCGGCGGGGCCCAAGAAAGGACGAGAAGCGAGATAGATTGTGCTGAGTGAGAAACGAGATCAAAGCAATAGGAGAATACCAGTAGGGGTCATGCTGTAAGACCGGAGCAACACCCTACTGAGGCGCATTACCGGTGGCCGGAACGCCGAGGGAGTATTATAACAATCAGCTTCAAGCAATACTCTAAACAGCGGCAGGACAGTCAGTTTAAGGCGGGCTGTCTAACACATATCACCTATGCAGTCTTGGGGGGCAACTTGTGGAGAGGGGCGACTCTAGGGTCCCGGAAGAGCTCCGAGCCTACCCGTCAAACGGGTGCCGTCCCAACCAGAACATCAGGGAGGGACGGAGGATTAGAAGAACATCATTTAATCGAGTTGTGAGGGAACTTAAGAAACAGACACAACGGTTGTGGGGACTTTCCGTAAGCACAGCAGGGAAGGACCGCAACACATAGCGCTAGAAGGAAGGCACCGATTTCCACTTGTGAGGAGAACTCTGGAGGTGCCATTGGACCGGCCGGACTTGCGCAGCCTGGTGAGCCGTATTCTGGACTGAGGACCCAGAGATCTTCAGTAAAGAGGTAAAGAGACTGCAACCTGGTGTCCTCGTTATTTACCACACCGCACCACCACCGTCATCCACACCTATCATTCACTGAGCGCCCCACGGCAGGGTCACGGACCGGGGCCTAGCCGCTGTGACAACCCCAGAAGCAGAGACCCGTAGGCCCGGTACCGGGTACCCCTCGGCCCTGCGGCGGTGGGGGCGCTACAACTTGGCGTCACGAACAGGATCTACTTAAGCCTGAAGAATCAGGTCATGTGTGCCTTAGAACTGTGGTCTACTGTGCTAGGACTGTATTATGTTGCAAAGACTGTGTTCCGACATTCCCCGCCAAAACCGCCGCCATTATAACACTTTGTGGCGCGCAGGGAGCATGGGGCGTGTTCTCGTGGGCGTAGCTTGGAAGAGTGGCGCGAAGATGGAGCCCGCCCCTCACCGATATTACTATGTCCAGAGAATATGCCCATCAAGGAGAAGGGCCCGCCTCCTAGTGTGGGATGGTGGAGGAGAGAAAGGCCGCCCTCCGGACGGGGAGGGGAAAGAACTTCTGGAGACCACGAGGCAGAATCCGATTGGCAGCATGGAGTGCGGAAGTCACCCCGGGGAGGGAGAGAAGACCTTTGCCAGGTTCTACCAATGGGAGCCGGCGGAGTCCTTACCAGGCTGCGCTAATCAGGAAATCCTCGGGGCAGAAGTGGAGGAGCTGTGCCGGCAGTTCCGGAGTCTGTGCCAGCGAGCAACCACCCCTGGCGAGGAGCCGAACCCGCACCAGGTATCGGTCCCGCAGCCGACAACGGAGGAGGCCGACACCGGAGATGCATCGGAGGCAGGTAACAGCGCCGATCCCGGCTTGGCGATTGAAGAGCCCCTGCTGGTGGACGTAGACTCACCCCCACCACGACCACCCGGGCGAGTGTGTAGCCGCATCGAGTGCGAGAGGCCCTGGGAAACTCTGCAGACGGCCGATCGCCCCCTACGGCCCATCAAACAACCCACGCAGCTCCAGGGAGAATGGGTAACCTTCAAATGGACCCGCGCGGCCACTACCAATCTGATGGGGTTTCCAGGGGATGCCCAAGAGGAGGGGGAGAGTATCGAAGTCATCCGCCAGCGGGAGTACCGCCAACAGCTGCGCCAGCAAGAGGAAGAGTGGGCCCACAAGAAGGAGCTCCGGCGTCAGGCTGAGCAAGAGAAGGACCTTCAGAATAAAGCCCAAGTCAGGCAAGTTGCTGAGGAGAACTGGGGGCCGCAGCGCTATGGCGTGATCAATACCTTCCGGCTGCAGGGAGGTTGGGGCTTCATTAAGGAGCCCGGTCTTGCCTTGGAAGTGTTTGTAAACCGGCGGGATGTAGAGGCGCACCTCATTGAAGGACACCCAGGCCGGGATCTTTACCCAGGAGACCGGGTTCGGTACACTCGCCACTGGGGGGATAAGGGGTGGTATGCCCTACACGTACGCAAATACAAGCCGGAAGTGACCGTACCATCCTCTGATGATTCATCAAAGCCGGCGGTTATTGCCCCGATCTCCCTGTGCGCCAAATGCCTGCGGGCCATCACTCCAAGGAGAACCGTGAGTACCCAGACCCCTATCCGGGGTGCGGACGCCCTCTATGTGGTGGCGGGGGGAGACCGGTACTTGCGGAAGCCGCCCCCAGATCTGGAAGGCTAAACCTCGATACCAGGAATCTGTAAATAGTTACTGTTTCCTGTTTGGCTGCTAAACCCGTCCAGGGTAAACTCTTAAAGGGATCCCTTTGTTGACCTGGGATCCCTATTGTTTTTGGTTATTTTCTATTTTTCTACGTTATTTAAAAAGAACTGCTGAAATCATGAACAGTGCATGATCCGAACTTCTTGTATATAGTTTGCACCTTATTAAAGGCGCTCCCTACTGGTTTTACTTAAAGAAGGACTCTTTGCGAAGATACCGCACTGGAACCTTTGCTGAGTATGGACTGGTAGCTTGAGAAGATACGCTACCTCACAGAGACTTGGTCCCCTCTTAAAGGGGATGTTCATTTGCCGCATCTCGATAGTAATATTGCTTAAGACAAGTAGCAATAATGTTGATGAGAGAAAAGTGATGATAATGTTTGTACGAGGAAGTTATATGTGTTCAACTGGTTAATTGTGAAGAAATGTTAATGATGTTATCTGAGAAGAAAAAGGTGAAAGATAGAAGAAGGATGCAGTGGACCCGTAGAGATAGACGTGGTGTCCAGCATGCATAGAAAGAAAGATAATGAGAAGGTTTAAAGTTATGAGAAGAAAATGTTTTGATAATGTTGATAGATAGTTAGGATAGAAGGTAAACCCTTAGTCCTCATAGGAGTCATGTAGAGATGACTTAGTGCTCTTAAACTGAAAGTAATGTTATGTTCTATACTGTGTATAGTAGTTGAAAAGGCAGTAGGCCCTGGCTGAACGGGGCAGTCCTGTAACAGAAAGGAGAGGCAGTAGGTCTGGTGCCGATAGGACAGGCGGTCCTGCAGATTCAAAGTAGGAGAATGTAAAAGTTAAATTACCTTATAATGTGATTATAGGAAGGTCTTTAGTGGATTAAGAGTGTATGTCCTTAAAGGCAAAGTTAAATTATTGTTCAGCAAGTTTTGCACTTAGTAGAATACCCGGTTGGGTAAGAGAAGTTAATTATAGCATGTTGCTATGATATTTTACCATGTTTGTAACGTTCAAGTGTCCTCACCTCCCATAAAGGGAAGCTCTGTTCAAATATGCTTATTGTTATTGCACTCAACAAAATTGTATGTCTTTTTGCTAACTTGTATTGTTGTTTTCTTCCCAGTCCCGGAGTACTGTGTTTAACCAGGGGGGAGTGCAGCGCCCCAGAGTCCTGGTCGTTGCAGTACTGTGGCTCCGCCGCTATGGGGAGCTACGGTGCGTCCGATGGCACTGAAGGAGTTCATCTGATCAGGTATCACAGACACCAATACATTTCACAGCTGGGCCTCCGGGGGGAGCTAAGGGTGCTATTCATTAGGCCACTCCCCACCATAGTGGGTAAACTGGGGGTCAGGCAGGAAGTTAGATCAGAAAGCTGACTGGATTGGACGAAGCAACACCTAGTGGCAGAGGGTGTTGTGGAGGAAGAGACAGTAGGGTCTCTGTCAGGGGTGGGATCCTGACAGAGGCTTAGCATAGAAGAGAACGTAACGGGTCCGCGCCAGCTCCGGGAAGCGGCGGGGCCCAAGAAAGGACGAGAAGCGAGATAGATTGTGCTGAGTGAGAAACGAGATCAAAGCAATAGGAGAATACCAGTAGGGGTCATGCTGTAAGACCGGAGCAACACCCTACTGAGGCGCATTACCGGTGGCCGGAACGCCGAGGGAGTATTATAACAATCAGCTTCAAGCAATACTCTAAACAGCGGCAGGACAGTCAGTTTAAGGCGGGCTGTCTAACACATATCACCTATGCAGTCTTGGGGGGCAACTTGTGGAGAGGGGCGACTCTAGGGTCCCGGAAGAGCTCCGAGCCTACCCGTCAAACGGGTGCCGTCCCAACCAGAACATCAGGGAGGGACGGAGGATTAGAAGAACATCATTTAATCGAGTTGTGAGGGAACTTAAGAAACAGACACAACGGTTGTGGGGACTTTCCGTAAGCACAGCAGGGAAGGACCGCAACACATAGCGCTAGAAGGAAGGCACCGATTTCCGCTTGTGAGGAGAACTCTGGAGGTGCCATTGGACCGGCCGGACTTGCGCAGCCTGGTGAGCCGTATTCTGGACTGAGGACCCAGAGATCTTCAGTAAAGAGGTAAAGAGACTGCAACCTGGTGTCCTCGTTATTTACCGCACCGCACCACCACCGTCATCCACACCTATCATTCACTGAGCGCCCCACGGCAGGGTCACGGACCGGGGCCTAGCCGCCGTGACAACCCCAGAAGCAGAGACCCGTAGGCCCGGTACCGGGTACCCCTCGGCCCTGCGGCGGTGGGGGCGCTACATATGGACTTTGATATATGTAGTCATTTTGTTTTGCAGTTATGCCAGAAAGGCCATGTTTACTTTGCTGAACCCTGCTATAGGTTATGCTGTCTCATAATAAACCAGCAGGTGATTTACCACAAGAAGAGTTCCTGTGTCTACTTCTGGAAGCAGCTGAGTGAGTCAACCCATCACACTACTCTGGGAGCTAAACACCAAAGCTAGGATTCATTTTTTTTTTTCATTGCCAGGGAATTATAGGGGTTTCCTTTGTTCAAATCATTTTTCTGAGACCTTTTGGAGCCAATGGTCAGTGCTAAATACTGGGGTTTGCGTCAATCCGATATTTATGGGAGATACAGTATATTTTTGGCATAGTAGGTAAGGAATGATCATAACACATTCACTCACATCACCATAAGACTGGCAGAATCTCTCAAACTTAATATTGCTCCAATGGATGGTACTATCCATACCAAGTTTCATCTCTATAGACAGGTAAAATTGTGAATAGAAACATGACAACAAGATCTACCGCCTGGGACCTCCATGGGGGAAGATATCCTGTAAGTTGGGGGATCTCATAAAATTCTGAAAGACCTAGTGTCACGCTGCTGCTATGCAGGTAGATGCAAGCTCCACTAGATGGCAACAGAGTGGCGGGAGGACTGCACACTGCCAGAGAAGACCTGCAGTGCAGCAGCAAGGCTATCACCAGGTGGCAGCAGGATAGTCAAACAAGCGGGTTCGATATTAGTCAGTCACACCCACGAGACAGACTAGCGGTGGACTCCGCATCTCACTCTAGACCTCCTGACCTCTAAGCACAATGTTCTTTTCCATCTGGCTAGATGGACGGTTTATTCTAAGCAATCAGAGCAGGTGATCACAGATTTATGATCAACCTTTATGCATTTCTTTCAACTTTATTAGTAAGTAACTGATGACGGTCTCCTGTGACCAAAACGTTTACTAGTACTACGAATAAATCTAGTGCTATTAAAAACTTAAAGGGAACCTGTCACCACGTTTTTGGAAGATGGGATAAAAATAGCGTTAAATAGGGGCAGAGGTGGGCGTTACATTAGTGTGTGTGTTATGCGTTTATTACCCACCTAAGTTGCCGAAATAACTTTGCAAAGTCTCCGTTTTCGCCTGTCAATCAGGCTGGTCAGGTCGCATGGGCGTTGTCTTCCCCCAGATTTGGCGTAGTTTTCCGTTGGTGGCGTAGTGGTGTGCGCATGCCCAAAGTCCGGAATCCTCTTCCAGGGGATTTAAAATAGCGAGGTGTTCGTTATTGCATTGGTGATCGGTGGGCGCGGCCATCTTCCTTTGGCCGCGCGTGCGCAGAAGCGGCGCTCTGCTGGCCGCGGCTTCAGGAAAATGGCCGCCGCGATATCCATCTGCGCACGCGCGGCATCCCGCGGCCATTTTCCTGAAGCCGCGGCCAGCAGAGCGCCGCTTCTGCGCACGCGCGGCCAAAGGAAGATGGCCGCGCCCACCGATCACCAATGCAATAACGAACACCGCGCTATTTTAAATCCCCTGGAAGAGGATTCCGGACTTTGGGCATGCGCACACCACTACGCCACCAACGGAAAACTACGCCAAATCTGGGTGAAGACACCACGCCCATGTGACCTGACCAGCCTGATTGACAGGCGAAAACGGAGACTTTGCAAAGTTATTTCGGCAACTTAGGTGGGTAATAAACGCATAACACACACACTAATGTAACGCCCACCTCTGCCCCTATTTAACGCTATTTTTATCCCATCTTCCAAAAACGTGGTGACAGGTTCCCTTTAAGTTGAGTGCCAGGTTCTCTTTATCTATATCCAGGTGTGGAAACTTACCTGTGCACCTCTCACAGTAGTGCTCATGCTTTGCTCTAACATGTGTTTTCTTAAGGAGTACCTCCCTCTGCTAAGTCATTTCCGTAACATCTAGTTTAGTAATTTTCTTTTTTTATCCCTTTTATTTTATGTAATTGTATATACCATATTGTTTTGGTCTCATTTTGTATCACCTTTGTATATTTTTATAAACACTGCCTATCTTTCCGGATTAAATACATAAAACTTAATAGCCATAGGCTACCTTGTAATGGGTGTTCAATCAGCCTTTATAAACAATTGGTGGTGGCAGCTAGTAGTTGCCTTTCTTATTGTGGAGTTGGCAGTGACCATAAAAGGGACATATACAGTTGTGCTCAAAAGTTTACATACCCCGGCAGAATTTTTGCTTTCTTGGCCTTTTTTCAGAGAATATAAATGATAACCCCAAAACTTTTTCTCCACTCATGGTTAGTGGTTGGGTGAAGCCATTTATTGTCAACCCAAAATAGCCAAATGACCCTGATCAAAAGTTTATATACCCCATTTCTTAATACCATGTATTGCCCCCTCTAACATTAATGACAGTTTGAAGTGTTTTGTGGTAGTTGTGGATGAATTCCTTTATTTTCTCAGATGGTAAAGCTGCCCACTCTTCTTGGCAAAAAGCCTCCAGTTCCTGTAAATTCCTGGGCTGTCTAGCATGAACTGCATGCTTGAGATCTCCCCAGAGTGGCTCAATGATAATGAGGTCAGGAGACTGAGATGGCCATTCCAGAACCTTCACTTTGTTCTGCTGTAGCCAATGAGAGGTCTATTTGGCCTTGTGTTTTGGATGATTGTCAAGTTGGAACGTCCAAGTATGTCATATGTGCAGCTTCCGGGCTGATGAGTGCAAATTTTCCTCCAGTATTTGCTGATAACGTGCTGCAATCATCTTTCCTTCAACTTTGACCAAGTTTGCTGTGCCTCTGTACCTCTTACATCCCCAAAACATCAGAGATCCACCTCCATGCTTTACAGTAGGAATGGTGTTCCTTTTATCAGAGGCCTTGTTGACCTATATTCAAATGTAACGTTTATGATTGTGGCCAAAAAGTTCCATTTTAGTTTAATCACTCCAAATTACCTTGTTCCAGAAGTTTTGAGGCTTGTCTCTGTTCTGTTTTGTGTACTGTAGGTGAGATACTTTGTGGCATTTGCGCAGTAATGGCTTTGTTCTGGCGACTCGACCATGCAGCCTATTTTTCTTCAAGTGCCTCCGTATTGTGCATCTTGAAATAGCCACGCCGCTAGTTTTCAGAGAGTCCTGTATTTCAGCTGATGTTATTTGTGGGTTTTTCTTTGAATCCAGAACAATTTTCCTGGCAGTTGTGGACGACATTTTGTTGGTCTACCTGACAGCGGTTTTGTTTTTTACAGAGCCCCTGATTTTCCATTTGTTAATCACAGTTTGAACACTGCTGACATCAATTCCTTGAATATCTTTTTGTATCCCTTTCCTGTTTTATACAGTTCAACTACCTTTTCCCGTAGATCCATTGACAATTAATTTGCTTTCCCCATGACTCACAATCCAGAAATGTCAGTGGCTGCATGAAAGATGCAAGAGCTTGTCTGGATTCCTGAAACTCACGCAGCTTTTATGCACACACACTGATTACAAGCAAACAGGTCACTGGTGAGGATGTTACCTTTAGTAGCCATTCAAACCCATTTGTATCAACTTATGTGTATATTATCAGGCCAAAATCACCAGGGTATGAAAACTTTTGATCAGGGTCATTTGGATGTTTTGGGTTGTCATTTTTATTTAAAAAGAGAAAACACAGTAGTCTTAATATATACTTACCTTGTAATGTCCGGATCCCAGAATTCCAAGCGACGGAAGTTCGCCGACCTCCATATTGATACACCCAAGTGATGTGTGTCTCAATATGGAAACTGCAGGTGGTACCAGCCTCTTGCACGGTACCACCAGCGGAACACGGTCGCACCACACACACACACACACTGTATACGCCGTATGCACCACACACACATACACACACTGTATACGCATGCAGCCTCTTACGCAGTACCATCAGCGGAACACCGTCGCGAACACGCCGCCGCCGGGATCAGCCGAATCATTCACTGACCGCCATCATCTTTGTACAGGAGGAGCGCATGCCTAGTTTTAAAGTGACCGCCGCTATCTGTCTGCACAAAGATGGCGGCAGTCTAATTTACTGCGCCTGCGTGAATTCCTCGCAGACGCAGTGAACCATTCGGCTGATCCCAGCAGCAGATGCGCGACATGTCAACAGGCAGAGGAAGCCGGTCACCTTACAAGGGTTTTCCCACAAATGAAAGTTCATTTTAAAAATTGTCTGTGTCTGACCGAGTATGTAGCATACTACATCTCTGGCAGGGGATTAAGCAAAAGACAATACTGACATTACAGCAGGGGATCACAAAGGATTTCTTTTGTCAGGTAAAATATTTCACTGACTGTTTTTAACACTATTTTACCTCACAAAATGTATTTTCTGCAATCTCCTGCTTTAATGTCAGTATTGTCTCTTGCTTCCTCCCCTGCCCAGGAGCTGTAGTATGTCCGGTACACGGTCAGACACAGACAATTTTTAAAATGAACTTTTGTTCGTGGGAAAACCCCTTTAAAAAGCAAATATCAATTCCAACATGACTCCTCAAAAAAAGTATGCCAATGACAATGAAAGGAAAGCAGCAAAGACACAATGTCGAAGACAACAAGGGGCAAATGAGACTCTTGAAGAGCAACAGCATCGCTGGGACAAAAACAATGGATATAAGCGTAGGCGTCAAGCACATGAGTCCCCTGATTGAAAAGTCATTAGATTATCACAGGATGCCATTAGGCAACAATAGCACCGCAATCAGAAATCTGCAGTCTCAGCACATGAAGGGAGAACACAGTACAGGAGAGAGACAGCAGACAAGGAGGATAACACATGGGGTGAACAGGTCAAAGAAAAGAGTATAGACGGGAGAAGTCAGAACATGGGGAAAGAGAGGGTGGCTAGGTGGGTGAGCACATGGGGGGAGAGATTCTCAATGTTGCAAAGCCTGCCCCCATCATGACATTACCGCCCTACTGATACGATATCATCGTGCCTCCATCTAGTTTGACAATAAATGGCTCCATCCAACCACTAACCATGAGTGGAGAAAACATTTTGTTGTTATCATTCATATTCTCTGAAAAAAGGCCAAGAAAGCAAAAATTCTGCAGGGGGTATGTAAACTTTTGAGCACAACTGTAATTCCATGAGTTGGAATCAGAAGTATATATACTATACACTCACTGTGAGTCCCCAATAACTGGCCTAGAAGTGGAAGCAGCAGCATCCATCCTTCATCAGTCATTGCGTAATTGTCCTGAAAAATGGAGGCAGCGGAGTTGCGTCCCCTGACAAACTGGTGACAGCGATGGGATCTGTGCGATCTCTTTGGTGTCAACCTTGGCAACTGGTGGCAGCAGTGGAATCTTGGTGACTCCCCCCGGTTGTTATCTGTGACATGGACTAACTACAGCTAACTAACTGGAGGTATGTGTTGGATCTAAGAGTTGATTAAAATATCAAAAAGTGAAGATTAACAAACAGAACCTACTGTACAAAACTTACCAGGGGATTTCCATCTGACCACTGAAAGTCTCCTTCTATCGTCCGATCATTGAGGCCTGTCCATTGGTAGTCCTGATACTTATCTGCCATAAAATAAAAATATACATATATATGAAATTAGTTTATTTTTTAAACCACTCACATCCATGGTGGTCCCTACTCATAAACCTCCCATTCAGTGCTTCAGAAAAGTATTGTCATAAAAAAAATTGTGGTATGATGTACTGGTAGCTTTATTGGATTAAAACACTGGGTCCATCCAGTGCAACCTTACCAAAGTGTGGCTAAAGTTTTAAGCAATGTTGTCAATATAAATGATCAAAACAAACAAATATAATAAAAACAGGACTACAATATAAGGAAGGACTTATTTTTCCTTTATGGACAAATCATTAAAGTCATGGTAGTTTTTCGGCGAGATGTCGATGGATATGCTCTGCGATACTTGAAGATGCTCTTTTGTCACCGTGACTGACATGGTAGAACTACGGATGTCATCCAGAGTTATGTTAAATACATCACTTGTGTCCATCCAATACACTTTAAACGGTCATCCAACCTTAAGCCGCTCCATACCCATTTGACCAATGTTGGCTGCACCCAACGATATGGACAGGCTTGACTGACACACCTGTGCATTGGGGCACCGGCCAACTGGTTGTAATTCGAGATGTTGATCAGGTACCTCTGATAAGCCACTAGTAGAGATATCTGTTGGTGGGTTTCTAATAGAGAACACAAGAGTGCCCAGATGAACAACAGCTCCTGTGTATGGTTAGAGATGACTGTCGGCCGAACAATGCTATCTAATGTTTATGTGGGAGTTTTAGTCTTATCTCCTTCATGAGGCAGAAGCTCAATATTCAGATGCTTGTCTGGAGAACAAACTTCTTGGTTAGGTTTATGAACTTTACCTCCTGAGGCTTTATGATATTTCTGAGCGGCAAGACCATCTATTCCTCTGAATTCTCTAAACACATGTATGCTCGGTTCAGACAGTCATATATGTACGGTGAAAGGTAAGACTTCCATTAGAGAGTTTGTCCACCATTTTGTTACCATCATGGTATCTCTGTACACCATGATAGATCCATGTTGAAGGTCTATAGTTATTTTGAAGAACATTTACCACAACTTAATTTAAAAAAGAATCGATTTCTCAAACCACAAAAAAAATTCTGGATTTTGTGGTGTAGGTCGGAGTGGGTACTGGCGCAAATAATCCTACCTCTAGACACTGCTGAGGTTGGGCTAAGTATAATGGTAGCCTAAGCTACTTGTGAAAAATAATTCCAAATCAATTAAAATGATTTTGCTTGTCAAAATGTCATACCCTATTGGATTTTGAGGATCACCAGTTTCTTTCTTTCTGCCAAAGAAAGTTAGGCTTATTTATTTTGGCTGATTTGGCATTCACTTCTTCTAGCTTTCATATCTTCTACACTAGTTACCAAATATTGAGAGCTGTGGCCTTTAGGCCACGTGCCCACGATCTGGAAATAGCAGCGATTTGGATGGGAAAAATCATACTAGGAGTCCATAAACACATTGTAATTTCTATACTTACTGTTTATAAAGTCTTGCTCCTCCGGGGTCACAATGCTTACGAGGTGACCACCATATTCTCGACAGTGGGTTTCAGCTTCTTCCCAACTTTTACGATCATAGAAATGCTTGTAGCAGAATCCTTGGAAGGTGTCCCAATCCTCAAGACATTTATCCACATCTAACCAGAGACATTGACATAGAACATAAGTTCAGGAGCCGAAGGAAGATGTTCAGCAATGGCATAGAGAATTTCTTCTGAAATCTAAGATGGTCCCTCATAAGGCAACACCACTTCTCTAGTTATAACTCAAAATTGGTCTTGGGATTGAACCTTAATGTGTTTGGCTGGATGTTGTGATGGAAATACAAGCACATTTGGCTTTGAAAGTATATGGAATGGGCAGGAAGAGAAAAGGTTTATTACCTTAAATTAGTTATATTTGTGTCTTGGAAACTATATGGCCGGTGTGCTTTTGTTATCTTGCGGTTACAATCTCCAAACTTGTTGATATCCAGCTGGTGTTTAAAGCCGAAGTTCACATGTGACCCATGATGCTATTCCATGATGCTATTCTATGCAGACCCTATCCATCTAATCACAGACATTCATGTCTGTTTTATGTTCTGCAAAATACAGAAGTAACTTGGAAAGTGGAGACAATTTAGTGTAAGAGCTATTGGTGAATTATGTCTCTTGGATCCCCATATGTCAACATTCTCTGAACCACTGTGTAACACTACATGTGTGCCAATATTTTTCATTGTAGTTTTTTGGGAGTGGCCATTTTGGCAAATCACATAAACTTCAACAGAGAGAGACACATGCATGGGTGGTATTTGTGTTTCTAGAGTGATAATGGGAGAAAGGTTCTTCTGATATGTCAAAGTCCTGGAAAAGGAGCTGGCAATTATTTAACATTTATAACATATTCTGTTACTGTCCCATATGCCCCAAATTGTAATACCTTTGTAATAGAGATAAAACACCTACTGTGCATGACAGCGCAGCAAATACTGCTTCTGATCGACAGTCACTGCAGTGAAATTCTCCAAGTGGACTGCGGTGAGCTCGCCTCTGCACTGTGAGACTTTTTCTCACTGTGCTAGTGGTGATCTCACTGAGGTCACCACAGTTCATTGGCCTGGCTTTGAATGCAGCCTCAGTGACCGGCAGTAACCTTCATGATGTCACCGCTGGTCACTGATGCTGCTCGCGCAGCAGCTCATTCACTTGTGGTTCTCAGCCTAGACGGTCGCTTCTTGTCACCTTTCAGGTTGAAAACTGTTTACCCACCAAACATGGATTACAGCATGGGACAGAACGACCGACAGGTGAGGGATATGGTTGTCTCTTATTTTTGTATTATTACAGGAGACAAGAGCTTGGGTGGAATTAGGCGTTAGGTGAATATAACTGGATTTGTTATTTTTAAATAAAAAAGTAAAAGTGTGTTTTGTTTTATTATAAATAAAGACTTTATTCTTGCCATGTCTGTATTTTCCATGTAACTATAGTATTAGTAATTGATAGGTGTCTTATAGACGCCTCTCCAACACTAAGCTGTGGGCTTCATGTCACCTGACAATACAAAGGTGACATCAACCCAACAAATATGAACCCCACTTGCCACCACTACAGGGCAAGTGGGAAAAGCTGGGCTAATAGATGCGTCTTTTCTGGGTGGCTGCAGGCTGCTACTTTTAGGCTGGGGGGTCCAATATCCATGGCCGCTTACAAACCTGAGAATACCAGCCCCCCAGCTGTCTGCTTTAGCTTGGCTGGGTGTCAAAAATGGGGGGATCCCATGCCATTTTTTAAAATTATTTATTTAAATAATTAAAAAATACAGCATGGGGACCCCTCTATAACCAGCCTTTCTGAGGCTGACAGCTGAGGGTTGCAGCCCCCAGCTGGGAGTTTTGCCTGGCTGCTTATCAAAAATACAGTGGAATCAATGCCAGTTTTTTTGTATTATTTATTTATAACGCAGGCGCTGGCTGATGAATTACTCCCATCAACAGCTCCTACTCTCTCTGTTATTAGCAGGCGTGGGTTAATGGCAGCAGTAGTCCCATCAGCTGTCACCAGTGACCGGGGGTAAACTTTATATCTCCGATCAGAGATGCGCTATCACGCTGTATTTTGACAGCTTGGGAACTGCAGCTGTCTGACCGGTGGTGATTTTACCGCTGATCAGAAGTGGTGTTTGCCATGTTGTCATGCACATGATGTTCGGGCCCTTCATTCAAGTGAATGAGGTGCGGGTTCGGGTCCGGGTACTGTTCTGTACCCGAACCGGAACTTTTGGTAACTGTTTTGCCGAACTCTCAGAACCCGAACATCCAGGTGTCCGCCTATGTCTACTTTATATATTTTATTGTGGTCCAACAAATTCCTTCAATCTGACACTGTGGACCTCGGACCAGAAAAGGGTGTGTAATGCTACTGTAGAGAAAAGAAAAAAATAATGCAAACATTTCTCTCCTCAAGAAGGTAAAAACTAATGTGCACTTGAGCTATATGTGGCCCTAGAGATTCTGCTTTATTTCTTTTGGAGGAAAGCTATTTTGCATACTATGTTACTGAAGTATAGCTTTTGCCCTAAACCTAATAATATCAGTCTCTTCCTTTGCGTTTGTTACATTGTCTACTAAGTGTAGTATTTCCAGATTTCCATTTCAGAATCTGAAACTAGCATAAGATCAATACATCTATTTGATATACTCAAGAGAGAAAGTAAACCTGAATGAAAATGATTGTACAATTTAATTTTAAATAATTCTGGAATAGAAGATACTAGTTTTACTATGTTATTCAAAAATATGCAATGTAACTGGTTTGATTTTAACTAGTTTTCTATTATTTATAATGGTATAATGTTGGGGCTGCAGTAAGACCATAGCAGTCCCCTTTTAATTGTAAAGTTGACTTTTTCTTGTATAGAAGTTGATCACAATTTTTAATTCCCATTGGATCTACCTAGACAATGACCTGACAATAGCCCCATCATAGTATTATAGGTAGTACTCCCATTAAGAGCCCAGGAAAACTGCCAATTGTTGCTAGCTGTTTACTACTTACCTCTCTCTTTAATGTCATCAGATTATATTATACCTTTTATATTCTCCTCATAGAGATCATGTATAACAGATAATTCCCCACCTTATTCCATGTAGACAGTGAAGTACAAGATCAAAGAATAGTATGTCCAAATGGTCTTAACTATTTTACTGTATGAGGTCCAAAAATTTTAACTATTAGTTCTGCACAAGACTATTCTGTAATACAGTACAGACCAAAAGTTTGGACACACCTTCTCATTTAAAGATTTTTCATGACTATGAAAATTGTACATTCACACTGAAGGCATCTAAACTATGAATTAACACATGTGGAATTATATACTTAACAAAAAAAGTGTGAAACAACTGAAATTATGTCTTATATTCTAGGTTCTTCAAAGTAGCCACCTTTTGCTTTGATGACTGCTTTGCACACTCTTGGCATTCTCTTGATGAGCTTCACCGGGAATGGTTTTCAATTCACAGGCGTGCCCTGTCAAGTTTAATAAGTGGGATTTCTTGCCTTATAAATGTGGTTGGGACCATCAGTTGTATTGTACAGAAGTCTGGTGGATACACAGCTGATAGTCCTACTGAATAGACTGTTAGAATTTGTACTATGGCAAGAAAAAAGTAGCTAAGTTAAGAAAAATGAGTGCCATCATTACTTTAAGAAATGAAGGTCAGTCAGTCTGAAAAATTGGGCAAACTTTGAAAGTGTCCCCAAGTGCAGTAGCAAAAACCATCAAGTGCAACAAAGAAACTGGCTCACATGAGGACCGCCCCAGGAAAGGAAGACCAAGAGTCACCTCTGTTTCTGAGGATAAATTTATCCGAGTCACCAGCCTCAGAAATCGCAGGTTAACAGCAGCTCAGATTAGAGACCAGGTCAATGCCACACAGAGTTCTAGCAGCAGACACATCTCTACAACAACAACTGTTAAGAGGAGACTTTGTGCAGCAGGTCTTCATTGTAAAATAGCTGCTAGGAAACCAGTGCTAAGGACAGGCAACAAGCAGAAGAGACTTGTTTGGGCTAAAGAACACAAGGAATGGACAATAGACCAGTGGAAATCTGTGCTTTGGTCTGATGAGTCCAAATTTGAGATCTTTGATTGCAACCACCATGTCTTTGTGGGACGCAGAAAAGGTGTACGGATGGACTCTACATGCCTGGTTCCCACCGTGAAGCATGGAGGAGGAGGTGTGATGGTGTGGGGATGCTTTGTTGGTGACACTGTTGGGGATTTATTCAAAATTGAAGGCATACTGTACCAGCGGCGGACACCGCGTTGATGCACGTCATCCATTTACAACTTATTGGGGCCGGTAACACAGTGGCACCTATCCTACAGGACTCTCAAGGAGACCTTGCACAATAGAATTTTGTGCCACTACACGAGTAACTATTGGCCAATATATACAATAACATTTATGGTGAGGAACTCATTATTATATGCCAGCACATTGAAAGTTACCCTGCTCTTTAATTCTATGGGATACATACCTATCCTGGCTATCCTAGTTACCAACCTTACCACAATTTGAAGAACTATGCGTTCATATCCAACTGATCTGAGGTCCATTTACAATTAATATATAGGATCTTACCTATACTCTGCGACCCTCTACATCTGACAAGCAGTCGGTCTACTGAAGAAGGTCTTATTGTTTTGACCGAAACGTTTATGCTGGACTGCGATCCAAGTAATAAATATTTAATTCTTAAAATCATCACTATACACAAGTTGAGTGCCAAGTTATTTACTTTCTAGAGACACAGGATGGACTGGATAAGGCGGATGCCCAGGACAGGCAGGGAATGACGGAGACACAGGATGGACTGGATATGGCGGACGCCCAGGACTGGCAGGGAATGGCAGAGACACAGGACGGAACAAGATAAGGAGCACAGGACAGAGCAAGGTACGGAGGACCTGGGTCAAATGAGGACAAATGACAATCAGGCAAGGAGTAGGGGGAGAGGCTATCTGATATAGAAGGAGTAGTGAGCACTTCCGGGTCAGGAAACCAGCAGGATCAGGAATGGGAGCAGCTGATAGAGCGAAGAGCAGCCTGTGGGAGTGCACGTGCACCGCTAGAGCAGGAAGGCGAAGTGCGCATGCGCCGGCGCCGATAAGCAGGATTCTGCGCAGAGAGAGAAAGAGTGGAGTCCAGGCGGTGCGCGGACAGTCTGGGAGCGCGCAGAGACGAACACGCACGCCGGGAGCAGGAAGAAGACCCAGCAAAAGCGGCAGCAGCGGCGTGCCGGGACAGGTAAGTATGAAAAGAGTCAGAGGGAGATACGGGAGGCGTGACAGTACCCCCTTCCTTCCGCCCCTTCCTCCTAAGATTAGAAAGAAACTTAGCTAGAATTCGAGGAGCCTGGATGTTCTCCCGAGGCTCCCAAGATCTCTCCTCAGGACCAAAGCCCTTCCAATCAATTAAAAAGAGGGTCTTACCTCGAGATTTATTCATAGCCGGAATGTCCCTAATTTCATAGACATCTCGTGCGGAAATAGGTAGAGGCGACTGGCCAGTAGTAGGGTGGAATTGGTTGAGAATGACTGGCTTGAGTAGAGAAACGTGAAACAAATTTGGAATGCGAAGCAAGGCAGGTAACCTTAACTTGTAAACAACATCATTAATACGAGCTGACACCTCGAATGGACCAATATATCATGGACCTAAATTATATGAAGTAATCTTAAGCCGAATAAACTTGGAAGATAACCATACTTTATCACCAGGTTGAAAAGACTGAGAATCCTGACGCCTCTTGTCAGCATGTCTTTTAACTCTGTCTCCAGCTTGTTCGAGTGCGGTTTTGGTCTCCTGCCAGACCCTAGAAAACTCCTCGGACAGAAGATCGGCCGCCGGCACACCCGAGGCAGTGGGTACTGGCAAAGGTACACCAGAATGTTGCCCATAGACGACAAAACAAGGCGACTTGGAAGAGGATTCACTAGTGTGGTTGTTGTATGCAAACTCAGCCTAAGGGAGCAGACTGGACCAGTCGTTTTGATGTACGTTAGAGAAATGATGAAGATAGGTGACCAGGATTTGATTTGTGCGCTCTGCCTGACCATTAGTTTGAGGGTGGTAGGCAAAGGAGAAATCCAAAGTCACATCCATAAGTTTGCATAATGTACGCCAAAAGCGTTTTGATGGACGTTAGAGAAATGCCAAATATAGGTGACCAGGATTTGATTTGTGCGCTCTGCCTGACCATCAGTTTGAGGGTGGTAGGCAGAGGAGAAATCCAAAGTCACATCCATAAGTTTGCATAATGCACGCCGGAAGCGCGAGGTGAATTGAACTCCTCTGTCCGAAACTATGTGCTGAGGAAAGCCGTGAATCCGAAAAATATGAGCGAAGAAGATCTTTGCCAATTCGGGAGCAGAAGGTAATCCAGGAAGAGCAACAAAATGAGCCATCTTGGAAAATCGATCTATGACTACAATGATAACTGTATGACCTGAGGACCGAGGCAGATCAGTGATAAAGTCCATTGCAATGTGTCGCCAAGGAGCCGAGGGAACTGGAAGTGGATGCAATAGACCAGAGGGTAAATGTCTAGGAACTTTGTTCTTAGCACAGGATGGGCAGGAAGTGACGAAACTTTGGGTGTCTTGAGGAAGAGATGGCCACCAGTAGTACCGCGACACCAAAGAAAGGGTTTTCTTGAAACCGACATGACCTGCCAGCTTGGAAGCATGACCCCAACGTAAAACTTGCTTCCTGTTGCACTCTTGAACAAAAGTCTTACCCGGAGGCAATGAAGTCAAGGTAACAGGAGCAACCGAGATGACCTTGCTAGGATCCACGATATGTGAAGGTTTCTCCTCAACATCAGCAGTCAGAAAGGATCTGGATAGGGCGTCAGCTTTGAAGTTCTTATTGCCAGGACGGAAATGTAGCTCAAAATCAAATCGGGCAAAGAACAGAGAACACCTAGGTTGCCGAGGATTAAGTCTCTGTGCAGAGCGGATGTATGCTAGATTCTTGTGGTCAGTGTAGATCTTAAAAGGATGAAAAGCTCCTTCCAACAAATACCGCCACTCCTCCAATGCCAATTTGATAGCCAGCAACTCTCTGTCTCCAATGGTATAGTTCCTCTCAGCCACAGAGAAAGTCTTAGAGAAGAAGCTGCAGGTGACCAGCCGACCGGAGGAAGACCTCTGGGAAAGAACTGTGCCGGCTCCGATAGCAGAAGCATCCACCTCCAGAATGAAGGGCTTGCTAATCTCTGGACGATGGAGAATGGAAGCTGTTGCAAAGGCTTGTTTCAAAGACTGGAAGGCGTTTTTTGCCTCCGGGGACCAGGAGTGAGGGTCAGCTCCCTTGCGGATCAAAGCGGAGACGGAGCTGGACAGGGTAGAAAAGTGAGGGATAAACTGCCGGTAATAATTAGCGAATCCAAGGAACTGTTGGATCGCCTTGATGACGAGGCCAGTTCTGCACGAACGGACACTTTTTCCGGATCCATATGCAGACCAGAATCAGATATGATGCATCCTAAGAATGGTAGGGACGACTGCTCAAAGGCGCACTTCTCAAGCTTGGCAATATAGACGATTCGCTCTAAGGCGTAAGAGGACTTGACGGACGTCACTTCTGTGGGAAGAAAGATCTGGAGAGAATATAAGAATATCATCCAACTACACCACCACAAAAGAATAAAGTAGATCCAGGAAAACATCGTTCACAAATTCCTGGAACACAGCGGGAGCGTTGCACAGACCAAAAGGCATAACCAGGTACTCGTAATGACCATCCCGGTTGTTGAATGTGGTTTTCCACTCATCTCCGGGACGGATACGGATGAGATTGTAGGCCCCACGGAGATCTAACTTAGTGAAGATACACGCTCCACAGAGACGGTCAAATAGTTCTGGAATGAGAGGAAGTGGGTACTTGTTCTTAATCGTGATATTATTAAGACCTTGGTAGTCGATGCAAGGACGAAGAGTACCATCTTTCTTCTTGACGAAAAAAAGGTCACATAGGCAGATGGTAAATCTGGAGACACACAAGTTGATTGAGAAGAGATTTTAAACTGGACGGGAAGCAAGCACTGATTTTGACAGAGATGTCCCCAACGTAGAATGTCCCCAGACTGCCAGACGAGGGTAGGCTCGTGCATCCTCAACCAAGGAAGACCAAGAAGAATAGCATGAGACAAGGAGGGTAGCACTTAAAAAAAACAATTCTCTCTCGATGTCGGACTCCGATCTGTAATTCCAGTTCTTCGGTAACCTGAGTAACAGACTCCCGCAGGGGTTGACCATTGACCGAATCTATCCTCCGAGGAGTCTCCAGGGACCTTACAGGAATCGGAAGTCTTCTAACTGCCTCGAGCTGAATGAAATTTCTGGCCAAACCAGAATCAATATAAGCTAATTCAGAGAAACGCTTAGAACCTAAATGCAAAAGAACAGAAAGAGTCAAAGGTGGAGAGGAATCAGAATCACCTAGGAAGTCACCTCTTACCTGTCCTAGGTGGAGGCGTTTCCCGGCCTCAGGGGACAGGAATGCTGAAAATGAGAAGCACTGCCACAGTAGAAACAGAGCCCTTGAGCGAGTCTCTCTTTACGACGCTGCTCTACAGGCTTAAGTGGGTCTACCTGCATGGGTTCCCGCAGCAGGAACAGCGGAGAAGACACAGGGCAAGAACAGGAGGAACTAGAGGTAGCCAGAGGAACACGAGGAAATCTTCTCTCCCTAGTGGCCTCACGGGAGCGCTCCTGGAAGCGTAAGTCTATACGGGTTGCCAGGGAGATCAGATCCTCTAATGATGTCGGAGTATCCCGACCAGCCAGCTCGTCCTTGATCCGGGCTGAGAGACCTCGCCAAAAAGCTCCCACCAAAGCTTCATTATTCCAACTTAACTCAGAAGACAGGGTGCGGAACCGAATGGCGTATTGACCACAGAGAGCGTACCCTGGTGAAGATTAAAGAGTGACTCCGTAGCAGAAGCCAAGCGACCAGGCTCGTCGAATACCTTGCGGAACGTATCGAGAAAGGTGAAAAGTTGAGAGACTAAAGGGTCATCACGCTCCCAAAGAGGATTCACCCAGGATAGGGCCTCCCCCTGTAAATGGGACACAACAAAAGCCTCCTTTGCTCGGTCAGTGGGATACTGCTGAGGCAGCAACTCAAAATGTAGTTGGCACCGATTAAGAAAGCCTCTAGACAACTTGGGATCTCCGCTGTACCGTGGCGGCTTCCCCAAACGGGGCAAGGGGTGAGGAGTAGTAGCCTGGGGCGAGACCGAGGCAGCGGACTGAAGGGCAAGCAGGCGACCATCCACAGATGCCATATAATTCAGAATGTGGGCTTGGGTATCACGCTGCTGAGCAAGCTCCTGTTGGAGACCGGCCAACTGAGTAGCGCTCCCAGGATCAGAGGTCTGAAAGGCCGACAAACGGGACTCCATGGTCTTTAGGAAGGACATAATCCTTGTCTGATTCTTCCGTAAGAATAGAAGTTCTTCTTGGGTGGGAGACGGAGTACCAGCGGGGTCCATGGCCTGATTGTACGGCGCGTGGACAGTCCGGGAGCGCGCAGAGATGAACACGCACACCGGGAGCCGGAAGAAGACCCAGCAGAAGCGGCAGCAGCGGCGCTGGGACAGGTAAGTATGAAAAGAGCCAGAGGGAGATACAGGAGGCGTGACAGCATGGCTACCACAGTATCTTGCAGCGGCATGCTATTCCATCCGGTTTGCGCTTAGTTGGACCATCATTTATTTTTCAACAGGACAATAAACCCAAACACACCTCCAGGCTGTGTAAGGGCTATTTGACCAAGAAGGAGAGCGATGGGGTGCTACGCCAGATGACCTGGCCTCCACAGTCACCAGACCTGAGCCCAATCGAGACGGTTTGAGGTGAGCTGAACCGCAGAGTGAAGGCAAAAGGGCCAACAAGTGCTAAGCATCTCGGGGAACTCCTTCCATATATAATATATAATATATAATATAATATATAATTCCACATGTGTTAATTCATAGTTTTGATGCCTTCAGCGTGAATGTACAATTTTCATAGTCATGAAAATACAGTAAAATCTTTAAATGAGGTGTGTCCAAACTTTTAGTCTGTACTGTATGTGTGGAACGCCTGTATGTATATTATGTGACACATGAATTATATTGTGCTATAAACAATGAAATAAAAATTGCTCCCTATTCACTCACTTATATCACAGACTTTTCCATAATAGCCTGGCAAACACAAACAGCGAAATTCACCATCATCTTCATCAACGCAGGTCCCGCCATTTTCACAAGGGTTGGGGTAGCAGACATCTACAACACAAGGTACAATGGGAAACTACGATTGTGCTAAAAAACAGCATAAAATATACTGTGTCTAATGTACACGCCATCAATGATGACAACCTTAAAGTTAACCACAGAAGCAAAGATCATGGAAAGTTCTGGCAGAAAAAATATCAGTAGAAAGATAGCATTTCCTAATTCAATTTTGATGAGATATGATAAAAGTTCATGGTCTTCAATCCTACAAATTCCTAGAGAGAATGGTGGTGTTTTTTGGGGGAAACATCACTGGCTTCAGAATCATACATGTGTTGGAAATCACAGTTAGGGATAGATCTAACCAGAGCTGCGAGGTCCAGACTTATTTTGGCTAAAGGTATTGTAGATGTTATGTTTTTTTTATAAGACTCTAAACGTCAGAAGATAAATGGAAGTCATCTGGAGCTCCACAGTTGATTTCCTTCTACATAATAACTTCTGATATATTTGGTTAATTTGGGTGTTCCTTATCCTTTATTCCTCAAATATTCCCCACTTTAGACCTTATTTACCAAATCTATCTCCAAGATGTGAACATCTGACACCTAAAGATTTCTCATCTATTCGGTCAATGCAAACGATTGGCCATGATGGATTGCAAAGTGCCAGCTACAGAGTTTCAACATCATGTGTCTAGATTGGTTTTATTTAATTTCTAATCTTCATCTAGTTATCCAAATCCTTTTTGATTACAAAAAGTATCCACCAGTTAAAGAGGACAATTTAAAGAAAATTTTTAACAAAAACATTTACCTTTAAAGCTAAATATTACAAAATTGTTTGTTATTTCTCCTACCCAATCACAAGTCAACGTAGTGTCCTTGGAATTCCACTATATTGGAAAACTGGTTGTACAGAATAACTAATTTTGTGACTTATAAATTCTAAAGGAAAATTTTAGTGAAAGAATCAGATAGAGACACACACAAAGAAGACACCGGAAAGGAATTGAAGGAAGAAAAAAGAATGTAACCTGAACCAAGTGCTTTAATACTAAAAAAAGCATTTCATTTGTTTTATTTTTTTCATGGAAACAATCATAAAAATACTTCATAGAAGTCAACAAAAAACAATGCGTGCTCTCGATCAGATTGGTTGGATTGACATAGATCAGGCTGCTGACAGGGAATCCCAGATTTTAATGAGATAGTGAAAGGACAAAGCACAGAGGTAGAAGTAGAGGATTTATCTGAAGGCCTTGGTGATGTAGGAGACCACCGAAAGAATAACAGGTGTGCAGATAAGTAGGTGGTTACCTGAAAAATTCACGGAGGATCCCACTATAGCTTTCTCGGTAGGGACTGCCGGCAGAGGATCTGTTGGGCTCATGGACACAGTGGGTTGAACGGTCTTCTCTAAATTGTTGTGTGAAGAGTTCCTGGGATTTTTGGGCGATGAAGTGAAAGTAGTAATGGTGGGAAATACAGTTTTATTGGACTGTAGTTCTTTGGTACTCTCCACTGAGCCTACCACTGTTGACTGTTCTACGCCTATATCCTTAACAGCTGATAGGACATGAGACATGTTAGGACTTAATAGGTGGGAAACTTGTGCAGTAGAAGTTTCATTTAGCCCGTATGAACCTTGTATGAGTAGCATACGTGTATGAGTTGTATTTTGTTGACCTTCTTTCTGTATGGCTGCATTGGTTTCATGTTTTTGAGCATAATTTGTATTGATCGTGGAACCACTAACCAAATTATTCCTTGTAGACTCTGGAACATCTCCACTTCCATCTTCCCAAGATAATTTAGAGCTATCATCAATTTTTGGCTGTAATGAAGGTTGCAATGGTGTTTTAGGATTCAGACTTGAAGCTAAGACATAAACATCTTTTATAGGATCATGAGTACCACTAAAATGGTCACCAGAAGCTAGTTCCTCTACTGATCGCTGGGTTGTTAGTGGAAGCATGAGTCCTCCTGAAAACACCGAGTGATCTTCTTGGCCAGATCCTTCAAAATGATCAATGGATGGATGGATGGTGGGAAACGTGTAGATGGTAGGGTATTGTGATGTAGTGTCAATTAACTGATTATCATATAAGAGAGCTAACTTCTTATCAATATCTGTATGATCTACATAGGCCGCAAGGATAGAGGGGGCCATGGTTGACATGGCAGAAGAACCTTCATCTGTCCTAGTTATGTTATACTCATCTCCTTGATCTGTATCTTTCTCAATGTTTGCATCCGCTCCATGGTCTCTTTCGGGGAACTGTGTAGGAACAGGGTTTTCATCAATGTGATAGTAATTTGCTGATTCTGACACAGCAACTCCCGGTTCCTGTGCCGAGCCAGTAAAGTTGTCATATACATTCTCTGCATGTGCATTCACAACTCTTACGCTTAAGATGGAGTCACCTGCAGTAGGCAGAACAGCTTCTTCAATTGTTCTTCTGGTTGACTCTGGGACCAACCCAACCTTGTCTTCTGTAAAAAATAAAAAAAAACAATGTGCGTTATGTTATCTTATTACAGTATCACCCCAGGAAACATGAATGGTGTCTCCACCATTAATATGTGTTATCCATTTAAACGTTTTTTGGATAAGTTTATTTTATGGTTCAAAACATTGTCCATCTATAGAAAAACTTATGACTGTTTATTATGGCTGATCTGGTAAGGACCTATTATTTCCTGGGAAACGTCAGAAATAAAGAAGGAGGCTAAATATAAATCATTCTTAAAAATATATAATTAGGAAAATGAATCACTAATTTGGCTCTGGCCCTTTAAGAGAAGGAGACTGAAGTTGGTTCAAATTGGGGGTCTCACTATTTGACAGTTGTGCGAGGGTCTGTGTATCTAAATTATATATCACTTTTTTTAAGGGCGGTTGGGGACGTAGAGGGTACACCACTCCCAAATTGCACCGTACATGTGTAACAGATGTCAGGAATGGGTTAAAGGAATGGGGTTAAAAGACCCCTAATTGAGACCCCACAAAGAGGTGAGTAAATATTTATTTACTTTGGATGTTCATGGTAATGCTCGTTGCCAATCATTGGATCACACATGTACCGTTACGGTGAAACAAATGAGCAAAATGCTCATTTATTGGTTGACTGGATCATTCATGCAGGCATAAAAATCAACGTTGTTGGCAGTGCATGACCCAATGTATTGCCAATCATTCTGTCCTCATACAGATTATGTCAGCCCGTGTGAATGGTGTTTTAAACGAGTGCTGTTAATCTTGAATATAGTTGATTAATGCTTGTTATAGGTAGACATTTTCCAGTAGAAGTGACCATCTATGCAAAGGTTGCTCTATGTTGCAATTAATGGCAGCTTGAAATAAGACTGTTGCCCATAATATTCAATGGAGAGAGTCACATATATCCCTTAGGAGTTGTTTAATGTAACAATCTCACCCCAGAACCAGAAAAACTTGTGCACTCATATTATACATAACTTAATCAAACTTAAACTTAATTAATGGGAACCTTCCCTGGGCTAAATCCTACATACATCATTGGTAACTTGAGGCTGGCTTACCATATATACGTACCTTGAGAACTTTGTAAAACGGGCATATTAATGGTGTAACCCATTGTAGATTCTTCACTGTTATCAGTAAGATCTTCATAAGGTGGAAAACTTGCAATTGCAGGAGACAGATCTTCATTGCTGACTATGCTTTTGAGAATTGGGGCTATTGGGACTTGAGGAGATGGTGGAAACTCTTGTTGGTCCTTGAGAATAGTTGCGTTCCTCCTCTCATCTTCTCCACGTACTTTTGTTAGTTGAGTCTCATTTAGAGGTATGGAGTCTACTGAGCCTTGGGCCTCATTTTCAGCTTTTATATCTGGAAACTTTAGTTCCTCAAAACCTTCTGTTACTGTAATAACATCTCGATCTCCGGGGACTAAGGATTCATGTGTTGGTCCGATGTCTTGACCTAAAATGGAAATGGACTTAAAATTCAGCAATATTTACAATGAAATGTCTGCATATAATTTTAGAAGTCAAACTTAAAATTATCAGAATTGGTTTCCTAAACATTACACTGTTAATTGATTATTGACCAACTTATGGTGGTCACCAGATTGTGGATTGACTTGTTTCATCATGATCTATTTCTCTGTAGATTCAGGACTTACCTTTAAAACAGTAAACGTCATACTTTGCCTGGGAGTTGGGGAAACCGGTCTGGTTACGAAACTGAAAAATAGTCTTCACCCCAGGAGAGTTGCCACCACATTTTTCCCTGGGATTCACTATAGGGTATCGAACACTTCCATCAGCCAACCAGCCTGGGTTGCATTGGTCCAGTCCTTCATTCCACGCAGCATAGAGTTGACCGGTTGTAGCCATTTCAGTATCCAGGGCAATACAGTGTTCTCTAGCTTCTTCCAGGGTGAATTTTTTTAACGATAAACTTAAAAATACTTGACCTACAATGAAAAGGAAAGTCATCAAATAGGTCCTTACTTAAGTATATCTAAATTTACTTAGACGAATTATGGGTAAATTCTTCTAGAAGAAATTTAGGCATTTTAATTACTCAGTGTAAAATTTAGGTGGTCCAAAATGTTATTATTTGTTTTTTTTAGGAATTGGTGGTCAGCCTACTGATCACAGTGATACTTAGATTCAGATTTGTTAGGAGCTTTACTAGTGCATTGAGCAAAGCCCTTAAAATGGTCTTCTAAAGTGTGGTCTTCTCAAAGAAGATGGCCGCTAGGTAAAGTGCATGATGGAACTGGAAATCTCTCTTGGGAAAGCTTAGACTAAAAGGGCTTGTCTTCTCAAAGAAGTGATATTTTAGAGACGTTTTGCTGTGTTTATTAGACTGGACTTTGCACCTTCAAACTAAGTTACTAAGTCCCTATGTTGATAGAATGAACACATTGCGTTAATGATTACCAAACCCACTAATTTCAGGTGGATTGGCAGATATCTGATGCCTTTGGGGCCTTCCAACTCTTCCCTGACAGATGATGTCAGGTAAAATGAGTAATAGGACCGTTTCAATCCAAATATCGTATCCTTTTATTCTTCAGACAGATGAGTTGTTTGCTGAGATGATTGGCAGCGTCTTGCTCCCACTCCTTACAGAGAACAAATTAACACTTGGCCTTGTTAAACATTCAGGCTTATGGAGGAGAGATAGCTGTCGACTGGGTGAGCGCTTGGTTGATGGCTATCTAAGGTATATGGACATATTTACACCTAGAAAGGATGTCTTCTAAAAAACAAACCAATCTTCTGGGTATGGTTGATTTTATGTAGATCAACTAGTGTAGATAAAATACTATCATTTTCTAACTTTTGCCTGCATTTCCCAAGTGAATGTTGGGAATCTCATAATTTTCTGAAACTGAGGCCACATCCCATGGCCAGCACTGTTAGGAGTCATCAAGTGGAGGTGTGCGGGTGTAACTTAGGTGCTGATGAAAAGACAAGGCAAATTATGATCTGTGTTCAATGCTAAGGAGGATACATATCAGTGTAGGCTTGATCCATGCTAACCAGACGTTTTTCAACTGGATTGCTTCCATCCCCTAAGATATGTTATCTCTGTAACCAGTGTTTAGTAAGGGTACTGTCACACAGTGGCACTTTTGTCGCTACGACGGTACGATCCGTGACGTTCCAGCGATATCCATACGATATCGCTGTGTCTGACACGCAGCAGCGATCAGGGACCCTGCTGAGAATCGTATGTCGTAGCAGATCGTTTGGAACTTTCTTTCGTTGCTGGATCTCCCGCTGTCATCGTTGGATCGGTGTGTGTGACACCGATCCAACGATGCGTTCGCTTGTAACCAGGGTAAACATCGGGTTACTAAGCGCAGGGCCACGCTTAGTAACCCGATGTTTACCCTGGTTACCATCGTAAAAGTAAAAAAAAACAAAAACGTACATACTCACATTCCGGTGTCCGTCAGGTCCCTTGCAGTCTGCTTCCCGCTCTGACTGACTGCTGGCCGGAATGTAAGAATGTAAGGTCGTATTGCTGGTCGTGATCGTTGGAAAGTTGCAGAGTGTGACAGTACCCTAAGTCTTTTGTTAATCCTTTTTATTTTAAGTAATTGTATAGGCTGTGTTGTTTTTTCCACTTTGTAAAATCTATTGTATATTTTTATAAACACTGCCTATATTTCTGGATTAAATATAAAATTAAATAGTTCCGTAAACCGCATCCTGAAATCATACGCTACTTGTATCAGTGTCCAATCGGCCTATAAATTATTGGTGGTGGCAGTGAGTTGTTAGTTGGGTTATTGCGGAGTTGGCATTGACCATAGCAACTTATACATATATTCCATGAGTTGGAATCGGAGGTGCAAATACCATATACTCATTGTTAGTTCTCCAATAACCTGCCTAGTAGTGGAAACAGCCTGCGGCCTCCTCCGTTAATCGTTGGTCAATTGCATAATTGTCCGGGTGATAGGGGGCAGCAGAGGGCTGTTCATGACAAAAAGGTAACAGTGTGGTGGGTTCAGCCTGACCCCCCCTGGCTGTGATCTATGACAATTGGTGGCAGAAGTGGGATCAGCACGACCCTCCTGGCTGTGATTTTTGACAAACGTTCATTGCCGAAACAATCTTTAGCCTACCCTTGGGTTCTTCCACATAGCAGTAAACATCGTACATGTCATCAGGATCCAGTACTCCATAGTTCCGAACTCCTGGAAACCCATCCATGTCTCCATAGCATCCTTCTCGTGGAGTCTGAATGGGGTATCTGCATGTTGAAAAGTCAAGAAGAGTTGACCTTGCATTGGTTGAGAACATTTTGAACCTGGAAACAGACTTAAGAAAATCTCGTTACCTTACAGTTTGATCTGCGATCCACCCTGCATCACACTGTTCATACCCTCCATGGTAAGCAGCCAGGAGCTGGTCAGCAGTGGCTATATGGGCCTTAATTCTTGTGCATGCTTCCTGGGCCATAGAGAAATTATAAGTGTACCGATTGCTGCCTTCTCGATAGAGAAACACGACACCTAAAAAGAGAAAAATTCATCAAGTTGAGCTTAACATTTCCATATTGTGTTGATCCAAAGTAAACTGTAAAAAATATAAACCTGAGAGGGCAACCAAAATCTTTTTTTATTACATATATTTAGATTATATATATTTACCTTTGACCTTGACTTCTACCATGGCATAGTCATCCTCGATTCCATGTTGTACATGACATCGGTATATTCCTGAATCGTTACTTATCAGCTCCCTTAGGACTAATGTGGCGTCATATGCTGAAGTAGAGTATTCAGGCAGAGTGGCTCGAGATTTATACACCTCACTAATCTTCACTTTGTGGCCACGGGCCACTAAGATTTCCACTTCTTTACCATTGGAGATAAAGGTCCACTTTACACGAGGTGTGGCTAAGACAGCTCGGCGCCCAGTACTAACGTCTTCAGGTTCCGAGTGGTATGTGATGTGGCATGGGATGGTGAGAGTACCAGACAGGACAGCTTTGATAGTAGAATTTCCAATCCTTACCCTCAAGCTCTGGTAATCCTCTAGACAGGAAAAGAACATGGTATTAAGTAAGGAAGGATGGCAATGTGTCATGCCAAACCACACTTGGCCACTTAAAGGCACATTATACCGCATAGAAATTTGAGACACCTCATTCTTTAGCAAAAATTTGGAAAATCTGGGTCATTGCTCACATTGACTTTCTTCATTTATAAAACCACAATTAAAATAGACCTGCCATGCTGACATAAAATCATACTTTCCTTTAAGACATCAAAGTAGAATATTCAGGAGTCTTCCAGATTGTGCGTAAGAACATAACTTTTCTTTTAACCTATTAATTTTCTTTTAAAAGTCTTTGTTTTTTAAAACTTTTTCTTAACTACAGGTTTTCAGATTTTAAATACACATCTCATCCTATCTAAAGCTGCATTCACAAATTCCTTTTGTAGTAGGTGGTATACATCGGAGAGAGGTGGCCTCATATCAATCATTAAAAGGGTTCTTCATTATGGTATTGGGTTTTGCTAATCATGTCAGAGACATAGTATGTTTTCACCCTTCACGCTCTTTCTATTAGTCTTGGCTACTTGTCCACTCGCCTAAAAAATCCAGGAGAATTCTCCTAAAAAAGGAGACCTTTCGGAATTCCAAAGTCAGCCAAGGTAATTGTTATGTAGCATACGTCTATAAGTTCTACAATGGGAGCAGTAAAAGAGGAGGCCATATTGTCTCTGGACAAAATTAGATATAATTTGTGTCTGGGACATAAACACATTTTCATGATTGTTGGTGTTGGACTCCCTAGTTCAGATGACCCCATGGAATGGGACAGAGTAGTTTTTCACATCATATACTATTAATACTATTGATTCCAGAAGGCAGCCAACAAACTAGTAAATACAGCTTTGGATGTGAATGGAGTATAAGACCAGAATTATATTTCAGTGACAGAATTTTAGAGTTAATTGTGTGATCCATCACAGCTTTAGAATATATTATTAGTGAAAACCATTGCAAAAATCTCAAAATGAGTCATTCAAGTAGCTGAATTCTTCTTCTTATTCTTTCCATCAAAGGTATTGTAACACACTGCAGAAAATGTATTGCATGAATAGTTTTGAAGTATCATAATGTCGGTCATGACTCATGATGGTTGTAATAGGTTTTGTCTTTCTAACATTACACATCTGCATAACAGTTCCTTTTTTTTAATTTTTTTTTCTCTAGTTGTTCCTAACATTGAAATTAATTAAACACATAAATGAATACATTTGTGGAACAGAAACACTGCACTCCACTGTAGCTTTGTCATCGAACCCTTGACCAAGCAAAAGTCTGGCGGGAAGATACTGTAAGTTGCTGCTATAAGAGCCTGGCAGTGGCTAAGCTGAGTTTTAATGTGTGTAGAGGAGTCAGGAGAGAGAATAATATGTATATGTGTATACAAGAGGGTGAATAAGTGACTGAAGAGGGCTCTCTACAGCCTCAAAATGATTGATGATGGTTGTAACTTTTAGATTCCCTGAAAAGCCAACATGTAAGTGATTTAGTAAAATTATTCACATTATTTTTCCATGAAATCTAGGGACAAGTATGGCCATATGAGCATATGGAGGCAACCACTATAATGGTGATGACTAGTGTTTTGTTGAACAATACCTTCCGATATCCAGAAGTATTGGTATCGGATTGGATCGGCCGATATTCAAACAATATCGGATATCGCCGATACCGATACCTGATACCAATGCAAATCAATGGGACAAAAATATCGGAATTAAAATAAACCCTTTCTTTCCTTGTAGGTTCATTCTACATGAAGGAAAACAACTAAGAATAATGTAGGAGGTAGAGGAAACATTAAAGGCATTCAGAGACACAGCGACCGTGCAGACAGCCATGAACGGCGCTGCAAGGCCAAAAAAAGTTCCTCTATGTAATCCTATATAGTGTGTTTCCACAATCTAGCAGGATATGGATGGAAAGCCACTAATAGGATACATTTGAAAAAATGCGCAGCAGGCTGCACTAATCGAAAAACGGACAATGGAACGGTATGAGGCAGTGACGCACCCTGAGCTGACTACAACCAGCGGTGGCTGCAGACCAGACTACAGAGTGAGCTGCACTCACACAGACACCTTGCAGACAGCCGTGAACAGCGCTGCAAGGCAAAAACAAGGTTCTCACACAGCGGTTGCTAAATTAGCCTGGGTAAAGCACAATGAAGCAAATCGCTATCTCTAAACTGGCCCTCAGTCAGAACACAGCGTCCTGTCCCTAACTGAATTCACAGCAGAGTGCACCTAAAATGGCGGCGGCGACTTTTATAGTGCATCATGACATAATTTCAGCAGCCAATCACAGCCATGCCAGTAGTTACATGACTAACATGCAGAACAATTCCTCATTGGCTGAATTCTGGCTCTTTGAATTTTGTGAACTTCCGATTCTGGTATCCGATATACTGAAAGTATCGGAACTCGGTATCGGAATTCCAATACCGCGAATATCGGCCGATACCCGATACTTGCGGTATCGGAATGCTCAACACTAGTGATGACTCAAGCTCAAAGTACTAGAAATGAGAGGAGACAAAACTTAACTTGTACCCCCATCAGCGTTGGATGGTAAAACTTGTGAGACAAGAGCCAAGACGAAGAGAAGCAACAAGTCTAACTTCATTTCAGCCTGTAGGAAAAAGAAATAACACCTATTAGTGAACATACATTATCAATGATGCAATCAACATCGATATGAGTAATATGTCATATGGCATATAAGACACTTCAATGTTCCGTCTTGGATGACTTCCATAGCCTAAAAAATATCCCGGAGATGTAGAGTCGGTGGAAAAGCACCCATTATATTGTTACTGTTGTGTAACCTGAAAAAGTACTAGACAGTATGAGACTCGTTGGTGACCTCAATGCACAATTCCCCAAAAAGTTGACCAAGCTTTTTCTTCTCACAATGCGGGATAGGTTTATACCAGCGAAAATAGATGGCATGTAGCTGTCATACCCATTGGAGCCTTCAACATGTCTTTCCTTTGTCATACTTATAAAAAGTTAGTTGAGCTCTTTAGAAGTCATTTATGACAACTGCCTACCAAGTTCATTATTTAGGGTGTTTTGGAATGTTTCACAATTCATAAGCAACTACAGGCTTTAGGCATCTCGTGTGAAGCTCCCAAGGTCCACAATGGATGCAGAATGAGTGGTTACGCAACCTATACTCATTTTTGCTCCATGCAGAAGATAGGGGGAGCTCATCATTGAATTTCTACTGGAAGCTTCTGAGATAGAGCAGACGATTGTCATGTTACATGATGCCAATGTGATTCATATACGGTAATCCACTTATGATAACATTTATTTCCGGCAAGGGATGTAGCTAGTGCAAAACATAACTTAGAGTTGGGCTCTTACTGATGGGAGACGAGCAAAGTGAAATAAAAATGTGAGAAAAATGTTAAGTGCAGACTTGACATCTTATTTCTCTTAACCTATACACTACAAGCTTCAATTGGCCAGTGTACATAGTCATCATGTGTCAACTAAACACTTCCTAATCTAGGAAAGTCATTATAAATGAAAGGTTGGAAATGATTTCTTCTGGTATAAAACTAAGTTAGAAAAAGACTATAATACCAAATTTCCATTCTGCAATGTCAAGCTCAATAAACACGAGTGTTCTACATTAGGTTATTAATTTTCCTTCATGATTCCTCCCATGATCATCTAGTAGACATCATAAGAGGATACTGCAGCTCGATGTAACAATTCTTTACAAGAACAATTTTCTTCCCGGCATTCCCATAGCCTTCGTCTGTTTAAAGAATGGTCCAAGGGCAGGATGAATTGGCTGCCTCACAATAGTGAAATACTTTGAATAGACCACCAATCCATAGACTGTTGATAATGTAGGGGGGTGAGGAGCCTCTTAGAATTCAGTTCACGCTAACTACTATGTGAAGCTTGTTAAGGTCAAAGTCCACCCTAAATAACGGGGGGTCACAAAGAAGCTTTCTGTAAAGAAATGAATGGTGGCAATGACAAGGTCGTTTTATGTATGCTGTACTTTTGTTTTGCTTGCATCTCACACAACTTTAGTAGAATATTCCTGGTGTTAGTTTAACACCCAGGAAACGTCATCAATAGACCCAATACTTTCCATCTGTAATCTACATAGACAGTGGTCAGCTTCCAATATATGAGAATAATTAAAAGAATTTAGTAAATACTATTAGGGATGAGTGAATTGATTTGATGCAAATTGGATTTGTGTTGAATTTTTTGGAACTTGCTGAACTCGGCGAATAACTCGAATCAATTAAAGTGACCGTCAACATTTTACACATTGCAAAAGATTGTATCAGCCAGAAAAGGTACTTATGACCACAGGTGTGAGTGGGAAGGGTTTCACATATTGTCTTGCAGCTATCACATCACATGGTATTGCACAGTTAATCATACAAGACTATCATAGCTAGAATAAAAGCCAAGACAGGAAATGCAGCAGGCCTTTTGCGGTGAAACTAAAAAGTGTGGTGATGAAGTCACAGTTTAGCCAATGTTACAGGGAATTAAAGTCATAAAACACTGAAGAAATAGTATAAATAATGTGTCTGGCAGCACAACAGTGAATAAGAAGATTTGTGTGTGAGGAAAAGCAAAAATTGTTGTACAATTTTTTTCAGTACAGCAGGAGTCTTTAGAGAGACAGAATCTGAAAAAAATCCAGAAAATCACATTGTATAATATTTACATAATTAATTTGCATTTATCGCATGAAATAAGTATTTGATACAATAGAAAAACAGAACTGAAAATTTGGTACAGAAACCTTTGTTTGCAATTACAGAGGTCAGACGTTTCCTGTAGTTCTTGACCAAGTTTGGAAACAGTGCAGCAGGGATTTTGGCCCACTCCTTCATACAGATCTTCTCCAGATCGTTCAGGTTTCAGGGCTGTTGCTGGGCAACATTAAGTTTCAGCTCCCTGCAAAGATTTTCACATGACCTTGTCCCATGCCTCCCCTGAATCATCCAGACGGCCAATGGTGAACTTCAAACGGGCCTGGACATGTGCTGGCGTGAGCAGGGGGACCTTGTGTGCCCTGCAGGAGTTTAATGCATGACAGCGTAGTTTGTTACTAATGGTAATGGTTGACACTGCAATTCCAGCTCTGTTCAAGTCATTGATCAGGTCCTCCCATGTAGTTCTGGGCTGATTCATGACCTTTCTCAGGTGATATCTTGCTTGGAGCCACACATCAAGGAAAGTTGACAGTCATCTTGTGTTTCTTCCATTTTCTAATAATTGTGCCAACAGTTGTTGCCTTCTCACCAAGCTGCTTGCCTATTGTCCTGTAGCCCATCTCTTGTGCAGGTCTACAATTTTGTCACTGGTGTCCTTCGACAGTTCTTGGGTCTTGGCCATGGTGGAGAGGTTGGAGTGTGATTAAGTGTTAGACAAGTGTCTTTTATACAGGTAACAAGTTCAAACAGGTGCAATTAATACAGGTAATGAGTGTAGAGTAGGAGGGCTTCTTAAAGAAAAACTAACAGGTCTGTCAGAGACAAAATTCTTGATGGTTGGTAGGTGATCAAATAGTTATTTCATGCAATAAAATGCAATTTAATTATGTAAATATCCTACAATGTGATTTTCTGGATTTTATTTTTAGATTGTGTCTCTCACAGCTGAAGTGTACCTACGATAAAAATTTCAGACCTCTCCATTGTTTGTTGGGGGAAAACTTGCAAAATCGGAAGTGTATCAAATACTTATTTTCCGTACTGTATATGTACAGTACAGACCAAAAGTTTGGACACACCTTCTCATTTAAAGATTTTTCTGTATTTTCATGACTATGAAAATTGTAAATTCACACCGAAGGCATCAAAACTATGAATTAACACATGTGGAATTATATACTTATCAAAAAAGTGTGAAACATATGAAAATATGTCTTATTTTCTAGGTTCTTCAAAGTAGCCACCTTTTGCTTTGATGACTGTTTTGCACACTCTTGGCATTCTCTTGATGAGCTTCAAGAGGTAGTCACCGGAAATGGTTTTCACATCACAGGTGTGCCCTGTCAGGTTTAATAAGTCGGATTTCTTGCCTTATGAATGGTGTTGGGACCATCAGTTGTGTTGAGCAGAAGTCTGGTGGATACACAGCTGACAGTCCTACTGAATAGACTGTTAGAATTTGTATTATGGCAAGAAAAAAGCAGCTAAGTAAAGAAAAACGAGTGGACATCATTACTTTAAGAAATGAAGGTCAATCAGTCCGAAAAATTGGGAAAACTTTGAAAGTGTCCCCGAGTTCAGTTGCAAAAACCGTTAAGCACTACAAAGAAACTGGCTCACATGAGGACCGCCCCAGGAAAGGAAGACCAAGAGTCACCTCTACTTCTGAGGATAAGTTTATCCGAGTCACCAGCCTCAGAAATCGCAGATTAACAGCTGCTCAGATTAGAGACCACGTCAATGCCACACAGAGTTCTAGCAGCAGACACATCTCTACAACAACTGTTAAGAGGAGACTTTGTGCAGCAGGCCTTCATGGTAAAATAGCTGCTAGGAAACCACTGCTAAGGACAGGCAACAAGCAGAAGAGACTTGTTTGGGCTAAAGAACACAAGGAATGGACATTAGACCAGTGGAAATCTGTGCTTTGGTCTGACGAGTCCAAATTTGAGATCTTTGGTTCCAACCACCGTGTCTTTGTGCGACACAGAAAAGGTGAATGGATGGACTTTACATGCCTGGTTCCCACCATGAAGCATGGAGGAGAAGGCGTGATAGTGTGGGGGTGCTTTGCTGGTGACACTGTTGGGGATTTATTCAAAATTGACGGCACACTGAACCAGCATGGCTACCACAGCATCTTGCAGCGGCATGCTATTCCATCCGGTTTGCGTTTAGTCGGACCATCATTTATTTTTCAACAGGACAATGACCCCAAACACACCTCCAGGCTGTGCAAGGGCTATTTGACCAAGAAGGAGAGTGATGACCTGGCCTCCACAGTCACAAGACCTGAACCCAATCGAGATGGTTTGGGGTGAACTGGACCGCAGAGTGAAGGCAAAAGGGCCAACAAGTGCTAAGCATCTCTGGGAACTCCTTCAAGATTGTTGGAAGACCATTCCCGGTGACTACCTCTTGAAGCTCATCAAGAGAATGCCAAGAGTGTGCAAAGCAGTCATCAAAGCAAAAGGTGGCTACTTTGGAGAACCTAGAATATAGGACATATTTTCAGTTGTTTCACACTTTTTTGTTAAGTATATAATTCCACGTGTGTTAATTCATAGTTTTGATGCCTTCGGTGTGAATTTACAATTTTCATAGTCATGAAAATACAGAAAAATCTTTAAATGAGAAGGTTTGTCCAAACTTTTGGTCTGTACTGTATATATATATATATATATATATATATATATATATATATATATAAACATACATAAAATAGTGTTGGCCCAGGAAAACCAAAAATGAACTTTAATGTCACCTTGGTATTACGATATTGTAAACACCGAAGTCATATTATCTCTGGACTAATAGGAACAAGCTAAAGAACATGTAGACACCGCAGTTACATTTAGTTTTGAATACCTACTTAGACCCATAGGTTGCTTTGCCCAAAGTATTATAAAGTATTTTAAATGGCAAATGGTCGTGGTGGGCTGAGGAGCTTCAAGTTACCCTACCAAGACTATTATGTTATTTAGGAAATAAAGTATAAACTAGATGTGACTTGATAGCCACAATAGCTATAGGCGTGTGTCCACGATTCCTGTTGGCACCTCTAAATAAATGCTAATATCACTTTACTTTGGCCAAAACACATAAGACTTCGGTGTTGGACATCTTCCAAGTCAATAAGCGATATAATGTTAAAGACATATGCATGAGGGAATGTCTAACTGTCAGGAACTGCTGCCATCACTAGATAGTCATTAGTATTCGATTGGAGTAACTTCCCAGTCTTAGAGACCACAATGTAATTGAAAACATGAGCTGGCTGGACCATCCCCATCATAAAGAGGTCTTGCCAAATACTGGGTCCCCTTTGTTAGAGGGATTTTTCTTTTTTTTCCAAGGCAACGTGGCAGGGGATGAAATAATCCTCATATCCTGCAAGGACATAATTCAGGAGCTCTCTAAAAGCTTGAACGTGGTTTTCTCTTTCCTTTAGTGCCAAAAGCCATTATGCACCAAGTTAACTGGTATTACTGGGAACATAATCTATTCAAGATTTCTGCCGTCTGGCAATCATCGACCATCGCACTTTAGGGCTGTAAATCCTACCAACTCTAAAATTAACTTACAGTACCTTAAATCCTAATCAGAGGCGTAGCTAGGGTTTTGGTTCAGGGGGGGCGAAACTTCTGAGTGGGCCCCTAACTAGGTAACCTTGATTACAACTCGATGACGCGCCCTAATACTGGAGGAGAACCTCAGCAGATGACCACGCTGTTACTGAAGATAATCTCTATATAAAGACCAATATGGATATTACCGCCATATGGTCAGTGGTAGATACCAGCCCTACAGAACATATAAGAGATCACAGCACAGTTACAGATAATGACTTACCGCTGACATCCTTTCTGATGGAATCGTTCATTTTTCCCGTCTTTTCCATCTGGCCCAGACCGACATGACAACTTCTTCCAGCTACAACTCGTCTGCAGAGAATACAACAAAAACACATCTCACTTCTCATATTCCAGCCCCATCACCATCTATTACCAACCTGCACAAACTCCTTATCCTACTGATATCCCAAATACTGAGCCGCTGCTGCCGTATGTGACCCTATTACTGCACCTGATACCCCAATACTGAGCCTCTGCCATATGTGTCCCTATTACTGCCCCTGATACCCCAATACTGAGCCACTGCTGCCGTATGTGTCCCTATTACTGCCCCTGATACCCCAATACTGAGCCACTGCTGCCGTATGTGTCCCTATTACTGCCCCTGATACCCCAATACTGAGCCACTGCTGCCGTATGTGTCCCTATTACTGCCCCTGATACCCCAATACTGAGCCACTGCTGCCGTATGTGTCCCTATTACTGCCCCTGATACCCCAATACTGAGCCACTGCTGCCGTATGTGTCCCTATTACTGCACCTGCTGTGTGGTTCTCTGTGTCCTCTAAATTCTAAAGCAACTCTCTACAATATAGTAATGCCAGGTGCAAGTGCCCTAGAAAACAGTGCCCATATTTTACCCCTAGAAAAAAATAATGCCCTGTGTGCCCCTTTGATAGCCACAGTAACCTGAGTTCCCCTATAACAATAAGTGCCCACTTTACATTTAATAAAGTCCCGAGTCTCCCCTGTACAGCCCTATACACAGCATGATGCTCTCTTATACACAGTATAATGCCCCCTCACTGTATAGTACCACCCACACACTATACTGACGCCTTAGTATCCCCCAAACTGTTTGATGGCTCCAACAATGTATAATGACCCCCCACACTGTAATCTCCATACTGTATGATGATGGCCCCCTAGATAGCCTCCATATACAGTAGCATAATGCATCAAATAGTCCACAATATAGTATAATGCACTCCCCATAGGCAGACATGGTAATAAAACAGCACCCCCATAGGCAGACTCTGTAGTATAAGGCAGCACCCCCATAGGCAGACCTTGTAATAAGGCAGTACCCCCATAGTCAGACCCTGTAATAAGGCAGCACCCCCATAGTCAGACCCTGTAATAAGGCAGCACCTCCATAGTCAGACCCTGTAATGAGGCAGCACCCCCATAGGCAGGCCCTGTAATAAGGCAGCCCCCCATAGTCAGACCCTGTAATAAGGCAGCCCCCATAGTCAGACCCTGTAATACTGCAGCACCCTTAGTCAGACCCTGTAATAAGGCAGCCCCCATAGTCAGACCCTGTAATAAGGCAGCACCCCCATAGTCAGACCCTGTAATAAGGCAGCCCCCATAGTCAGACCCTGTAATGAGGCAGCCCCCATAGTCAGACCCTGAAATAAGGCAGCCCCCATAGTCAGACCCTGTAATAAGGCAGAACCCCCATAGGCAGACCCTGTAATAAGGCAGCACCCCCATAGTCAGACCCTGTAATAAGGCAGCACCCCTATAGGCAGACCCTGTAATAAGGCAGCACCCCTATAGTCAGACCCTGTAATAAGGCAGCACCCCTATAGTCAGACCCTGTATTAAGGCAGCACCCCTATAGGCAGACCCTGTAATAAGGCTGCACCCCCATAGTCAGACCCTGTAATAAGGCAGCACCCCTATAGGCAGACCCTGTAATAAGGCAGCACCCCTATAGGCAGACCCTGTAATAAGGCAGCACCCACAGTCAGACCCTGTAATAAGGCAGCACCCACAGTCAGACCCTGTGATAAGGCCGCACCCCCATTGTCAGACCCTGTAATAAGGCAGCACCCCTATAGGCAGACCCTGTAATAAGGCAGCACCCCTATTGCAGACCCTGTAATAAGGCAGCACCCTTATAGGCGGACCCTGTAATAAGGCAGCAGCACCCATTAAAAAAATAAAAATAAATAAATACTCACCTCTCTTCTTCCTGGTTCCTGCGTGGCTCCCACTGATCTCCCGACAGCGGGCGATGGGCAGTGACATCATCGCGCCCGCTGTCATTGTCAGCGATGTCAGACACCGACACTGACAGGGGGATGATGGGAGAAGGAGCGCAGCGCTCCTTCTCCCATCATTGCGATCAGCTGTATCGGTTAAGTGCCGGTACAGCTTATCTTCCGATGAGGCGGGGGTCCACTTCTGGCACCGGACCCCCCCGCCTGCTCAGGGGCCCCATAGAGGCCGGGCAGCAGAGCAAGGACATCGATTCTCCCTGCTCTGCTGCAGAATGTAACTGTATCAGCGCGCTGTGCGCGCCGATACAGTTACAGTAGCGTAGCTCCGGGTGGGCCCCCTCAGAGCACCGGGCCCGGGGCGCCAGCACCCTGTGCCCCCCTGGTAGCTACTCTACTGATCCTAATATAATCCACAAAGAAATATTGCGTCTGTGAAAGAATAATTCCTAAGTAGAGATTTAATATTAGAGACCAGTGAACTGTTCTACAAAAAGATCATCAGCTCTATCTAGGAAGAGCAGAAATAGTGGTGCCGGAGACACGTGATCACATATGATCAGTCACCTGACTTTTCTTCCATTTCAACAGTTGTGCAAATGTTGCGTAAAATACTATAAAGACAAGTACAGTGACTTGTGAAAGTATTCAACCCCATCCCTTTTGATTTTTACTTATTTTGTTACATTACAACCTGTGTTTAAATATTTTTGTAATCCAATTTGTATGTGATGCATCAGCACTAAATAGGAGTTCAAATCCAATATCAAATGGAAAGAACATGGTATCACAACAAACCTTTCAAGAGAGGGCCACCCACCAAAACTCTCAGCCCTGGCAAGGAGGGCATTAATCAGAGAGGCAGCACACAGACCAAAGGCAACCCTGAAGTAGCTGCTGAGTTCCCAAGCAGAGACTGGAGTATCTGTCCATACGACCACAATAAGCCGTACACTCCATAGAGGTGGCCTTTATGGCAGAGTAGAAAAAAGCCTTTACTTACACACAAAAATTGTAAGGTTCATTGTTAGTTTGACAAAAGATATGTGGGACACTCCCAAAATGTATGAAGGAAGGTTCTGTGGTCAGTGTTGACCAAAATTGAACTTATTGGCCACCAAGCTAAACAATATGTCTGGCGCCAAACCAATACAACTCATCACTGCAAGAATGCCATCCCCACAGTGAAACATGGTGATAACAGCATCAGTCTGTGGGGATGTTTTTCTGCAGCAGGGACAGGGAAAATGGTCCTAGTTGAGGGGTAGAAGGACATTGTAAAATACAGAGATATTCTTGAGCAAAACCTGTTTCAGTCTATCAGTGATTTGAGACTGAGACGGAGGTTCACCTTCCAACAAGACAATGACCCAAAGCATACTGCTAAAGCAGCACTCGAGTGGTTTAAGGGGAAATATATAAATGTTTTGGAGTGGCCTAGTTGCAGCCCAGACCTGAATCCAATTGAGAATCTGTGGTCAGACTTGAACATTGCTGTTCACCAGAGGAACCCATCTAATGTGAAGGAGCTGGAGCAGTTTTGCCTTGAGGAATGGCCAAACATCCCAATGGCGAGGTAGAAAGCTCATAGAGACTTATCCAAAGCAAATTGCAGCTGTAATTGCCGCAAAAGGAGCTTTTACAAAGTACTGACTTTAGGGTGGTGAATAGTTATGCTCACTGAAGTTTTCAGCTATTTTGTCCTATCAGCTACTTGCATAACAAAAAAAGAAAATCAAATATTCACAATTGTAGGCTTGTTCTTTACATGAATTGATGCAAACCCTCAAAAATATAATGAAATTCCAGGTTGTGAGGTAGCAAAACACAAAAAATGCCAAGAAGGTGACTACTTTTGAAAGTCACTGTACAGTAAGGTCTAGAGGGGAATGTAGAGGGCAAACCAATGACTCCTTAATAGGGTTGAGCGACCTTTACTTTTATAGGATCGGGTCGGGTTTCACGAAACCCGACTTTTTCAAAAGTCGGGTCGAGTGAAATCGGCCGATCCTATAAAAAAGTCAGGGTCGGGGTCGGCCGAAACTCGAAACCCAATGCAGTGCATTGGGTTTCCAATGGTTCCCAGGGTCTGAAGGAGCGGAAACTCTCCTTCAGGCCCTGGGATCCATATTTAAGTGTAAAATAAAGAATTAAAATAAAAAATATCGCTATACTTACCCTCTGACGTGCCCTGGTACTAACCGGGAACCTTCCTTCCTTAGAATCAGCCTTCCAGGACCTTGCGGTGACGTCGCGGTGACGTCGCGGCTTGTGATTGGTCGCGCGGCCGCCCATGTGACCGCTCGCGCGACCAATCACAAGCCGCGACGTCACCGTGACGTCACCGAAGGTCCTGGAAGGGCTGATTCTTAGGAAGGAAGGCTGCCGGAAAGAAGCAGGGCGTGTCCAAGGGTGAGTATATACCTAATAGGAATATACTCACCCTCGGCTTCGTTCCGGCAGCCTTCCTTCCTAAGAATCAGCCCTTCCAGGACCTTCGGTGACGTCACGGTGACGTTGCGGCTTGTGATTGGTCGTGCGAGCGGTCACATGGGCGGCCGCGCGACCAATCACAAGCCGCGACATCACCGCGACGTCACCGCAAGGTCCTGGAAGGCTGATTCTCAGGAAGGAAGGTTCCCGGTTAGTACCAGGGCCCGTCAGAGGGTAAGTATAGCGATATTTTTTATTTTAATTCTTTATTTTACACTTAAATCTGAATTCCGATACCAATTCCCGATATCTTAAACATATCGGGAATCGGTATCGGAATTCCGATTCCAGATTCAGAAGATCGCCGACTTCATGGCCGACCCCACACAGGGGTCGGGTCGGGTTTCATGAAACCCGACTTTGCCAAAAGTCGGCGACTAGGGTTGAGCGAAACGGGTCGATCATTTTCAAAAGTCGCCGACTTTTGGCTAAGTCGGCGTCTCATGAAACCCGATCCGACCCCTGTGCTTGTCGGCCATGCGGTACGCGACTTTCGCGCCAAAGTCGCGTTTCAATGACGCGAAAAGCGCCATTTCTCAGCCAATGAAGGTGAACGCAGAGTGTGGGCAGCGTGATGACATAGATCCTGGTCCCCACCATCTTAGAGAAGGGCATTGCAGTGATTGGCTTGCTGTCTGCGGCGTCACAGGGGCTATAAAGGGGCGTTCCCGCCGACCGCCATCTTACTGCTGCTGATCTGAGCTTAGGGACAGGTTGCTGCCGCTTCGTCAGAAGCAGGGAGAGCGTTAGGCAGGGTCCACTAACCACCAAACCGCTTGTGCTGCAGCGATTTCCACTGTCCAACACCACCTTCGGTGTGCAGGAACAGTGGAAGCTATTTTTTTTTTTTTTTCCCCTCAGCGCTGTAGCTCATTGGGCTGCCCTAGAAGGCTCCGTGATAGCTGTATTGCTGTGTGTACGCCACTGTGGAAACCAACTGCTTTTTTCAAAGCACATATCCTCTTGTTCCTTCCTTTCTGCACAGCTATCTTTTTTGTTTGTCCACACTTTTTATTTAATTTGTGCATCAGTCCACTCCTATTGCTGCCTGCCATACCTGGCTTACATTACTGCAGGGAGATAGTAATTGTAGGACAGTTTTTTTTTTTTTTTGTTTTTTTTTTGTGGGAGATTAAGATTGGCATTTCTGCTACAGTGCCATCCCTGTGTGTGCCATCTCTCACTGAGTGGGCCATAGAAAGCCTATTTATTTTTTCCGTGATTTGTGTTCTAAAATCTACCTCAACACAGAAACACTACATCAATCAGTGGGAGAAAAATATTGGCCTCAGTCAGGGCTTGTGTGCCACTGCTGTGTGTGCGCTATCATTCAGTGGGCTATAGCAAGCCTATATTTTTTTTTTTTTTTTTTTTTTAATATTATTTGGTTTCAAAAGTCTCCCTGAAAAAAAAAAAAAACCTAAAAAACAGTGGGAGAGTAATATTGCCCTTTCAGCTTGTGTGCCAGTCTTGACTCCTGGGTGTGCCACCTCTCTCCCTCTCATTCAGTGGGCCATAGAAAGCCTATTTATTTTTTTTTTTAAATATTATTGGGTTTCTAAAGTCTCCCTGAAAAAAACAAAAAATACATAAAAAAACAGTGGGAGAGTAATATTGCCCTTTCAGCTTGTGTGCCAGTCTTGACTCCTGGGTGTGCCACCTCTCTCCCTTTCATTCAGTGGGCCATAGAAAGCCTATTTTTTTTTTTTTAATATTATTTGGTTTCTAATTCTCCCTGAAAAAAAAAAAAAAACCTAAAAAAACAGTGGGAGAGTAATATTGCCCTTTCAGCTTGTGTGCCAGTCTTGACTCCTGGGTGTGCCACCTCTCTCCCTCTCATTCAGTGGGCCATAGAAAGCCTATTTATTTTTTTTTTTAAATATTATTGGGTTTCTAAAGTCTCCCTGAAAAAACAAAAAATACATAAAAAAACAGTGGGAGAGTAATATTGCCCTTTCAGCTTGTGTGCCAGTCTTGACTCCTGGGTGTGCCACCTCTCTCCCTTTCATTCAGTGGGCCATAGAAAGCCTATTTTTTTTTTTTTTAATATTATTTGGTTTCTAATTCTCCCTGAAAAAAAAAAAAAAACCTAAAAAAACAGTGGGAGAGTAATATTGCCCTTTCAGCTTGTGTGCCAGTCTTGACTCCTGGGTGTGCCACCTCTCTCCCTTTCATTCAGTGGGCCATAGAAAGCCTTTTTTTTTTTTGGTTTTTTTAATATTATTTGGTTTCTAAAGTCTCCCTGAAAAAAACAAAAAAAACATAAAAAACAGTGGGAGAGTAATATTGCCCTTTCAGCTTGTGCGCCAGTCTTGACTCCTGGTTGTGCCACCTCTCTCTCTCTAATTGTGGGCCATAGAAAGCCTTTTTTTTTTTTTTTTTAATATTATTTGGTTTCTAAAGTCTCCCTGAGAAAAAAAAATAAATAAATTAGGTGGGAGATTAATATTGACATTAGTGCTTGAGTGACAGTCCTGCGTGTGTGTCATCTCTGTGATTTTGTGCCACAGAAAACAGAGTGTGTAACATTGTGCCTGATTTTCCTTGTGGTCTCACCAACCTGTTAAGGGATATTGAAATCATACTGAAGTTATAGCTCACCGTGTAAGTTGTTTGATAGCAACAAATAAAGTTACTTTGGTTAAGATTTTAAAACAATGAGGAAGTCTGGTGCAAGAGGTCGTCGTGGGCGTTCATTGTCAGCTGGTAATGATGGTAGTGGTAGTGGAGCATCAGGTGGTCGTGGGGATAAAAATATTCCACCTAAGTCTGGAGCTGTGGAGCCAGTTTCGTCGTCAGGCTACACAAGGCCTCGAACGCTCTCTTTTCTGGGAGTAGGAAAACCGCTTTTAAAGGCGGAGCAGCAACAGCAAGTTTTGGCTTACATTGCAGACTCAGCCTCTAGCTCTTTTGCCTCCTCTTCCGAAACTGGTAAATGTAAAAGCAGCGCGTCGCTTGTGGATGTTCACGGTCAGGGACAAGTCGCTTCCTTGTCCTCCTCAGCAAAAACTACAACAAGAGAGAAGGATGCAGCAGGCGACACAACGGGTCACTCCATGGAGCTCTTTACACATACCGTCCCTGGCTTAGAAAGTGAAACATTTAACAGGCCATGCCCATTACAAGTATATTCTGACATGGAGTGCACTGATGCACAGCCACAGCCAGAGTACTATGCTGCTCCTTTGACTCAGACCACCACATTGCCCTCTCAGGGTACAGATCCACAATCAGACCCTGATGAGACTATGTTGCCCCGCCACGAACGCTATACCACCGACCGACACAGTGACACAGACGAAGTTGCACACGAGCTCGAAGAGGAGGTAATAGATGACCCAGTTATTGACCCCGATTGGCAGCCATTGGGGGAACAGGGTGCAGGCGGCAGTAGTTCAGAAGCGGAGGTGGAGGAGGGGCCGCAGCAGGCATCAACATCGCAACAGGTTCCATCTGCCGGGCCCGTATCTGGACCAAAACGCGTGTCAAAGCCAAAACCTGTTGGAGCACAGCGTTGCCATCCGGTTAAAGCTCAGTCTGCAATCCCTGAAAAGGGATCAGAGTCTAGGAAGAGTGCAGTCTGGCATTTTTTTAAACAACATCCAACTGATCAGCGCAAAGTCATCTGTCAAAAATGTTCAACTAGCTTAAGCAGAGGTCAGAATCTGAAAAGTCTAAATACTAGTTGCATGCATAGACACTTAACCACCATGCATTCTCAAGCCTGGACTAACTACCAAACGTCCCTCAAGGTTGTAGCACCCTCGGCCAATGAAGCTAGTCAGCAACGCAACATCCCTTCCGTCACTGTAAGGCCACCATTTTCCGCACCACCGGCAGTATCTGTGCAGGTTTCTTTGCCAGCCAAAAGCAGTCAGGGTCAGGGAATCACCAGTTTTGTAGGAGGAAATATTGCATGTAGGGCACCGGCGGAAACAATACCGTCTCCAACCGTCTCTCAGTCTGCCATGTCCACCGGCACACCCGAAAGTTCCACGATCTACAGCTCTCCAGTCCAGCTCACCCTACATGAGACTCTGGTTAGAAAAAGGAAGTACTTATCCTCGCATCCGCGTACACAGGGTTTTAACGCCCACATAGCTAGACTAATCTCGTTAGAGATGATGCCCTACCGGTTAGTTGAAAGCGAAGCTTTCAAAGCCCTGATGGAGTACGCTGAACCACGATACGAGCTACCCAGTCGACACTTTTTTTCCAGAAAAGCCATCCCAGCCCTGCACCAGCATGTTAAACAGCGCATCGTCCATGCACTCAGGCAATCTGTGAGTACAAAGGTGCACCTGACTACAGATGCATGGACCAGTAGGCATGGCCAGGGACGTTATGTGTCCATCACGGCACACTGGGTGAATGTGGTGGATGCAGGGTCCACAGGCGACATCAATTTAGGGACAGTTGTGCCTAGCCCACGGTCTAGGAAACAGTTGGCTGTAGGCGTTCGCACCCCCTCCTCCTCCTCCTCGTCCTCCTGCAGAAGCTACAGCTCTTCCACAGAACGCAGTCGGCCAACCACTCCATCGGCAGATGACACTGTTGCACACCAGTTGTCCCATTATGGGCCAGCTACTGCCAAGCGTCAGCAGGCTGTATTGGCTATGAAGTGTTTGGGCGACAACAGACACACCGCGGAAGTTCTGTCCGAGTTCTTGCAACAAGAAACGCAGTCGTGGCTGGGCACAGTAGATCTTGAGGCAGGCAAGGTAGTGAGTGATAACGGAAGGAATTTCATGGCTGCCATCTCCCTTTCCCAACTGAAACACATTCCTTGCCTGGCTCACACCTTAAACCTGGTGGTGCAGTGCTTATTGAAAACTTATCCTGGGTTCTCCGACCTGCTCCTCAAAGTGCGTGCACTTTGCTCACATATCCGACGTTCGCCTGTACACGCCAGCCGTATGCAGACCTATCAGCGGTCTTTGAACCTTCCCCAGCATCGCCTAATCATAGACGTTGCAACAAGGTGGAACTCAACACTGCACATGCTTCAGAGACTGTGCGAACAGAGGCGTGCTGTTATTTATTTGTGGGAGGATACACGGGCAGGCAGTAGGATGGCAGACATGGAGTTGTCAGGTGTGCAGTGGTCGAAGATACAAGACATGTGTCAAGTCCTTCAGTGTTTTGAGGAATGCACACGGCTGGTTAGTGCAGACAACGCCGTAATAAGCATGAGCATCCCCCTAATGCGTCTGCTGATGCAAAGTTTGACGCACATAAAGGAGCAGGCGTCTGCACCAGAGGAAGAGGGAAGCCTTGATGACAGTCAGCCATTGTCTGGTCAGGGCAGTGTACAGGACGAGGTAGCGGGCGAAGAGGAGGTGGAGGACGAGGAGGATGATGGGGATGAGTATATTTTTAATGCGGAAACTTTCACGGGGGCACAGGAAATTGGTTGCGTGTCACGGCCGGGTTCTGGTTTTTTGAGGGACACAAGTGACGTAGATTTGCCTGCAACTGCCCCTCAACCAATCACAACCGGAGATTTGACAAGTGGAACTTTGGCCCACATGGCGGATTATGCCTTACGTATCCTACAAAGGGACACACGCATTACGAAAATGATGAACGATGACGATTACTGGTTGGCCTGCCTCCTTGATCCACGCTATAAAGGCAAATTGCAAAATGTTATGCCACATGAGAACTTGGAACTAATATTAGCAACCAAACAATCAACTCTTGTTGACCGTTTGCTTCAGGCATTCCCAGCACACAGCGCACGTGATCGTTCTCACACGAGCTCCAGGGGGCAGCAGACTAGGAGTGTTAGGGGTGCACACATCAGAAGTGGCGTTGGACAGAGGGGTTTTCTGACCAGGTTGTGGAGTGATTTTGCTATGACCGCAGACAGGACAGGTACTGCTGCATCAATTGAAAGTGACAGGAGACAACATTTGTCCAGTATGGTTACTAACTATTTTTCATCCCTTATCGATGTTCTCCCTCAACCGTCATTCCCATTTGATTACTGGGCCTCCAAATTAGACACCTGGCCAGAATTGGCAGAATATGCATTGCAGGAGCTTGCTTGCCCGGCAGCAAGTGTCCTATCAGAAAGAGTATTCAGTGCTGCAGGGTCAATATTAACCGAAAAAAGGACTCGTCTGGCTACCCAAAATGTTGACGATCTAACATTCATTAAAATGAACCACAACTGGATTTCAAAATCTTTTGCCCCACCTTGCCCGGCCGACACCTAGCTTTCCTATGAAAAGCTCTTGCCTGTGAATTACTTTTCTAATGTCTAATTTGCTGCTGCAGATTGTACAGCATACGACATGTTTACACCTCCCTAAATGGCCAAACTCCCCACACGGGGCCGTGGTATCGCGACTTGGCGCAAGCACCCGTGAGACTGCTGTTTGTCTGAAGAGGTGGGTGTGCTCGCTTTTGGTTGACGGCATTGCTACTGGGTCCCTCATAGTACAATGTAGTGTCTCTGGCGGTGGTGGTGCGCACCCAACGTCAGACACACCGTTGTAACATGAGTGGCCCTGGGGCGGTCCCGCCGGCCTCAAGAGAGTTCCCCCCTACCCCAGCTCAAACTGGGCTGTACTACGTGCAAAATTATGTCGCACAGCTCCACCAATCTTTAGTCTATTCGCTGACATCATTCAATGTCTGGCACTGACAATACAAATTTGTAGACATCTATGATGCAACTTAAAGTAGTCTGTGTCTGTGTCCTATATTGGCACCATTAAATAGTTACTGCCAAATTACTATGTCAGAAACACAGCAGATGAGCCCACCCCTGTACCTAAGTATGCCATCTTTTTTTTTGTTTTGGTTGTTTTGCGAGACATTAACATCTATTTATATTTTGGGAGTACTGGGACAGACACTCCTTGCACTACTCCTCCACTCAGCACCAAGCTGCCTGCCCGTGTATCCATGTAACCGCTGTAAAACTGCCATGAGCCTATTGTTTGTTATTTTAGGCCTTTGATAGCCTGTCTGCGGTCCCTACTCCTCCACTGACCACCAAGCTGCCTGCCCGTGTATCCATGTAACCGCTGTAAAACTGCCATGAGCCTATTGTTTGTTATTTTAGGCCTTTGAAGCCTTTCTGCGCTCCCTCCTTCCACTAGTCCTCCACTGACCAGACCACTGCTGCCCGTGTACCCCTGGAACCAATTTTAAAGTGCCTACAGCCAGCCCATTTTATTGTGTTAGGCCTTCGAAGCCTGTCTGCGGTCCATACTTCCACTAGTCCTCCACTGACCAGACCACTGCTGCCCGTGTACCCCTGGAACCAATTTTAAAGTGCCTACAGCCAGCCCATTTTATTGTGTTAGGCCTTCGAAGCCTGTCTGCGGTCCCTCCTTCCACTAGGCCTCCACTGACCAGACCACTGCTGCCCGTGTACCCCTGGAACCAATTTTAAAGTGCCTACAGCCAGCCCATTTTATTGTGTTAGGCCTTCGAAGCCTGTCTGCGGTCCCTCCTTCCACTAGGCCTCCACTGACCAGACCACTGCTGCCCGTGTACCCCTGGAACCAATTTTAAAGTGCCTACAGCCAGCCCATTTTATTGTGTTAGGCCTTCGAAGCCTGTCTGCGGTCCCTCCTTCCACTAGGCCTCCACTGACCAGACCACTGCTGCCCGTGTACCCCTGGAACCAATTTTAAAGTGCCTACAGCCAGCCCATTTTATTGTGTTAGGCCTTCGAAGCCTGTCTGCGGTCCATACTTCCACTAGGCCTCCACTGACCAGACCACTGCTGCCCGTGTACCCCTGGAACCAATTTTAAAGTGCCTACAGCCAGCCCATTTTATTGTGTTAGGCCTTCGAAGCCTGTCTGCGGTCCATACTTCCACTAGGCCTCCACTGACCAGACCACTGCTGCCCGTGTACCCCTGGAACCAATTTTAAAGTGCCTACAGCCAGCCCATTTTATTGTGTTAGGCCTTCGAAGCCTGTCTGCGGTCCATACTTCCACTAGTCCTCCACTGACCAGACCACTGCTGCCCGTGTACCCCTGGAACCAATTTTAAAGTGCCTACAGCCAGCCCATTTTATTGTGTTAGGCCTTCGAAGCCTGTCTGCGGTCCATACTTTAAATACTCCTCCACTCACCACCAAGCTGCCTGCCCGTGTATCCATGTAACCGCTGTAAAACTGCCATGAGCCTATTGTTTGTTATGTTAGGCCTTTGATAGCCTGTCTGCGGTCCTTACTTTAAATACTCCTCCACTCACCACCTAGCTGCCTGTGTATCCATGTAACCGATGTAAAACTGCCATGACTGCCTACTGTTTGTTATTTTAGGCCTTTGATAGCCTGTCTGCGGCCCCTACTTGCAATACTCCTCCACTGACCACAATGCTGCCTGGAGTGCCTGCCTGTGTATCCATGTAACCGATGTAAAACTGCCATGACTGCCTACTGTTTGTTATTTTAGGCCTTTGATAGCCTGTCTGCGGCCCCTACTTGCAATACTCCTCCACTGAGCACAATGCTGCCTGGAGTGCCTGCCTGTGTATCCATGTAACCGATGTAAAACTGCCATGACTGCCTACTGTTTGTTATTTTAGGCCTTTGATAGCCTGTCTGCAGCCCCTACTTGCAATACTCCTCCACTGACCACACCAATGCTGCCCGTGTACCCCTGGAACCTATTTAAAAGTTCATAGAGCCTAGTTATATATTTTATTTACTATTAATAAGGCCATGATGGACTACGCTGTACCACGCTACAAGCTAACCAGTCGACACTTCTTTTGCGAGAAAAGCCATCCCAACCCTCCACCAGCATGTAGAAGACCGCATTGTCCATGCACTCTGGCAATCTGTGAGTACAAAGGTGCACCTGACAACAGACGCATGGACCTGTAGGCATGGCCACGGAAGATTACGTGTCCATTACGGCGCAATGGGTTAATGTGGTGGATGCATGGTCCACAGGGGACAGCCTACTAAGTCTGTCTGCAGTCCCTAATTCAAATTGTCCTCCACTGTCTAAATCGGAACTTCCACCTTCTGGCTTTCGGCCTATAGTATCAGAAATTAAACTGCATTTGGCCTTCAACTTTGGTTAGGGCCTACTAACGGCTTCTGCCCCTCCCTGGTGTTGTCCTCAACTAAATAAAGCTGAGCTTCAACCTTCCGGCTCTCATTAAGTGGTTTTAAAAAAAAAAAAATTGGTGGTTAGGGCCTACTAACGGCTTCTGCCCCTCCCTGGTGTTGTCCTCAACTAAATAAAGCTGAGCTTCAACCTTCCGGCTCTCATTATGTGGTTTAAAAAAAAAAAATGGTGGTTAGGGCCTACTAACGGCTTCTGCCCCTCCCTGGTGTTGTCCTCAACTAAATAAAGCTGAGCTTCAACCTTCCGGCTCTCATTAAGTGGTTTTAAAAAAAAAATGGTGGTTAGGGCCTACTAACGGCTTCTGCCCCTCCCTGGTGTTGTCCTCAACTAAATAAAGCTGAGCTTCAACCTTCCGGCTCTCATTATGTGGTTTTAAAAAAAAAATGGTGGTTAGGGCCTACTAACGGCTTCTGCCCCTCCCTGGTGTTGTCCTCAACTAAATAAAGCTGAGCTTCAACCTTCCGGCTCTCATTAAGTGGTTTTAAAAAAAAAAAAAATGGTGGTTAGGGCCTACTAACGGCTTCTGCCCCTCCCTGGTGTTGCCCTCAACTAAATAAAGCTGAGCTTCAACCTTCTGCTCCAAATTACCATTTTAAAAAATGCAATAGGCTTTTCCGGCCTACTAAAGGTGTCTGCCCCTCCCTGGTGTTGTCCTCAACTGAACAAAGCTGAGCTTCCACATTCTGGCTTTCGCCCTATACTATCAGATATTAAACTGCATTTGGCCTACTAGTGTGGTTAGGCCCTTGAAACAGTGTCTGCTGCTCTTGGGTTTGCTACTCCACTGAACAAAGCAATGCCGCCTGTTTAGTCCTGTTACCAATTTTGAACTGCATGTAGCCTACTTTATTCTTTGGCCCTATATCTGTTTCCTCCTCATCCTGCCCATTGCCCAGCCACTGCTAAATGAGTCTGCTGGTACATTGACCTAGACCACTACATTCCCCTTGTACTCTACACAGCCAGAATCTGACCCTGCTGAAAGTAAGGTTCCCCTTCCCGCATGTTATACCACCTTACACAGGGACAAAGAGGAAGGTGCAGATGAAAGTGCAGGTTCCTTCATCAGGTGGGGGGGCATACTCGTTGGCGACGTCACTGGCACAGGGCCCCTCAGAGTACGCAAAAGTGTCGCTGCTGGTGGGAGGCGCCCCCGCCATGCAAACACACCGCCGTACTTTGAGGGGCCCTGTGCCAGTGGCAATGCGAACGAGTGGGCCCCCCCTGCTTGCTCAGGATCACAGCACTTGCAACTTTTAAATACTTACCTTTCCCTGCAACACCGCCGTGACGTAGTCCGCATTTCCTGGGCCCACGAAAAACTTGAGCCAGCCCTACTCCCCCCACAACTTTCCCCCAATTCCTTATGCCCAACTATTATTATACAGTTAATTAAGATTGGCAAGCTTCAGAAACAAGAATGGATGTTTTTGGCATTAAAATGGGCACTGTAGGTGTTTTCCTGGCCTCCACTCACTGCCGACTATGCTTCCCCATTGACTTGCATTGGGTTTCGTGTTTCGGTCGATCCCCGACTTTTAGCGATAATCGGCCGACTGCACTCGACTCGACTCTGGACAAAATCGGGTTTCCCAAAACCCTACTCGATCTTAAAAAAATGAAAGTCGCTCAACCCTATCGGCGACTTCTGAAAATTGCCGACTAGTGTTGAGCATTCCGATACCGCAAGTATCGGGTATCGGCCGATATTTGCTGGATCGGAATTCCGATACCGAGATCCGATACTTTTGTGGTATCGGGTATCGGTATCGAAACAACATTAATGTGTAAAATAAAGAATTAAAATAAAAAATATTGCTATACTCACCTCTCCGACGCAGCCTGCACCTTACCGAGGGAACCGGCAGCCTTCTTTGCTTAAAATTCGCGCTTTAACTTCCTTACGCGAAGTCCCGGCTTGTGATTGGTCGCGCGCCGCCCATGTGGCCGGGACGCAACCAATCACAGCAAGCCGTGACGTAATTTCAGGTCCTTCAGGATTTTAAAATTACGTTCCGGCGTTGTGATTGGTTGCGTCGCGGTCACATGGGCGACGCAACCAATCACAAGCCGTGACGTCACGGGAGGCTGGACACGCGCGCATTTTAAAATGCGCGCGTCTCCTGCCTCCCGTGACGTCACGGCTTGTGATTGGTCAACCAATCACAAGCCGGGACTTCGCGTAAGGAAGTTAAAGCGCGAATTTTAAGCAAAGAAGGCTGCCGGTTCCCTCGGTAAGGTGCAGGCTGCGTCGGAGAGGTGAGTATAGCAATATTTTTTATTTTAATTCTTTATTTTACACATTAATATGGTTCCCAGGGCCTGAAGGAGAGTTTCCTCTCCTTCAGACCCTGGGAACCATCAGGAATACCGTCCGATACATGAGTCCCATTGACTTGTATTGGTATCGGGTATCGGTATCGGATTAGATCCGATACTTTGCCGGTATCGGCCGATACTTTCCGATACCGATACTTTCAAGTATCGGACGGTATCGCTCAACACTATTGCCGACCCGTTTCGCTCAACCCTACTCCTTAAGATTATGAAAGTGACAGCCTCGTATCAGATAAGGGTACATACAGTATATTCTCAGTAGGCAGAGGGCAATAAACAGTGGTCATGGTAGGGGATCAGCTAGTCAGGTCTATTCTCTAGTCTGCAGATCTGGGTGAGCAGCAAAGTCAGGAAGTGATGTTGCAGAAAAGTGAGTCTTAACAGATAACATACAGATCAGCGTGGACTGTTGTGAATTCCGTCTGGGCTCCCTCTGGTGGCCTTTAGCGATACTGCGGGTCTGGAGCTGGGCTCAGCTGCCTCATTTCCTGCTATGCTGGTTCCTATTTAACTCCACCTGGACCTTTACTTGTTGCCTGCTGTCGTTGTATTCAGTACTGGTTCTGACCTCTCCTGGATTTTCCTGGTGACCTGTCTATTTCTGAGAAGCTAAGTCTTGCTAGTTCTTTTTGCTCATTGTTTCCTTGAATATGTTTCTCAGTATATGATGTGTTCAGTCCAGCTTGCTTATATGTGATTTTTCGCTTGCTGGTAGCTCTGGGGAGCAGAGTGCGCCCCTCACATCGTGAGTCGGTGTGGGGGTTCTTGTACTTTCTGCGTGGATAGTTTTTGATAGTTTTGTACCGACCGCACAGATCCCTGCTATCTTCTGTCTATTTAGTGTTAGCGGGCCTCATTTGCTTAAACCTGTTTTTCATTCCTACGTTTGTATTTTCCCCTTAACTCACCGTTATTATTTGTGGGGGGCTGCCTAAACTTTGGGGTTATTTCTCTGAGGCAAGTGAGGCTTTGCTTTCTCTCTAGGGGTAGCTAGTTTCTCAGGCCGTGAAGAGGCGTCTAGGTTTTTAGGTAACGCTCCACGGCTGCCTTTAGAGTGTGTGGATAGGATCAGGATTGCGGTCGGTATAGTTCCCACATCCCCGGAGCTTTTCCTACTATTGAGGTTTACCTATCAGGTCAGTTTGGTGATCCTACCACCGGATCATAACAGTACAGCAGGCCAGTAAAGAGTTAATGCATCGCAGAAGAGGGATAAGAGAAATCCTGAGTTCATTTTTTTTTTTTTTCCTCTGCAGTGTGTCTAGCCTCTCTCCTCCCCTTAATCTCTGGGTAGTTCAGAATTCAGCTGCAGCTATGGACCTTCAGAGTCTGTCTTCTAGTGAGGATCATCTCACTGCTAGGGTACAAGGCATTCAGGATTATGTAGTCCGCAGTCCTATGTCAGAGCCTAAGATACCTATTCCTGAGCTGTTCTCCGGAGACAGATCTAGGTTTTTGAACTTTAAAAATAATTGCAAATTATTTCTTTCTCTGAGACCTCGTTCCTCTGGTGATCCGGTTCAGCAAGTTAAAATTATTATTTCTTTGTTGCGTGGTGACCCTCAAGATTGGGCATTCTCTCTGGCGCCGGGAGATCCTGCATTGCAAAATGTGGATGCGTTTTTTCTGGCGCTTGGAGTGCTTTATGAGGAACCTAATCTGGTAGACCAAGCAGAAAAGGTCTTGCTGGCTCTCTCCCAGGGTCAGGATGAAGCAGAGGTTTTCTGTCAGAAGTTTAGGAAATGGTCTGTGCTCACTCAATGGAATGAGTGTGCCCTGGCAGCGATTTTCAGAAAGGGTCTTTCTGAAGCCATTAAGGATGTTATGGTGGGGTTTCCCACGCCTGCGGGTCTGAATGAGTCAATGTCTTTGGCCATTCAGATTGATCGGCGCTTACGGGAGCGCAAACCAGTGCACCATCTGGCGGTATTTTCTGAGCAGAAGCCTGAGTCTATGCAATGTGACAGGATTCTGACCAGAATTGAACGGCAAAATCACAGACATTAGAATGGGTTGTGCTTTTACTGTGGTGATTCTGCTCATGTTATCTCAGATTGTTCTAAGCGCATAAAAAACTTCGCTAAGTCTGTCACCATTGGTAGTGTACAGCCTAAATTCATTTTGTCTGTTACGTTGATTTGCTCTCTGTCATCCTACTCAGTTATGGCTTTTGTGGATTCAGGTGCTGCCCTGAATTTGATGGATTTGTCTTTTGCCAGGCGCTGTGGTTTTATCTTGGAGCCTTTGCAATTCCCTATTCCACTAAAGGGAATTGATGCCACGCCATTGGCCAAGAATAAACCTCAGTACTGGGCTCAAGTGACTATGTGCATGACTCCTGCACATCAGGAGGTGATTCGCTTTCTTGTGTTACATAATTTGCATGATGTTGTCGTGTTAGGTCTGCCATGGCTGCAGGCTCATAATCCAGTCCTGGATTGGAAAGCAATGTCTGTGTCAAGTTGGGGTTGCCAGGGGATTCATGGCGATGCTCCTTTGGTGTCTATTGCTTCTTCTACTCCTTCTGAAGTCCCTGAATTTTTGTCGGACTACCAGGATGTATTTGATGAGCCCAAGTCCAGTGCCCTACCTCCTCATAGGGATTGTGATTGCGCCATAAATTTGATTCCTGGTAGTAAGTTCCCTAAGGGACGACTTTTTAATTTGTCTGTACCAGAACATGCCGCTATGCGGAGTTATATCAAGGAGTCTTTGGAGAAGGGGCATATTTGCCCGTCCTCGTCCCCTTTGGGTGCGGGGTTCTTTTTTGTGGCCAAGAAGGATGGTTCTCTGAGACCCTGTATAGATTATCGCCTTCTAAATAATATCACGGTCAAATTTCGGTATCCTTTGCCACTGTTGTCCGATCTGTTTGCTCGGATTAGGGGGGCCAGTTGGTTCACCAAGATAGATCTTCGTGGAGCGTATAATCTTGTGCGTATAAAGCAGGGCGATGAATGGAAAACAGCATTCAATACGCCCGAAGGCCATTTTGAGTACTTGGTGATGCCTTTTGGGCTTTCTAATGGCCCTTCTGTGTTCCAGTCCTTCATGCACGATATCTTCCGAGAATATCTGGATAGGTTTATCATTGTGTACCTGGATGATATTTTGGTCTTTTCTGATGATTGGGAGTCTCATGTGAAGCAGGTCAGGATGGTATTTCAGGTCCTGCGAGCCAATGCCTTGTTTGTGAAGGGCTCTAAATGTCTCTTCGGAGTCCAGAAGGTTTTCTTTTTGGGCTTTATTTTTTCTCCTTCTACCATTGAGATGGATCCAGTCAAGGTCCAGGCTATTTATGACTGGACTCAACCTACATCGGTAAAGAGTCTTCAGAAGTTCTTGGGTTTTGCTAATTTTTACCGTCGCTTCATCACTAATTTTTCCAGTGTGGTTAAGCCTTTGACGGATTTGACCAAGAAGGGTTCTGATGTGACGAATTGGTCTCCTGCGGCCGTGGAGGCCTTTCAGGAGCTCAAACGCCGGTTCTCTTCGGCTCCTGTCTTGCGTCAGCCGGATGTCTCTCTGCCCTTCCAGGTCGAGGTTGATGCTTCTGAGATTGGAGCTGGGGCTGTCTTGTCACAGAGAAGCTCTGATGACTCTGTGATGAGGCCATGTGCTTTCTTTTCAAGAAAGTTTTCGCCTGCCGAGCGGAATTATGATGTTGGTAATCGGGAGTTGTTGGCAATGAAATGGGCATTTGAGGAGTGGCAACATTGGCTTGAGGGAGCCAAACATCGTGTGGTGGTCTTGACGGATCACAAGAATTTGACTTATCTTGAGTCTGCTAAGCGGCTGAATCCTAGACAGGCTCGATGGTCGCTGTTTTTCTCCCGTTTCGATTTCGTGGTTTCATACCTTCTGGGTTCAAAGAACGTGAAGGCTGATGCTCTTTCTAGGAGCTTTGTACCTGACTCTCCGGGAGTTTCTGAACCGGCTGGTGTACTCAGAGAGGGGGTGATTTTGTCTGCCATCTCCCCTGATTTACGACGGGTACTGCAGGAGTTTCAGGCCAATAGACCTGACCGTTGTCCACCGGAGAGACTGTTTGTCCCGGATAGATGGACCAGTAGAGTCATTTCCGAGGTTCATTCTTCGGTGTTGGCGGGTCTTCCTGGGATTTTTGGTACCAGGGATTTGGTGGCTAGGTCCTTTTGGTGGCCTTCCTTGTCGCGGGATGTGCGTTCCTTTGTGCAGTCCTGTGGGATTTGTGCTAGGGCCAAGCCTTGCTGTTCTCGTGCCAGTGGATTGCTTTTGCCTTTACCTTTCCCGAAGAGGCCCTGGACGCATATTTCCATGGATTTTATTTCGGATCTTCCAGTCTCTCAGAAGATGTCTGTTATCTGGGTGGTTTGTGATCGTTTTTCTAAAATGGTCCATTTGGTGCCCTTGCCTAAGCTGCCTTCCTCCTCCGATTTGGTTCCACAGTTTTTTCAGAATGTGGTTCGTTTGCATGGTATTCCTGAGAATATTGTGTCTGACAGAGGATCCCAGTTTGTGTCCAGATTTTGGTGGTCCTTTTGTGCTAAGATGGGCATTAAATTATCTTTTTCATCGGCCTTCCATCCTCAGACGAATGGCCAAACCGAACGAACTAATCAGACCTTGGAAACTTATCTGAGATGTTTTGTTTCTGCGGATCAGGATGATTGGGTGACTTTTTTGCCATTGGCTGAGTTCGCCCTCAATAATCGGGCTAGTTCTGCTACTTTGGTTTCGCCTTTTTATTGCAATTCTGGTTTTCATCCTCGTTTTTCCTCAGGTCAGGTTGAGCCTTCTGACTGTCCTGTGGTGGATTCTGTGTTGGGTTGGATAGGTTGCAGCAGATTTGGAACCACGTGGTGGACAATTTGACGTTGTCACAGGAGAGGGCTCAGCGCTTTGCTAACCGCCGTCGCTGTGTGGGTCCCCGACTTCGTGTGGGGGATTTGGTATGGTTGTCTTCTCGTTATGTTCCGATGAAGGTTTCCTCTCCTAAATCAAGCCTCGTTTCATCGGTCCTTATAAGATTTTGGAAATCCTCAACCCTGTGTCGTTTCGTTTGGACCTCCCAGCATCATTTGCCATTCACAATGTGTTCCATAGGTCATTGTTGCGGAGGTATGTGGTGCCTGTGGTTCCTTCTGTTGACCCTCCTGCTCCGGTCTTGGTCGAGGGAGAATTAGAGTATGTGGTGGAGAAGATCTTGGATTCTCGTGTTTCGAGACGGAAGCTTCAGTACTTAGTTAAATGGAAGGGCTATGGTCAGGAGGATAATTCCTGGGTTGTCGCCTCTGATGTCCATGCAGCCGATTTGGTTCGTGCCTTTCATTCGGCTCGTCCTGTTCGGCCTGGGGGCTCTGGTGAGGGTTCGGTGACCCCTCCTCAAGGGGGGGGTACTGTTGTGAATTCCATCTGGGCTCCCTCTGGTGGCCTTTAGCGATACTGCGGGTCTGGAGCTGGGCTCAGCTGTCTCATTTCCTGCTATGCTGGTTCCTATTTAACTCCACCTGGACCTTTACTTGTTGCCTGCTGTCGTTGTATTCAGTACTGGTTCTGACCTCTCCTGGATTTTCCTGGTGACCTGTCTATTTCTGAGAAGCTAAGTCTTGCTAGTTCTTTTTGCTCATTGTTTCCGTGAATATGTTTCTCAGTATATGATGTGTTCAGTCCAGCTTGCTTATATGTGATTTTTCGCTTGCTGGTAGCTCTGGGGAGCAGAGTGCGCCCCTCACATCGTGAGTCGGTGTGGGGGTTCTTGTACTTTCTGCGTGGATAGTTTTTGATAGTTTTGTACCGACCGCACAGATCCCTGCTATCTTCTCTCTATTTAGTGTTAGCGGGCCTCATTTGCTTAAACCTGTTTTTCATTCCTACGTTTGTATTTTCCCCTTAACTCACCGTTATTATTTGTGGGGGGCTGCCTAAACTTTGGGGTTATTTCTCTGAGGCAAGTGAGGCTTTGCTTTCTCTTTAGGGGTAGCTAGTTTCTCAGGCCATGAAGAGGCGTCTAGGTTTTTAGGTAACGCTCCACGGCTGCCTTTAGTGTGTGTGGATGGGATCAGGATTGCGGTCGGTATAGTTCCCACATCCCCGGAGCTTGTCCTACTATTCAGGTTTACCTATCAGGTCAGTTTGGTGATCCTACCACCGGATCATGACAGTGGACCAGTTTAGCAGGGTATGAAAGATAAAGACAAAAGAGAGAAGCAGGTAGCGTAGAGCTAGGTATGCGAATACACACGGGTCATTAACTGTAAAGGAAACTGGTATCTTCTGGCAGGGAAGCAGATAATCACAGAAATGCAGTCTGGTATTTTGCAGCAATGCAATAATTAAACACAGAAGTAACCTAGAGGTAAATGCAGTCTGGTATCTTCAGTATGGTAATGGTTAATAGTAGTAATATAACAGAGAAGCAAATGAAGAGAAGTATCTGGACACATCCTTGTAAAGCTGCATAACCTTGATTGTAGAGGCCAGGTGTAAACTGCACTAAGAACAATTGTAAAGAATTGGTAACTTGCTTGCTGAGAGTATGTGTGAACAACACCTCACATATTGGACTGATCTAGGAAATAACGCTGGTTCTAGCATGAAAGTCAGTCATAGCAGAGTAGACGATAGACTCCTGGCTTAAGTTCAGCCAAGTAAAGAAATCTTCTGACCAACTTGAGGTAACAGATAATAATGCTACCCCAAAACACAAATACTGAGCCTCCACTTCGCCCATCCATAAAAGCCTATGAAGATGTCAGAGGAATTGGTTGGGTTAACATAGAAGAGCCCGGCAATGAAGCCAGAAAAGTTGAGTAACAAGTCAGACACTGCTAAAATGGATAATTTCGCTGTGATATCAAAACATCAGGCAGGTTGAAATCCTGCATGCTTGGTCCTACCTCGGTCCCACAGCTGATATCACAGTTAGAGCATACCTGTGCACATTTGTTGGTCAACTTGAAAAGGAAAATGATACTACAATACATGCAGTAGAAAAATTACTGATTGTGGGTGGACTTGCCCAGTAAGTAAATGGTTTTAATTGCTGGTACTACCAGTATGGGTCATTTGTAGAGTGTTTCGATTTTGCTGGGCATATACCTAGCATTGAAATTTACCAACCAACCTTAAAATCAATAATTAAAATTTAAAAATATCATTAATCTTGTAATTGCGCAATCAGTTTGCCAGAAGGTGGTACAAGGGATAAAGAGGCAATCTGAGCTAATTTCTCCATGTTGTCAATTAATCTATTTCAGCACTAAAGACAAGCCAGGCCTCTGAGATGAGATCACAGATGAATGAGGAGACATGGCTGCATTCCAGGATAGCACGGGCATCTTCTTGGCAGCAGCTTGTGATGAATGAAACCAACAGTTCTTGACGCAAAGATAAAATCAGCTATTTCTAAGATATGGAGTTGGCAAGATGACAGATGCATATGTGAGGAGATATGAAAAAGGGATTAAAGAGCAATGACTCGGAAAAGTCAAATAAGATTTTAACTCATTGGACAACCTCAATACAAATAGGGGAAAATCATTTCATAAAAGCAACAATTCAATATTTAGTGTCAGGATTAATATTAAAGAAAGGGGACCTGCTGCCTATGTACAAGAATATAACTACGGTACTATAATACTGCCCCTATGTACAAGAATATAACTACTATAATACTGCCCCTATGTACAAGAATATAACTACTATAATACTGCTCCTATGTACAAGAATATAACTACTATAATACTGCTCCTATGTACAAGAATATAACTACTATAATACTGCTCCCATGTACAAGAATATAACTACTATAATACTGCTCCCATGTACAAGAATATACGGTAACTACTATAATACTGCTCCCTATGTACAAGAATATAACTACTATAATACTGCCTCTACGTACAAGAATATAACTACTATAATACTGCTCCCTATGTACAAGAATATAATTACTATAATACCCCCTCCTATGTACAAGAATATAACTACTATAATACTGCTCCTATGTACAAGAATATAACTACTATAATACTGCTCCTATGTACAAGAATATAACTACTATAATACTGCTCCTATGTACAAGAATATAACTACTATAATACCCCCTCCTATGTACAGGAATATAACTACTATAATACTGCCCCTATGTACAAGAATATAATGACTATAATACTGCCCCCTATGTACAAGAATGTAACTACTATAATACTGCCCCTATGTACAATATAACTACTATAATACTGCCCCTATGTACAAGAATATAACTACTATAATACTGTCCCTATGTACAAGAATATAAATACTATAATACTGCCCCCTATGTACAAGAATATAATGACTATAATACTGCCTCCTCTGTACAAGAATATAACTGCTATAATACTGTCCCCTATGTACAATATAACTACTATAATACTGCTCCTATATACAAGAATATAACTACTATAATACTGCTCCTATGTACAAGAATATAACTACTATAATACTGCTCCTTTGTGCAAGAATATAACTACTATAATACTGCCCCTATGTACAAGAATATAACTACTATAATACTGTCCCCTATGTACAGTATAACTACTATAATACTGCCCCTATATACAAGAATATCACTACTATAATACTGCTCCTATGTACAAGAATATAACTACTTTAATACTGCTCCTATGTACAAGAATATAACTACTTTAATACTGCTCCTATGTACAATCTTCACTTTTGCCCTATTGAAATAATATGTCTGCATTAAATAATAATAATAATCTTTATTTTTATATGGCGCTAACATATTCCACAGCGCTTTACAGTTTGCACACATTATCATCGCTGTCCTCAATGGGGCTCTCAAGCTAAATTCCCTATCAGTATGTCTTTGGAATGTGGGAGAAAACCAGAGTGTCCGGAGGAAACCCACGTAAACACGGGGATAACGTACAAACTACTTGCAGATGTTCTACGTGGTGGGAATTCAACCCAGGACTCCAGCGCTGCAAGGCTGCAGTGCTAGCCACTGAGCCACTGTGCTGCCCCGGCAATAAGCCCCATGTTCCATGTTTAGAGATGGTGTTATGTGTATCCCATATTAAATGGATTTAGTTTCTTCTGGTGCTGAAGAGGTTAACGAACCTTTCTATAAGGCCGGAGACACACTGGTGCGAGATGCGGCCGAGTCTCGCTGGTTAAAAGCAAGCTGTGGCACCGGCACTCCGGAGCGGAGCGTGCAGCACCATGTATTGCTATGCAGCTGAACGCTCCGCTCCGGAGTGCCGGTGCCACAGCTTGCTTTTAACCAGCGAGACTCGGCCGCATCTCGCACCAGTGTGTCTCCGGCCTAATGGTCAGAAACATGCAGCTCTATTTCAACTGTTTCTGATCTGATCATTAGTCATTACCTCTTCCTGTATAAACTCCTATATAAACTGGTCAGAACTTCTTGTCCCTACTGGAGAAAGATTCGTCTTCCTGTGCTGTGTGCTAAAGGTAAGTGGTTGGAGTGGAGTTGTTGTAGTAGTGTTCTGTGGTTTACTGTAGTTAAGGTACCTTCACATGAAACGACTTTGTAACGATATCGCTAGCAATCCGTGACGTTGCAGCGTCCTTGCTAGCGATATCGTTTAGTTTGACATGCAGCAGCGATCAGGATCCTGCTGTGATGTCGCTGGTCGCTGAATAAAGTCCAGAACTTTATTTGGTCGTCCGATCGCCGTGTATCGTTGTGTTTGAAAGCAAAAGCAACGATACCAGCGATGTTTTACACTGGTAACCAGGGTAAACATCGGGTTACTAAGCGCAGGGCCGCGCTTAGTAACCCGATGTTTACCCTGGTTACCAGCGTAAAAGTAAAAAAAACAAACAGTACATACTCACCTGCGCGTCCCCCAGAGTCTGCTTCCTGACACTTACTGAGCGCCGGCCCTAAAGTGAAAGTGAAAGCACAGCGGTGACGTCACCGCTGTGCTGTTAGGGCCGGAGCTCAGTCAGTGTCAGGAAGCAGACGCTGGGGGACGCGCAGGTGAGTATGTACTGTTTGTTTTTTTTACTTTTACGCTGGTAACCAGGGTAAACATCGGGTTACTAAGCGCGACCCTGCGCTTGGCAACCCGATGTTTACCCTGGTTACCCTGGGACCTCGGCATCGTTGGTCGCTGGAGAGCGGTCTGTGTGACAGCTCCCCAGCGATCAAACAGCGACGCTGCAGCGATCGGCATCGTTGTCGCTATCGCTGCAGCGTCGCTTCGTGTGAAGGTACCTTAAGTGTATGTTTATCTCCTGGTTCCTGTTTCTGATAGAGAACTTCTGTTATCCCTGTTTTGTCTTTGTGTCTTGTTTACACTTTCCAGCAAAGACAAAATGATATACAACCTACAATAATACTGATTGTCAGCTGGTTGGAGGATTCAAATAAAACTTAGCTCTTATTAAATACATTTAAAAAGTACAAAGTGCGAGGAAATAGTGCAAAAAAGTGCTTGTGCTTCAAACATAGGTGCAAAAACCAAACGAATAAAATTGCACATACCACATTTCTAGATCCTTTTACAGATATAGGGATTAGGGCTAGATCATGTGAGAAAATAACCGTCTCTTTCAAATCCACAATCCCTCCCTTTTGGATCCTAAAGTAGTCAATTATAAACAATAAAGATGCCACTTATTTAATACCTGCCTTCAAAATCACAGCGCCACAGAAAGCATATCGATATAGGTATTCGTGCGGTCGATATCCGACCCTCAATTGCACTTTGGTAATGTGGTCAGCTCCAACACTGCCAATGTAGGGGTACCTCCAAAAATGACAGTTAGTGGTAGTGCCAAATTACAGCAAGCTCAAAATTTTACATGTCAATCATGATATACTGCCCAAAGACACCATCAGAATACATAATACCTCCCACCAGGGGCAGGTATGTTCAATGCATGGCTCAAATGGGTATACTATTCAAGAAAAAGAGTTTTTTTACTCATCTACAGGACCGTATATTCAATCGGTTCTTTATCCGAGTGTCCAGGATCTCATGTCCGGCATTGGTCTGTGCTTGCCATGCCGCCTGATCCTTATAGCAATTGGTGTCTCCCTACGCATTTCGTGCTTTAACTCATCAGGGGGGTAGCGACATCAACCTTCTGGTAAACGAGCATTGCTAAGCTCATGGTCTCCTTGCTTGCCTTAAATAGATTCCGTGCATATTCCCACGTCGCGTGGTTCCGGACGCCGGAGGTTCACTTCCGGTGTTCGGTGTGCTCATGTGCCGGATTGTGAACATCACATCCGGGTCTTGAGCCGCAAGCGGTGAGCGTTGAAATGCTCACGTCATCTCCAGCTATTGGTGCGTACATGGAGATGTACCGCTGACGTAATGCCCGGATTCCAAATCATGTGACCTGCAGCGGTGCATTACGTTAAAGCGGCAGACACATATCGTGCTGTCGCAATTCCATAGTAATCCAGGTGGACTTGTCATTCACCACCATGGAGACTGTCTTCAATATATGTACAGATTTTTTTTAGAAATCCCTAATAAGTATACACCTAACAAGATATAAGGTATATTCTTGTTCACATTTGGGACGGTCCCCCATACAATAATATCACCTATTCAATGCGCTTTCTCTCTTTCAAAAATATCTGTGCAGTAGAGAGCACATGTACAATCTTTATAGCGATCGGAGCCTGTTCGGACACGACGGTACCTCCAAGTACCACAAACATGCCCCTTAGGAAAAAGGAATAGAAAAAGGTGACCCTCAAGAGTGTCCCTACAGGGCCCTATCTGCCGAGACCCTACCTGTCGCGGAGGTTGGCACCCTAGGACCTGCGCAGTGGCGCCCCCACTCAACGACGGCTGTCCCTGTGGATAGAGTCCCAATTCAATGACCTATACTTAGAGGAAAGAAGAGAAGTTCAGCTGTTTATTCAGGCCATTCGGGCTCATTGTTTGTAGCTGAAAAATCCACATGCATTCCCTCTGTAAGATACGCTTGTCCCAGTTACCTCCTCTCTGGGACTGAAAAATCTTATCTATCCCCATAAATTTGATTACTCTCAGATCACCATTATGTATTCTTTTAATGTGGTTGGCCACTGACATATCTTTCTTGTTGATAGTGTTCCTGTGATGCTCTCCTACTCTTCTTCTTAATTCGCGGCTAGTCTTGCCTATATATTCCATACCGCATATGCATGTCATCTTGTAGACAACCCCTCTGGTCTTACAATTAATGAATTGCCGTATATCATGCCTTTTTCCCGTCACATTGCTAACAAACTCTTGTTTACATCATGTTTCTGTCCCATGCCTCATGGGGTCAGGGAGGGAACAGATCAGGGATTAACAGGAGCATAGTAAGGTCAGAAACTGGGGCCTCTCTACCTTTAAGGCCGGGATCACACACAGCGAGAAACGGCCGAGTCTCGCAGGTTAAAACCAAGCTCTGGCGCCGGCACTCCAGAGCGGAGCGTGCAGCCGCAAAACAATACATGGAGCTGCACGCTCCGCTCCGGAGTGCCGGTGCCAGAGCTTGTTTTTAACCTGCGAGACTCGGCCGTATCTCGCTGTAGTGTGACTCCGGCCTAAGAGTGTTCTCCGGGGGAGTGATAGTTAGGAGGGTTCCAGTTCCAGGGACAGTTTGAGGCCCCTTGTCTTTACCGAAGACCGTCACAGCATGTCAATTTGATGGTGAAAGGACCACACAAGAAAGACTTGTATTTATATGACTCCTGGCCAGGAGATCGATACAGATGGAAATGCCTGACTTCTGGCCCCAGCCTGCAAATGGCTGGAACAAATCAAATGAATTATAGCGAAGCCAAGAAGTTTTCATATCTCCACCTTCCACCCTTCGCTGACTCAGGATTTTTTTCTCTGCAGCCTTTAATAACTGATTAAACTCCAATAAAAACATGGGATGTGAAGTCAGCAAAGTAATTCACTGCTCCACCGCTTAATGGGGGAAAAGATGGAAATTTATAGCATTCATTGAAGAAAGCGAGACTCTGGTCTGTCACCACATAATGAGGAATTGGCCAAGACCATCACGTGAGAATCGGATGCCCCCTCCATAATGAAGAACCATCACCGCTGATCCCAAAGTCACCGCACAGATAACGTGTGCGGAAATGTGCACTAGACTGTAGCGGGGAAAAAAAAGATGGTCTGGAGGTGAAAATCGAAGGATGACTAAAATAGAGCCCAGGTTATACAAGTATGGCCTATATCGCTACATGGAAGAAGCATGTAAGATGCATGATTTATAACAGTTTTGTATACATGCAAACGATGTCAGCTGTACATATATAATTATATACAGGAGATACCCAGGTTATACCGGCTGTACATATATAATTATATACAGGAGATGACCAGGTTATACCAGCTGTACATATATAATTATATACAGGAGATGCCCAGGTTATACCAGCTGTACATACATAATTATATACAGGAGATGCCCAGGTTATACCAGCTGTACATATATAATTATATACAGGAAATTACCAGGTTATACCAGCTGTACATATATAATTATATACAGGAGATGCCCAAGTTATACCAGATGTTAATATAATTGTAAACAGGAGATACCCAGGTTATACCAGCTGTACCTATATAATGCTATGCAGAAGATGCCCAGGTTATACCAGTAGGATCCATACATAAAATGTGTTATTATCAGCTTATATTATATTAGTTTCTTCTTTGTGTGGGATTATCTTGGAACCCCTCACTTATCACCCCAGATGTCTTTTTTGAAGTTTTCCAAGAAGCTCCCTCCATAAGGAGACTTCCTTCTTATCGGAGCAGCTGTCTCGTCAGGACCGAACTGTTCCTTTTCTCTGAACTTTCCCACACACAATCTGTAAGCGGTCTATATTCTGGAAGGGCAACGATTTACAGTATATCCATAGCAACTGAGCATCAGATACTAAATATGAGCCAAATCAGTGAAATCTGAGAAGAAAGTGACCTAATTAGTTTTCTAAAATAAAAAACTACCTAGAACTCCATCTTATCTATTCAGTTTTTTACACAGGTATGTTGACCGTTTGTCACACTGACTTTCCTTAGTTGTCACCCATTGCTCTGTCTGTCGCAAAAATTCTTACATTCCATCCATGAACGCTGGATGGGCAATTAATTAAATTATTTCCACAAATTCACCATTGGGGCACTTCCCATGAGCACACACTATTGGCCCCACCCCAGAGGAGCATAGTGATGCTGCAACTTACTGGGACCATAAAGGGCAGTTCAGTGCCTTACTGTGTCCTCTGCCTGCTCAAAATATGAGTGGTGGCACAGGATGCACTAGCCTTCCACTGACAACATACAGTGAAGAAGGTCACATCCTATATCTCCCCCTAAGTGCTTTTTTCTTGTAAAACTATCCGAGCAATATAATACTATTGTCAAGCTCCTGGGAAAAAATGATACCTCCCGGATTCCCAAAACAGTTCCGTCAGAAAAGTCTGTTAGGAAGCAATACTCATTAAATGTGTTCTGAGCATAACGCCTAGATGCTACATAATCAAACTCTGCCCCAGCATCCAAACATACATCTACGCATGATAGAGCATGACCTGTTAAAAAGGGGTGATGCCCTTCTGCATCATGAACCTCATATCAGAGTTTTTTTTTACAGAGGAAATATGTGGCCCCCAAAACAATAGACTATTTTAGCTTCCAGCTTTGTAGAAGCAGTTTTGAGAAGCCCCTTTTCTGTTCCCCTTGAATGTGTCCAGTTGGAGGATCTTGCTGTGGAATAACTGGCCACACAAAGCCCAGACCTCAACTTTAACCAACACCTTTGGGATAAGCTAGAATGGAGACTATGATCCTGGTATCATGTATTGTACCATTAAACTTACCCAAATTTCATGGCCACCTGGACCGTCTAAAGAGACAACCTGGATGCTGAAAAATGGGGTACAGTTCTGTATAGATACGTCTTTCTGCTTTTATTTATCAATCTCTCGCTCATACTCTATTTTTCGCTCTCTCATCTATTTACTATCGAGAACTAATGTAAAATCGTTTCTAATAAGCCTTGTGGCACTAATATACAGCAATATTATACCACTATATCTAACCTGGTACTCCTGACAACAAAATGACACCGAGAGTGGAGCAAATGGAACACACAACAGGTAGAAATGATAGGAAATTAGCAAGACAACCCCCATAAAGGAGTGGTACTGCAGGCGTGACCACAGACCATTTCTCTGTTCTCATCCATTTTGGCTGTTGTTTTGGTCACTTTTGCATTTTGTCATTGCTCTCACCCCTAGAAGTACTGTACCACATGTATGAGGCGGTCTCTACAACCCACAGAAGTTGCTCAGGTAGTGCAGCTTATCCTGAAATGCACATCAATGCGCGCTGTGGCAAGAAGGGTAGCTGCGTCTGTCAGCACAGTGTCCAGAGCATGGAGCAGATACCAGGAAACAGGTCAGGAGACATGGTGGGGGGCGTAGGAGGGCAACAACTCAGCGGCAGGACCTCTACCTCCTCCTTTGTGCAAGGAGGAACAGGAGGAGCAGTGCCAGAGCCCCGCAAAATGACCCCCAGCAGGCCACTATCATCCATGTGTCCGCTCAAACATCGACGCTCGACATCCACAGGTGGGTGTTGTTCTTGGAACCAAACACCTTACAGGGCAATTGGCATTTGCCAGAGAACAGCAAGATTGGCAGATTCAACATTGGCACCCTGTGATCTTCACAGATGAGAGCAGGTTCACACTGAGCACATGTGACAGTCTGGAGATGCCGTGGAGAACGTTCTGCTGCCTGCGACATCCTCCAGCATAATGGGTTTGGCAGTGGGTCAGCAATGGTGTGGCTTTTTTTTGGAGGGCTGCAAAGTGCTCCATGTGCTAGTCAGAGGTACCCTGACTGACTGCCATTTAGTGCTGGGATGAGATCCACAGACCCATTGTGAGATCATATGCAGGTGCACTGGGCCCTGGGTTCCTCCTAATGCAGGACAATGCTAGGGCTCATGTGGCTGAATTGTGTCAGCAGTTCCAGCATGATGAAGGCATTGAAGCTATGGACTGACCTGCCGTTACCCAGGCCTGAATCCAATCGAGCACATCTGGGACATCATGTTTGGTCCCATCCACCAACGCCACATTGCACAATAGACTGTCCAGGAGTTGACTGATGCTTTAGTCTAGGTCTGGGAGGTGATCCCTCAGGCGAACATCCGCCACCTCATCAGGACCATGTCCAGGCATTGTAAGCAGGTCATGCAGGCACATGGAGGCCACACACTACTGAGCGTCATTTCCTTGTCTTGAGGCATTTCCACTGAGGTTGGATCATCCTGTAATTTGATTTTCCACTTTGATTCTGAGCATCATTCCAACTCCAGACCTCCATGGGATATTAGTTGTGATTTTTGTTGATCATTTTTATGTTTTATTGTTTTCAACACATTCCACTATATAATGAATAAAGATTTACAACTGGAATATTTCATCCAGTGATATCTAGGATGTGGGATTTTAGTGTTCACTATAGTTTTTTGAGCAGTGTATATATTCCCAGGTTAGAAGTACCCATAGGTAGTACTAAATGGTCAGTGACCCTGTTATAGTCATCTAGTATGGAATATCACATACAAACAAAGGTCAAAGGCGAATTTAGAAACTCATCCTAAAAAATATTATAGACTGTGAATATCTATCTTACATACCTGTGTACAGAGATGAAGAAGCGTGAGTCAGTGAAGCTGAAAAAATGTCTTTCCTTTTTTTTATGCCCAAATATCTCATTCCATCGCTGCTTGTGGTTCAGTGGTTTCTGTTATTCCCTGATAACTAAGAAAACCTTTAGATTGTTGTCTAGTTGACAGTCCTGGTGGTCCAACTTGTTATTATTGTCTTTAGTGGTCCAGTGGCCCAATAAAATGTCTCTATTTGCTGTTATGTGTTATTAAAATATTCAAACTAACAGTATTAATAATAATATTCTTTGTGGTGTCAGGGGTAATAATCATTTATAATAAAAAATTGTCCTGGTGGTCCAGTGGATAATGATGTCATTGCTGTTTGACTTGGGGGTAAATAATATCCTTGGTGGAAACAATCAGTTTAATACTATAGATGTTTAGTCATTTCTAGTGTTGGAGTTGATAATAGCACTGGTGGCCTAATGGGAAATAATATCCCTGGTGTCCAGTGGTCACTACTTTCTCGGGTTGAAGTCTTTGGTCTACAGTTTGTGCCAAAAGAACCCAAGTAAGTCAACCCTGTAGTCAGCACGATAACTGCTGCACGCACCACTCAGAACTGCACACCAGAGGGAGCTCAGTGAGTGCAGACTTAACATGGAGATAAATTAGAGTGTGCGCCACCTAGTGGTGGCTGTATTTAAGGAACTTACAGACCTTTTAAAAATTGCACTCTGATCCACAAAATTAATCAGTGCAGAATTTTAAGCCACAGGGAACTACAATTTTCTTTTTCCACCTCTATCACACTGATGCGCGCCCTTGGCTTCAGGCAATGAAACATAAAGATGTGAAAGCAAATAAAATGTATCATGTTAATTAATTGAATTGCTGTAACCCGATTCCCTGTGCGCTAGTTCTGGCTTCAGTTCAGGACGATGACTATATATTTGTTGTGACTTATGAGATGGAAACATTTCTTGAATTATTAATCAAGTCCCAATAATCAGATGGCAGCACCCCGGGGAAATGGGGTGTGAGCTAGACACAACTTTTCTGTCTTGTTGGCGTCCTACTCTTTTATCTACTCTGGAATTATTATCATTAGACAGGAGGAGGCAGTAGAATGTTCTAGACACTACTATGTAGCGCTACTATAACGCTAATGTAAAATTACCTCTCATATATACCGTATGGCACTGCTATATAACACTAATATACAGGTGCTTCTCACAAAATTAGAATATCATCAAAAAGTAAATTTATTTCAATTCTTCAGTACAAAAAGTGACACTCCTATATTATATAGAGTCCTTACAGCGTGATCTGTTGTGAACTCTATTTTTGGGCTCCCTCTAGTGGTCACAAGCGGTACTGTGTAGTGTTGTCTTTCTGCAGGTTGCAGCATCAGCTGGTTCGTTATCCTTGGTTGGTTTCTTATTTAGCTCACCTGGATACTCAGTTCCTTGCCTGCTATCAATGTATTCAGTGCTCTTCAGATTCCTTGTGTCTACCTTGCTCCCAGTCTCTCCAAGACAAGCTAAGTTTTTGTTTGATCATTTTTTGATTATCAGTGTTTATTAAGTTTTTAGTCGAGCTCGCTAAAATGTGATTTCCTCGCTTGCTGGTTGCTCTAGGGGACTGAGTTTCTCCCCCCACACCGTGAGTTGGTGTGGGGGTTCTTGAAATCTCAGTGTGGATATTTTGTAAGGGTTTTTTACTGACCGCATAGATTCCCTTTTCTATTTTCTGCTATCTAGTATTAGTGGGCCTCATTTGCTGAATCTGCTTTCACCCCTGTGTATGTGCCTTCCTCTTACCTCACCGTTATTATCTGTTGGGGGCTTCTATATCTTTGGGGATTATTTCTCTGGAGGCAAGAGAGGTCTTTCTTTCTCTCTAGGGGTAGTTCGTTCCTCAGGCTGGCTCGAGACGTCTAGGATTTTTTAGGCACGTTCACCGGCTACTTCTAGTGTGTTTGGATAAGTTCAGATTTGCGGTCAGTCCAGTTTGCCACCTCCCTAGAGCTTGTCCTATGTTTGTTACTTAGCTGGAGTTATTTGTGATCCTCAACCACTAAGGATCATAACAGTGATCTATTTCAAGTGTTTATTTCTGTTAATGTTGATGATTATGGCTTACAGCCAATGAAAACCCAAAAGTCATTACGTCAATAGATTAGAATAATTAACAAAAACACATCTACAAAGGCTTCCTAAGCATCTAAAAAGGCCCCTTACTGTGTTACAGTCGCTCCACAATCATGGGGAAGACTGCTGACCTGACAGATGTCCAGAAGGCAGTCACTGACACACTCCACAAGGAGGGGAAGCCACAAAAGGTCATTGCTAAAGAAGCTGGCTGTTCACAGAGTGCTATATCCAAGCATATTAATGAAAAGATGAGTGGAAGGAAAAACTGTGGTAGAAAAAGGTGCACAAGCAACCGGAATAACCGCAGCCTTGGAAGGATTGTTAAGAAAAGACCATTCAAAACTTTGGGGGAGATTCATAAGGAGTGGACTGCTGCTGGAGTCATTGCTTCAAGAGCCACCACACACAGACGTATCCAGGACATGGGCTACAAGTTTCACATTCCTTATGTCAAGCCACTCAACATGACCAATAGACAATGCCAGAAGCTCCTTACCTGGGCCAAGGAGAAAAAGAGCTGGACTGTTGCTCAGTGGTCCAAGGTGTTGTTTTCAGATGAAAGTAAATTTTGCATTTCATTTGGGAATCATGGTCCCAGAGTCTGGAGGAAGGGTGGAGAGGCCACAATCCAAGTTGCTTGAGGTCTAGTGTGAAGTTTCCACAATCATTGATGGTTTCAGGAGCCATGTCATCTGCTGGTATAGGTCCACTGTGTTTTATCAAGTCCAAAGTCAGCGCAGCTGTCTACCAGGAAATTTTAGAGCACTTCATGCTTCCCTCCGACAAGCTTTTAGGAGATGGAAATGTCGTTCTCCAGCAGGACTTGGCCCCTGTCCACACTGCCAAAAGTACCAATACCTGGTTTATAAACAACAGTATCACTGTGCTTGATTGGCAGCAAACTCGCCTGACCTTACCCCCATAGAGAATCTATGAAGTATTGTAAAGATGAAGATGAGAGACACCAGACCCAACAATGCAGAGGAGCTGAAGGCTGCTATCAAAGCAACCAGGGCTTCCATAACACCTCAGCAGTACCACAGGCTGATCGCCTCTATGCCACGCCGCATTGATGTAGTTGTAAGGAGGTAGACTGGACCACGGATACCTGTACTGAGCCTGGTCTGGAACTGTTGAGGCTGCCTCCCATGACCCGGGTAGGACGGGCAGCTTAAAAAGAAAAGCGCGTGCATCCATGGGCAGTTTGGCGCGAATCTGCAGCAGCGCGGGGCCGGTTGAGCAGCGTGCTCCATCCCCTGAGCACCGATGCCACGATGGGCTGCGCTGTTTGGGCCCTGCCACCTCCAGTGGGACCGCTGTAGAGGGAAGTACTGCGCGCTCAGTAGCTGCCAGAGACAGAAGTGCCGTGCACTCAGTGACTGTGAGTACCGCGCCTGTGCAGAGGCGAGAAGGCGGAGTACAGGACAGACTTTTGCGGCCTAACCTGCCACTCGCTTCCCTCCTGTTTATGTTTGACTCTGAGAGTGCCACGGCTTTGATTGCTTCGGCCATACGTGCTTATGGGCTAGTGGCTCAGCGGAAGGTACCGAAGACTGACCGCTGCCGCCAGAAGATGGACCATCGCTTAAAGGACCCCATCTGAGGACATTGCCTGTTCTACAACCTTTCCTCCTGCGGGATCATCTGCTGCAGAGGACCATACAGGACATGATAGGTTCTTTCCTTGGACTGCTATTGTTTTACAGTTGTTACCCCTATTATCCCTCCTTTAACCATTAACCTCCCTGCGAGGAGTGAATACCTTGTTTATCAAATTGTTACATCTTGATAACCCTTGCTCTGCCTCTTGTCACTGCATGCCGCAATCTGCATATGGAGCGCCCCCAGACGCAGGGCCGTGGGGTACTCAGTATCGGGCCTCTCGGTCTCGGTCCTGGGGTTGTCACGGTGGCTAGACCCGGTCCGTGACCCCGTCCAATGAAAGGTGTGATGGTGGTGCTTGGTGCAAGTTGCGATGAATAACGAGGACACAGAGTTGTCCTCTTTACTGAAGGCTTCAGGGTCCGCAATCCAGAGTACTGCTAACAGGGCTGGCTGAGACATAGAGTTCCCTTTGCAGGTGGAAATCAGTGCCTACCTTCTAGCGCCTGTGTGTTGTAGTACCTCCCTGCTGAGCACCACGGGATAGTCGTCACAACTATTGTGTCTGTTTCTGATGTTCTTTCTCTCTCCGTCCCCGAGATTATATGGCTAGGACGCACCCGTATGACGGGGTAGGCCTGGAGTTATTCTGGGACCCTAGAGACGCCCCTCTCCCACAATTGCCTCCGTTGTCTTCGTTAGGTGAAAAAGGGTGAGACAACCAACCTGAAGTTAACTGTCCTGCCGTAGTTCGAAGTAATGCGTAGAGTCTGTTACTTCCTCGGTGCCCCGGCCACCGGCTATGCGCCTCAGTAGGATGTTGCCACGATCTTAAGGCACGACTCCTACTGGTTCTATTCTCCTTTGTACTGTGATCTCGCTTCTCACTTCTCCACAATAAACCTCGCTTCGTGTCCTTTCTAAGAAGCCTGCCGCTATATCACTCAAGCACGGCTCCGTAACGATCTGTCCTTTTCGCTAGGCCGCTGTCAAGATCCCACCCCTGACAGGTCCTCTCCCGAACTCTCCCGGGCTCTTTTCTCTCTAACTTCCTGTCCAACCCCCAGTTTTACCAGAGTGTGAGGAGTGGCCTAATAGAGAGAACCACCCCCCTGGTGGCCGGAGTGTGGAGTGTAGTGTGTCTGTGATACCTGGTCAGGTGAACTCCTTTAGTGCAATCAAACGTAACATCACTCCCCTTAGTGGCAGAGCGACATTACTGCAACGACCAGGACTCTGGGGCGCTGCACTCCCCCCCCCGGTTAAATCCAGTACTCCCGGACTGGGAAAATAAGAACAATACATGTTAGCAGAAAACACATAAAATTTTGAAATACTATAAACAATTAAACACTATGAACAAGTAAATATAGCAGTGCTTCCCTTTATGGGAGGTGAGAACACTTGAACGTTGCGAAAGTTTCGGTCATGCACAGTTCATGACTCCCAGTTCAGTGGGTGTAAACTTAAAACAGCAGGGATCCCGGGTAAACAAAGGGATCCCTTTTGAAAGTTTTGGAGCAATTCACCGTCCATACTCCATTGTCCATTGTATTAAACTTGTAACAAAGATATTTACACAAACACTTTTAACCAAATAACAGCTATCATTAGTATCTCCAAGTTTTGTAGCGAAGTGGAGTTTGATTCCTGGTGCTGCGTGTAGACCTCCGCAGCGCAGGGGTTGCTATTGACCTAACAGGGCCCGCTATACCTGCTACCGCTGGTGTAGTGCACTGCCTTCTAGCTACACTTCTAGTGAGTCTGGGTAGCACTGGCAGACTGGAGCTCTCAGGGCCGCTTTCACCACCGGTGGGTATGGCAGATTCACCGATAGCAGAGGGAGGATTTGCCGGTTCAACGGTTGGCATAGCATCCTCCGGTGGGGTTCGCTGTGGTTGCGGGTCTGGGTGACCTGGCTCCACATTTAGTTCTGGTGGTGTTAGTTGACAAAATGTTAAGACAGGTACCACAATGGCCTGGTTTATTTGAGTCCAAGACTGGGGGAAATCGCCAAGAACAGTGTGTATCATCTTCTCCTCTTCTATGGGTAGAGACGTCCCGGGGTCTGTTTCCCCATCTCTCAGCTTATCAGGGCATATCTTAAGGTGGTCTCTGGATACTGCCGTTGAGGTTTCTCCTCCATCTTTGCTGATGAGACAGACCTTTATATTGTCGAAATCAGATGGCAGGATGGTATATGGCTCCGCTTCCCATTGATCATCAAGCTTGTGTAGTCTCCGCTTCCGTTTGAGTACCTGCTCCCCGGGTGGCAAGGGGGTCACAGGAGCATGCTGGTTGTAATCCCTTTCTTGTTTTTGTCGGGCTTGGGCGAGACTTCTTTCCACACACTCTTGCACCTTGCGGTACCTTTGCTGCCTCTCTGTATCCCAGTCCGCATCTAGAGAGATATCTTCAGGGGTCAGGACCCCCATGTCCAGATCCACAGGTAACTTGCTAGACCTTCCTCGCATCAGGTACGCTGGAGTGCAGTTGGTGGAGTTCACCGGGATGTGGTTATACATATCCACCAAGTCTGGTAACTTTGTGGGCCACAAGTGCCGTTCCTCCACAGGTAAGGTCTTCAGCAAGTCGATCACCACCTGGTTCATCTTCTCGCACATCCCGTTGGTTTGTGGATGGTATGGCGTGGTTCTGATCTTCTTACATCCATACAGATTGCAGAACTCCTGAAACACTTCCGCTTCAAATGCTGGCCCCTGATCGGTCAGTACCTTCTCCGGATACCCATGGGGTCGACAGAAGTACTGCTGGAAGGTTTTGGCGGCTGTTCTATCCGTCAGGTCTTTGACCGGAACGACTACGACGATGGTGAGAGCGTAGATATAGCCTGACCGCCTGGGTGTTAACTTCACGTGATCCAGCACGACCAGTTCGAGCGGCCGTTTGGTGATGATGGGCTGCAAGGGAGCCCGCTGGCTGTCATGATCCTTCCGGCGTAGGCTACATGGGCCACACTCTTGGCACCACTTCTCGATGGCTTTCTTCATACCAATCCAGTAGAACCTCCCTCGGAGCAGCCTCTCCAGCTTCCTCCACCCGAAGTGTCTTGCCCCATCGTGGTACGCTCCCAGGACCATTGGCACATCTTGTCTTGGGACCACGATCTGCCATACCAATTCATGAGTGCGTGGGTCAATGCTCCTCCGGCACAGCTTACCATCGTGAATAAACAGTCTGCCCCTCTCCTTCCACAATTGTAATGCCTCTGGTGGGTCATCTGGGCCGGGATGCAAACCTGCCTGCGTCAGGAGCTCTTTCACCCGACGGACTGCAGGGTCACCATCCTGGTTCTCTGCCCACCCATGATGGGGCAGGGGATTCAACGGGGCACCCCGCTTATTCTTGCGCCTGTTCTCCACCTGATGGGAGCACTGGGTGGCCTTGAGGCGATGGAAAGCGGGCAGCTCTACCGCTTCTGGATATTCCTCCGTTTCGGGCAAGTGGGGCATTCGGGACAATGCATCGGCATTCGCATTCTTGTGCCCTGCCCGGTACTTGATGGTGAAGTCGTAATTGGACAACCGGGCCATCCACCGCTTCTCCAAGGCACAGAGTTTCGCTGTGACCAAATGCATTAGCGGATTATTATCCGTGAAGACGGTGAATTTTGCTGAGGCCAGGTAGTGTTTGAACCTCTCTGTCACGGCCCAGACAACGGCAAGGAACTCCAGATTAAAGGAACTGTAGTTGTCAGGGTTCCTTTCAGTGGGGCGAAGCTTCCTACTGGCGTAAGCGATTACTCTTTCCTTGCCTTTCTGGACCTGGGACAGCACGGCTCCCAACCCCACGTTGCTGGCGTCCGTATACAATACAAACGGTTGGTCATATTCAGGGTAGGCCAGTACCTCTTCTCCCGTCAGCGCCGACTTTAAACAAGAGAAGGATCTCTCCAGTCCGTCGTTCCAGTCTTTGATCACCGTAACCTTGTAGGGGTCTAGGGCCACTCCTTCAGCACTCACCACATGGCCCAGGTATTGCACTTTGGGTTTTAGCAGATGGCATTTGGACGGTTTCACCTTTAAGCCAAAGTTGGACAGGGCTTCAAACACCTCGGCCAGGTGCTTCAGATGGTCTTCATAGGTCTTGGAGAAGACAATGACATCGTCCACATATAGTAGCACGGTTTCAAAGTTCTTATGTCCCAGACAGCACTCCATCATCCTCTGGAACGTTCCCGGGGCATTGCACAATCCGAAGGGCATGTAGTTGAATTCGCAGAGACCCATCGGCGTCGTGAAGGCCGTCTTCTCCTTGTCCGCCTCTGCCACGGGAACCTGCCAGTACCCACTGGTGAGATCCAAGGTGGAGAAGTAGTTAGCAGATTTTAACCCCTTCATGACCGTGGGATTTTCCGTTTTTCCGTGTTCGTTTTTCACTCCCCTCCTTCCCAGAGCCATAACTTTTTTATTTTTCCGTCAATTTGGCCATGTGAGGGCTTATTTTTTGCGGGACGAGTTGTACTTTTGAACAACATCATTGGTTTTACCATGTCGTGTACTAGAAAACGGGAAAAAAATTCCAAGTGCGGTGAAATTGCAAAAAAAGTGCAATCCCACACTTGTTTTTTGCTTGGCTTTTTTGCTAGGTTCACTAAATGCTAAAACTGACCTGCCATTATGATTCTCCAGGTCATTACAAGTTCATAGACATCTAACATAACTAGGTTATTTTTTACCTAAGTGGTGAAAAAAAATCCAAACTTTGCTAAAAAAAAAAAAATTGTGCCATTTTCCGATACTCGAGTCGTAGCGTCTCCATTTTTCATGATCTGGGGTCGGTTGAGGGCTTATTTTTTGTGTGCCGAGCTGGCGCTTTTAATGATTTCAATTCGGTGCAGATACGTTCTTTTGATCGCACGTTATTGCATTTTAATGCAATGTCACGGCGACCAAAAAAACATAATTCTGGCTTTTCGATTTTTTTTCTCGTTACGCCGTTTAGCGATAAGGTTAATGCTTTTTTTTATTGATAGATTGGGCGATTCTGAATGTGGCGATACCAAATATGTGTAGATTTGATTTTTTTTTATTGATTTATTTTGATTGGGGCGAAAGGGGGGTGATTTAAACTTTTATATTTTTTTATCTTTTTCACATTTTTTTAAACTTTTTTTTAACTTTTTTTGCTATGCTTTAATAGCCTCCATGGGAGGCTAGAAGCAGGCACAGCACGATTGCCTCTGCTACATAGCAGCGATCTGCTGTTCGCTGCTATGTTGCAGAAAATCAGGTGTGCTGTGAGCGCCGACCACAGGGTGGCGCTCACAGCTACCGGTGATCAGTAACCATAGAGGTCTCAAGGACCTCTATGCTTACAATGGAGAAGCATCGCCGACCTCCGATCATGTGACGGGGGTCGGCGATGCGCTCATATCCGGCCGCCCGGACGGATGCAGTAGTTAAATGCCGCTGTCTGCGTTTGACAGCGGCATTTAACTAGTTAATAGCGGCGGGTGAATCGCGATTTCACCCGCCGCTATTGCGGGCACATGTCAGCTGTTCAAAACAGCTGACATGTCCCGGCTTTGATGCGGGCTCACCGCGGAGCCCCGCATCAAAGCAGGGGAGCTGACATCGGACGTACTATCCCGTCCGATGTCAGTAAGGGGTTAAAGCAGCCAGGGACTCCTCTATCCTGGGCAGTGGGTATGCGTCCTTATGTGTAATGCGATTTAGCTGCCTATAATCAACACACATCCTCATTGTGCCATCTTTCTTCCTAACGAGGACTAACGGAGCTGCCCAGGGGCTATAACTATCCCTCACTACCCCAGCCTCCTTCATCTCTCGCAACATGTCTTTGGCACACTGATAATGAGCTGGGGGTACAGGACGGTATCTCTCTTTTATGGGTCGATGATCTCCTGTGGGGATATGATGTTGAATCCCTTTTACCTGCCCAAAATCTAGGGGGTGTTTGCTAAATACCCGCTCGTATTCATGAACCACCCTGTAGGCCCTATGTTTCTGGTGAGGTGGGGTAGAGTCAGTGCCCATGTGCAATTCCCGACTCCAATCTTTCAGTTGCCCTGCAGAACCGTTGTTCCCCGCCGGATTGGACGGGACCAAGGGTCCGGGTGCCTGTATCACACTATTATTGACAGTAAACAGTTTGGCAAGTTTGGCATATTTGGTTAGATGGACTTCCTCCTCCCCACAGTTAAGGACACGTACTGGCACCCTCCCCTTGCGGACGTCAACCACCCCTCTGGCTGTCAGGATGGTAGGCCTATTATCTGAATATATGGGTTCTACCAGGGCCTGATAGTCTTTACCCCTGAGGCCTATGGCTGCCCGACACCATATCAACATTTCACTCCTGGGGGGTATCGCAATGGGGTTTGAATCACTCACTGTGAAACGACCAATTTCACCTCCAGTCAGCTCCACCTGCTGTCTCTGCATCAGAGCCCTGATTTCCTTCTGCAGGGCGCGTTGTTCACTGTAGCCAGCTGTTTCTGCTACCTGCTGTAACAAAACAATAACTTCTGCAAGACAATTTTCTACGACATTAGTACCAATGGTCATCATGGGATTACATTCTCGGCGGTCAATATCAACAATTACAATCCCTTGGGCCTCCAATTCTACCCGCCCCACTTTGATGGTGACCTCTTTATACCCCACTTGTGGCAATGGCTGACCATTACTGGCTTTGATGGTGAAATCATCATCGGGGCCACGAGTAATGTCGGTGTCCTCCCAATAACGTCTATAAAGGATGTAAGGCATAGTCGTCACCTGGGAACCGGTATCCAGCAAAGCGTTCATGGGGATACCGTCGATCACGATGGGGAGAACTGGCCACCCTCCGATGTATTTGGCTCTCCAACTTTGCGGGCCTGACCGTCCTACTCCTGGGGGTTGGCCCTCTGCCCCAGGGGTTGCTCGTTTAAATGACAGTACCTGGCAAGATGGCCCACCTGGGGGCAGCGGCGGCAGATAGGTCGTCCGTCCCGATGAAAACGATCATCGTCTCTACCTCTGGTCGACGGAACCCTCCTCTGTCGCTGCCAGGGGACATCCTCCGGTCTGGAAGCCAGCTGGATCTTCTCCTTGGGGGCCTCCTGCAGGGATTGGACGGTCCGGGCTAGGGCAGCAACGCTCCTGGTCAGCTCCTGCATCTGAAGGCGCAGTCCTGCAGGGGAATCATCTACCAGGGTCTGGGCATCGGCCTCAGCGGAGACGGTTGCTTCTGGCGCCACCTCCTGGTGGTACGTGAGGGCTTGACGCCTGGGAAGTATGGCACGGCTGGGCTGTCGCTCTGGCAGCGCCTGGATGGCTTTGTCTTTGAATTGCGCAAAAGTCAGGTCTGGATTCTGCATGGCCAGGAAGTATAGCTGGGCCCTTTGGTAACTGCACAGGAGCCCCTCGATGAACCGCTCTTTCAGGAATTTATCTTCATCTTGCATGCTGTTTGGGTCACTCTGCTTGATGGCCCGCAGTGCCTCCTGGAGATTGAGGGCATAGTCCCGTAAGCTATCCTGCGGCCTCTGCTTGCACCTATAGAACGTCAATTTAATTTCCGTAGCGGTGCGGGTGTCAAAGGTGGCTTTGAGCTTTGCAAAGACCTGCTGTGCAGTTCTCTTATCCGCGACGGGCCAGGACTTCACTTCTCTCAGAGCCGCTCCAAAGAGTTGGCCGGTTATCATATGGACTTTCTGAGGCTCCGTCAAGGGATAAAACTCGAGCAGGCTGCAAATCCCTTCTTTAAAGTCAGTTAATGTATGGGATTCTCCAGAGTATCGCGGGAGCCAGGCTGCTCTGGGTAGGTACGGCATGGAGAAGGGCATGATGGCTGCTGTAGCCGCGGCGGTATCCGGCGGGCTGAAGGGGCGGCAAGCTCTGCGGCATCTGGCGGTGATACAAGGCCTGCAGCTGCGTCTACTGTGGGGCCTGGAGGTGCCCCTGCGGCTGCGGCCGCCGCCTCCACTTCTCCCGAATCAGACATGGCCGCTCCTCCCCTCTGCTAACCTGGTGGAAGTCGGGGTTCCTCTTCCGGAGTTGGCACCTCACCGCGTCTTCTCGCTCCGCCCACGAAGCTATGGCGGATTTTGGCGGGCACTTTTGGCGGCAAGCGACAATACACAGTCTTTGCAATAAATCACGGTTCAAGCACAATTCAGACACAGTTCCAAGGCACACATGACCTGACTCTTCAGGCTTAAGTAGATCCTGTTCGTAACGCCAAGTTGGAGCGCCCCCAGACGCAGGGCCGCGGGGTACTCAGTATCGGGCCTCTCGGTCTCGGTCCTGGGGTTGTCACGGTGGCTAGACCTGGTCCGTGACCCTGCTAAGGGGCGTCCAATGAAAGGTGTGATGGCGGTGCGTGGTGCAAGTCGCGATGAATAACGAGGACACAGGGTTGCAGTCTCTTTACCTCTTTACTGAAGGCTTCAGGGTCCGCAATCCAGAGTACTGCTAACAGGGCTGGCTGAGACCGGCCGGTCCGAAGGCACATCCAGAGTTCCCTTTGCAGGTGGAAATCAGTGCCTACCTTCTAGCGCCTGTGTGTTGTAGTACCTCCCTGCTGAGCACCACGGGATAGTCCTCACAACTGTTGTGTCTGTTTCTGATGTTCTTTCTCTCTCCGTCCCTCAGATGATATGGCTAGGATGCACCTGTATGACGGGGTGGGCCTGGAGTTATTTTGGGACCCTAGAGACGCCCCTCTCCCACAATTGCCTCCGTTGTCTTCGTTAGGTGAAAAAGGGTGAGACAACCAACCTGAAGTTAACTGTCCTGCCGTAGTACGAAGTAATGTGTAGAGTCTGTAACTTCCTCGGTGCCCCGGCCACCAGCTATGCGCCTCAGTAGGATGTTGCCACGATCTTAAGGCACGACTCCTACTGGTTCTATTCTCCTTTGTACTGTGATCTCGCTTCTCACTTCTCCACAATAAACCTCACTTCGTGTCCTGTCTAAGAAGCCTGCCGCTATATCACTCAAGCACGGCTCCGTAACGATCTGTCCTTTTCGCTAGGCCGCTGTCAGGATCCCACCCCTGACAGGTCCTCTCCCGAACTCACTCGGGCTGCTTTCTCCCTAACTTCCTGTCCAACCCCCAGTTATACCAGAGTGTGAGGAGTGGCCTACTAGATAGAACCACTCCCCCTGGTGGCCGGAGTGTGAAATGTAATGTGTGTGTGATACCTGGTCAGGTGAACTCCTTTAGTGCAATCAGACGTAACATCACTCCCCTTAGCGGCAGAGCGACATCACTGCAACGACCAGGACTTTGGGGCGCTGCACTTACATAGTAACCTATGCAAAAGGAGCCCCGGCCAAGTATTGAGTGCATTTACTGAACATACATTTCAGTAGGCCAACATAACGGATTTTAAAATCATTTTTCAAGCTGGGGTAATAAAGTATTCTAATTTACTGAGATAATGGCTTTTGGGTTTTAATTGGCTGTAAGCCATAATCATCAACATTAAAGGGAACCTGTCACCCCCAAAATCGAAGATGAGCTAAGCCCACCGGCATCAGGGGCTTATCCTCAGCATTCTATATAACACTAATGTAAAATCACCCAGGGGCGATCCCACTGTGCTCTGATCCGATGGGCGTCGCGGTCCGGTCTGACGCCTCTGATCTTCTTACGATGACGTCCTCTTCTTGTATTCACGAAGACAAGAAGAGGACGTCATCCTATGAAGATAGGAGGCGCCGGATCGGACCGCCCCTGGGTGAGTGTAATCTAACCTCTTTTTCTCATCTTTCAGGATACATCAGGGGCTTATCTACAGGATTACAGAATGCTGTAGATAAGCCCCAGATGCTGGTGGGCTTAGCTCATCTTCAATTTTGGGGGTGACAGGTTCCCTTTAACAGAAATAAACACTTGAAATAGATCACTCTGTTTGTAATGACTCTATATTATACATGAGTTTCACTTTTTGTATTGAAGAACTGAAATAAATTAACTTTTTGATGATATTCTAGTTTGTGAGAAGCACTTGTAACATCTTCTCTAATATAACGCATGACACTACTATATAACACTAATGTAATGTCACCTCTAATATACCGTATGGCACTACTATATAACACTAATGTAATGTCACCTCTAATATACCGTATGGCACTACTATATAACACTAATGTAACGTCACCTCTAATATACCGTATGGCACTACTATATAACACTAATGTAACGTCACCTCTAATATACCGTATGGCACTACTATATAACACTAATGTAATGTCACCTCTAATATACCGTATGGCACTACTATATAACACTAATGTAACGTCACCTCTAATATACCGTATGGCACTACTATATAACACTAATGTAACATCACCTCTAATATACCGTATGGCACTACTATATAACACTAATGTAACGTCACCTCTAATATACCGTATGGCACTACTATATAACACTAATGTAACATCACCTCTAATATACCGTATGGCACTACTATATAACACTAATGTAAAATCACCTCTAATATACCGTATGCCACTACTATATAACACTAATGTAACATCACCTCTAATATACCGTATGGCACTACTATATAACATTAATGTAACGTCACTAGTGTTGAGCATTCCGATACTGCAAGTATCGGGTATCGGCCGATACTTGCTGTATCGGAATTCCGATACCGAGATCCGATATTTTTGTGATATCGGGTATCGGTATCGAAACAACATTAATGTAAAAATGTGTAAAAGAGAGAATTAAAATAAAAAATATTGCTATACTCACCTCTCCGACGCAGCCTGCACCTTACCGAGGGAAGCGGCAGCGTTCTTTGTTTAAAATTCGCGCTTTTCTTTCCTTTACGTGAGTCCCGGCTTGTGATTGGTTGCGTGCCGCCCATGTGACCGGGACGCAACCAATCACAGCAAGCCGTGACGTAATTTCAGGTCCTTCAGGATTTTTAAATTACGTTCCGGCGTTGTGATTGGTTGCGTCGCAGTCACATGGGAGACGCAACCAATCACAGCAAGCCGTGACGTAATTTCAGGTCCTTAAGGATTTTAAAATTACGTCCCGGCTTTGTGATTGGTCCGCGTCCCGGCAACATGGCCGCCATTAACCAATCACAAGCCGTGACGTCACGGGAGGCTGGACACGCGCGCATTTTAAAATGGGCACGTGTCCAGCCTCCCGTGACGTCCCGGCTTGTGATTGGTTGCGCCGCGGTCAACCAATCACAAGCCGGGAGGCTGGACACGCGCCCATTTTAAAATTTTAAAATGCGCGCGTGTCCAGCCTCCCGGCTTGTGATTGGTTGACCGCGGCGCAACCAATCACAAGCCGGGACGTCACGGGAGGCTGGACACGCGCCCATTTTAAAATTTTAAAATGCGCGCGTGTCCAGCCTCCCGGCTTGTGATTGGTTGACCGCGGCGCAACCAATCACAAGCCGGGACGTCACGGGAGGCTGGACACGCGCCCATTTTAAAATGGGCGCGTGTCCAGCCTCCCGTGACGTCCCGGCTTGTGATTGGTTAATGGCGGCCATGTTGCCGGGACGCGGACCAATCACAGCAAGCCGTGACGTAATTTCGTCACGGCTTGCTGTGATTGGTCCGCGTCCCGGCAACATGGCCGCCCTGACCAATCACAAGCCGGGACTTCACGTAACCAAGTAAAAGCGCGAATTTTAAACAAACAACGCTGCCGGTTCCCTCGCTGAGGTCCAGGCTGCGTCGGAGGGTGAGTATAGCGATATTTTTTATTTTAATTCTTTCTTTTACACATTTATATGGATCCCAGGGCCTGAAGGAGAGTTTCCTCTCCTTCAGACCCTGGGAACCATCAGGAATACCGTCCGATACTTGAGTCCCATTGACTTGTATTGGTATCGGGTATCGGTATCGGATTGGATCCGATACTTTGCCGGTATCGGCCGATACTTTCCGATACCGATACTTTCAAGTATCGGACGGTATCGCTCAACACTAAACGTCACCTCTAATATACCGTATGGCACTACTATACAACACTAATGTAACATCACCTCTAATATACCGTATGGCACTACTATATAACACTAATGTAAAATCACCTCTAATATACCGTATGCCACTACTATATAACACTAATGTAACATCACCTCTAATATACCGTATGGCACTACTATATAACATTAATGTAACGTCACCTCTAATATACCGTATGGCACTACTATACAACACTAATGTAACATCACCTCTAATATACCGTATGGCACTACTATATAACACTAATGTAAAATCACCTCTAATATACCGTATGCCACTACTATATAACACTAATGTAACGTCACCTCTAATATACCGTATCAATTATGTAACATCACCTCTACTATAGCCTATGGCACTACTATATAATACCTTTGCAACCTTCACCTCTAATATGCCCTATGGCGCCACTACATAACAGTAAGTAATACACCGTATGGCAGTACTATATAACACTAATGTAACATCACCTCTAATATACCGTATGACACTACTATATAACACTAATGTAACGTCACCTCTAATATACCGTATGGCACTACTATGTAACACTAATGTAACGTCACCTCTAATATACCGTATCAATTATGTAACATCACCTCTACTATAGCCTATGGCACTACTATATAATACCTTTGCAACATCACCTCTAATATGCCCTATGGCGCCACTACATAGCAGTAAGTAATACACCGTATGGCAGTACTATATAACACTAATGTAACATCACCTCTAATATACCGTATGACACTACTATATAACACTAATGTAACGTCACCTCTAATATACCGTATGGCACTACTATGTAAGACTAATATAACATCACGATTTAGCATTGCTACATAGCACTGATATAAGATGGCATTATAAATGACTTGTTTGGTGTATAGTTTAGTATATGGCTAGTATATGGCAGTTATGTGGCTATTTGGGCTTTCCTGTGTCACTGTCCTAACAGAAGTATACTGTGTGCTATTTCTGACTGAGGTCCAGCATCCAGTACTACTATGAACGATACCGTCGGTCCTGCTGTGTGTCCTTATTGTATACTCCCAGCCCCCCTGTAAGCACAGTATAGCAGTACCCATAGGGAGCACTCTATGGGCACGGACACTGCTATAGTCATCTAGTATATGAATAGAACATACATACAAAGGTCTATTGCTCATTTAGAAACATTCTCAAAAATATAACACAGATTTGTGAACATCCATCGCACATTCCTGTCTGTGCAGAGACGGGCGTGTGTCAGTGAGATGAAACAGTGTAAAGTTCCCCTGAGGGCACTTCGGGGGCCTCCTGTACCCACTCCGATCACACACTCTGATCCATACTGATAACCCAGTGGTTTCTGTTTTTCCCTAATATCCAAGATGTTCTGTAGAATTGTTATCATTAGGTGATAGTATCCCTGGTGGTCCAGTGGTCTAATAATATTGCATGTGTGGTTGGGGGTTAGTAAAATATTCATACTAACACTAATAATTATATACTATTGTGATGCTTGATATATTATTTTTATACTAAATCATCCTGGTGGGCTAGGGACTAAGGGTAACATAATTATGTCTAGAGAGTTGAAATATTACTTTTGGTGGTAGTAAAGTGTTTAGTTAGTCTATTGTTGGAGTTGATGTTAATGTCTCTGATGGTTCAGCAGAGTAGAATATCCCTGGCGGTCCAGCAGAGTAGATTATCCCTGGTGGTCCACGAGAGTAGAATATCCCTGGTGGTCCAGCAGAGTGGAATATCCCTGGTGGTCCAGCAGAGTAGAATATCCCTGGTGGTCCAGCAGAGTAGAATATCCCTGGTGGTCCAGCAGAGTAGAATATCCCTGGTGGTCCAGCAGAGTAGAATATCCCTGGTGGTCCAGCAGAGTGGAATATCCCTGGTGGTCCAGCAGAGTAGAATATCCCTGGTGGTCCACGAGAGTAGAATATCCCTGGTGGTCCAGCAGAGTGGAATATCCCTGGTGGTCCAGCAGAGTAGAATATCCCTGGTGGTCCAGCAGAGTAGAATATCCCTGGTGGTCCAGCAGAGTAGAATATCCCTGGTGGTCCAGCAGAGTAGAATATCCCTGGTGGTCCAGGAGAGTAGAATATCCCTAGTGGTCCAACAGAGTGGAATATCCCTGGTGGTCCAGCAGAGTAGAATATCCCTGGTGGTCCAGCAGAGTAGAATATCCCTGGTGGTCCAGCAGAGTAGAATATCCCTGGTGGTCCAGCAGAGTAGAATATCCCTGGTGGTCCAGGAGAGTAGAATATCCCTGGTGGTCCAGCAGAGTGGAATATCCCTGGTGGTCCAGCAGAGTAGAGTATCCCCTGGTGGTCCAGCAGTGTAGAGTATCCCCTGGTGGTCCAGCAGAGTAGAGCATCCCTGGTGGTCCAGCAGAGTAGAGTATCCCTGGTGGTCCAGCACAGTGGAATATCCCTGGTGGTCCAGCAGAGTATCCCTGGTGGTCCAGGAGAGTAGAATATACCTGGTGTTCAGTGGTCACTATTTTTTCAGGCTGCAGTTTGTGCTAAAAGAAGCAGAGTAAGCCAACCATGCACTGATCGCATTCACTGCTGCATGCACAGTAGACGCACATAAGAAGATACTCCCTGTAAAGTCCCCCTGACTTTTTTTTCCATTTTTGCCCATACTATTAAGTTTCTTTTATGACTGATCACATGACCTGGTACGTTGCCTCAAGGGCGTCGCACACAGTCTGCAAGACTCTGCTGTACACTGATGAGAGGCAAACAGCTGTCTGTAGAGGAGATTCTGGCTATGCTGGCCCCCGCTGCTGCCCCCAGGAATCCTTAGACTTCCATAGGTTCATGCGTGATGGACCTTCCTAAGAATGGAAAGAGGCAATGTGGCTGCTTCTCACATATACAGGTCAAATTAGGAGTAAGAGCCAAATATACTCACGCAAGAGGGAAAGTCACTAGAATACCAAATGTTATGTGTATCCTTGTATGTGTGCATGTATATGTTTCTGTATGTATATATGTGTGTGTGTGTATGTATGTACAGTATGTATGTATGCTTGTGCACATATGAATGTGTGTGTATGTAGGAATGTGTTTGTGTATATGCATGTGCTATATGTGTGTATGTGTCTGTACATGTGCATGTGTTTGTAAATGTGTGTGTATGTAGGTGTGTACATGTATGAATGTGTATGTACACATTTGTGTGTATGTGTATATATATACATGTGAGTGTGCATATATGTGTATGTAAGTGTATGTGTGTATATATATATGTGTGAGTATGTATGTGTGAATATACATATGTGTATATATGTGTGTGTATGTATGTAAGTGTATATGTGTGTGTATGTTTGTACGTACAGTATATGTGTGTGTGTGTGTATGTGTGAATATGTGTGTATTTGAGTGTGTATGTAAGTGTGTATGTGTGAATATACATATGTGTGTACGTGTGTATGTATATGTGTGTATGTGTGCATGTGAAGGTATATGTGTGTGTATGTAAGTGTGTATGTGTATGTAAGTGTGTGTGTGTATGTATGCGTGCGTGTGTATGTGTGCATGGGAAGGTATATGTGTTTGTGAGTGTGTATGTGTGTATATGTGTGTGAGTGTGTATGTAAGTGTATATGTGTACGTGAGTGTGTGAGTGTGTATGTGTGCAAGCAAATGTGTATGTACAGTATGTGTGTAGGTGTGCATGTGAAGGTATATGTTTGTGTGAGTGTGTATGTCTGTGTGTGTATATGTGTATGTAAGTGTATATGTGTGTGTATGTGAGTGGATATGTCTGTGTGTGAGTTGATATGTATGTGTGTGAGTGGATATGTGAGTGTATATGTGTGTGTATGTGTGTGTATGTAAGTGGATATGTGTGTGTATGTGAGTGTATATGTGAATATGTATGTGTGTGTATATGTGTGTGTGTGTGTGTGTGTGTGTGTGTATGTGAGTGGATATGTCTGTGTGTGAGTTGATATGTATGTGTGTGAGTGGATATGTGTGTGTATATGTGTGTGTATGTGTGTGTATGTAAGTGGATATGTGTGTGTATGTGAGTGGATATGGCTGTGTGTGAGTTGATATGTATGTGTGTGAGTGGATATGTGAGTGTATATGTGTGTGTATGTGTGTGTATGTAAGTGGATATGTGTGTGTATGTGAGTGTATATGTGAATATGTATGTGTGTGTATATGTGTGTGTGTGTGTGTGTGTATGTGAGTGGATATGTCTGTGTGTGAGTTGATATGTATGTGTGTGAGTGGATATGTGTGTGTATATGTGTGTATGTGAGTGTATATGTGAATATGTATGTGTGTGTGTGTATATGTGTGTATGTGAGTGGACATGTCTGTGTGTGTGTATGTGAGTGGATATGTGAGTGCATATGTGTGTGCGTGTGTGTGTCCATAGAATCTCATACAATTTAGTAGATAACACCCCATAGAATAACATGTCCCATCTATTCTTCTGTCCATCTCACCTGACGGCCTCCACATCCTCCCATTACATAACCCCGTCTGCAGAATACAACTTAATAAAGTAGAATCCAGATCCTGGAAACTTGTACCTATTCCGCCCTATAGATGTAGCAGAGCTGATTGTGTCATGCCCGGCTTGTGCACCTTTGAACCTCTCTAAGTTCAGACGATGCAGTAGGATTGTCTGCAGCCCCACTGATCCGCACAGACAACGTAGTAGTGTCCCTATAATCAATGACAACCTCGGCTCTGCTACATCTGACACACTCAGCTCCCCTAACTATCCAAGGCAGATGTGTGCGGTGAGATCACTTACTTGTCTCCAGGTCCTGAGGAGGAATGGGTGCAAGTGAGTATGGTGCAGCCTTGGGAGGATGTTGCAGTTGGGGCAATGCGGAGGTGAATGCAGCGGAGCCAGGATCTAGTGTTACAGGATGCTCAGTGCGACCGCCTCTCCTGCTGCTGCTGCTGATCTCTACGGAAAACCCTCCTGGCTCCGACTCGCTGCTGCACTTGCCCCTTTCTACCTTCGTCAGCTTGGGTGGGAACAGAGGGGGCACCGGGTGCAGGAGGAGGGGATCTTGGGGAGGGAAGGGTGATATTCGGGATGGAATTAGCAGTTTCTTCAATCAATGTCTTCCATGCTGATTCATTAGACTTCACACAAACTGCGGAGATTCTTGCAGCAGAAATGATGGATGAGGTCGGTCTGGGACGGTGCACATGATGACGACGGCAAAACAAACATACCTGAGAATTTCGAGAGTGATTCCCCTTAAAATCAATAAAATCCTCAGCCAAAAAAAAAGGAGATATCATGAAGTTTACGAAGTGGTTAAATATTAAGACAATGCTGCTTCAGTTTATTTTCTGGGAAAGTTGGGTGAAGGCCAGGAAGACAGAAAGCATACCTTACTATCTACTAAAATATCACCGCTATAAATCTGACCCGCTATGTACAAGAATATAACTACTATATTACTGCCCCTATGTACAAGAATATAACTACTGTAATACTGCTCCTATGTACAAGTATATAACTACTATAATACTGCCGCTATGTACAAGAATATAACAACTATAATACTGCTCCTATGTGCAAGAATATAACTACTATAATACTGCCCCCTATGTAAAAGAATATAACTACTATAATACTGCCCCTATGTACATGAATATAACTACTATAATACTGCTCCCTATGTAAAAGAATATAACTACTATAATACTGTCCCCATGTACAAGAATATAACTACTATAATACTGCCCCCTATGTAAAAGAATATAACTACTATAATACTGTCCCCATGTACAAGAATATAACTACTATAATACTGCCCCCTATGTACAAGAATATAACTACTATAATACTGCCCCTATGTACATGAATATAACTACTATAATACTGCTCCCTATGTACAAGAATATAACTACTATAATACTGCCCCTATGTACAAGAATATAACTACTATAATACTGCTCCTGTGTACAAGAAGATAACTACTATAATACTGCTCCCAATGTAGAAGAATATAACTACTACTAGATGGCAGCCCGATTCTAAAGAATCGGGAGTCTAGAATCCATATATACTTTATTTATTCAAATGTAAGAATAATACAATTAATAAATAATAGTAAGAAAGAACAAAAAATGGCTGCACTCACCAGCTCTTGACAATTCTTGACAGTACGGCACATTTCTGATTGGTCGCTCGCGGCAGGCGGCAACCAATCAGAAAAGTGCCGCGCACCACGAAGGCGTATATCTTTGTCCACCCTGAGCGGGTGTAGGACGCTGGTGACGTCACTTATCTCCGGACATTATCTCCGGACAAAGCCACGGAAGTTGGCACAAATTGCCGGAAGTAGTATTCTAGGCAATTATATATTAGATTTTAATGTTATCAGTGTTTACCTTTGAACATTTATATTGTATTGTCCTGTCACCAGCCATGTGTACGATTATCGGCCGAAAGCCTCTCTGGAACCAATAATCACCCCATTTAAAGGTATCTTTATAAGTTAAAGATTCAGAATACTATGACTTTTATCATATCCTGAACAGTCAAGTTTTTTATGAACCGTTAAGGTTTTCTGCTTGAAGTAAAAAAAACTCTGAGTGTTTACAGTTTGAAACCATAAAATGTTGAAAAATTATGTAATTCTTGAGAATATCACTCAATGGTGCTCATAAACGTGTCAAATTTGATCTATAATATACTTTAATATACGTTACTTTAATCTCTAATATACTTAAGAGCAGGGCCCCAGACATCACACAGGGGGTCTGAAACACCGCACAGTGGTCCAAAATATTGCTGTGCTCTGCCTGGGGCCCCATATGCTGCCTGGGGCCCCTGTGCTCTGCCTGGGGCCCCATATGCTGCCTGGGGCCCCTGTGCTCTGCCTGGGGCCCCTGTGCTCTGCCTGGGGCCACTGTGCTCTGCCTGGGGCCCCATATGCTGCCTGGGGCCCCTGTGCTCTGCCTGGGGCCCCATATGCTGCCTGGGGCCGCTGTGCTCTGCCTGGGGCCCCATAGGCTGCCTGGGGCCCCTGTGCTCTACCTGGGACCACTGTGCTCTGCCTGGGGCCCCATATGCTGCCTGGGGCCCCTGTGCTCTGCCTGGGGCCCCTGTGCTCTGCCTGGGGCCTCATGTTCTGCCTGGGGCCACTGTGCTCTGCCTGGGGCCCCATAGGCTGCCTGGGGCCCCTGTGCTCTGCCTGGGACCACTGTGCTCTGCCTGGGGCCCCATATGCTGCCTGGGGCCACTGTGCTCTGCCTGGGGCCCCATATGCTGCCTGGGGCCCCTGTGCTCTGCCTGGGGCCCCATATGCTGCCTGGGACCCCTGTGCTCTGCCTGGGGCCCCTGTGCTCTGCCTGGGGCCCCATGTTCTGCCTGGGGCCCCTGTGCTCTGCCTGGGGCCACTGTGCTCTGCCTGGGGACCCATATGCTGCCTGGGGCCCCTGTGCTCTGCCTGGGGCCCCATATGCGGCCCGGGGCCCCTGTGCTCTGCCTGGGGCCCCATATGCTGCCTGGGGCCCCTGTGCTCTGCCTGGGGCCCCTGTGCTCTGCCTGGGGCCCCATGTTCTGCCTGGGGCCCCTGTGCTCTGCCTGGGGCCACTGTGCTCTGCCTGGGGCCCCATATGCTGCCTGGGGCCCCTGTGCTCTGCCTGGGGCCCCTGTGCTCTGCCTGGGGCCACTGTGCTCTGCCTGGGGCCCCATAGGTTGCCTGGGGCCCCTGTGCTCTGCCTGGGACCACTGTGCTCTGCCTGGGGCCCCATATGCTGCCTGGGGCCCCTGTGCTCTGCCTGGGGCCACTGTGCTCTGCCTGGGGCCCCATATGCTGCCTGGGGCCCCTGTGCTCTGCCTGGGTGTAGGACACTGGTGACGTCACTTATCTCCGGACATTATCTCCGGACATTAGCTCCGGACATTATCTCCGGACATTAGCTCCGGACAAAGCCACGGAAGTTGGCGCTTACTTTTGCACCCGGGGGCGCGCTTACTTTTGCACCCAGAGGCGCACTTACTTTTGCACCCGGGGGCGCACTTACTTTTGCACCCGGGGGCGCACTTACTTTTGCACCCGGGGGCGCACTTACTTTTGGGGCCGCACTTACTTTTGGTGGGCGGGGTCCCTCTGCCTCCGATTTGGAGGGCGGGGACCCTCAGCCTCCGCTTTGGTTGGCGGGGCCCCACGGCCTCCGATTTGGTGGGTGGGGACCCTCGGCCTCCGATTTGGTGGGCGGGGACCGGCCTCCGATTTGGTGGGCGGGGACCCTCGGCCTCCGCTTTGGTGGGCGGGGCCCCTCGGCCTCCGATTTGGTGGGCGGGGTCCCTCTGCCTCCGATTTGGTGGGCGGGGACCCTCAGCCTCCGTTTTGGTTGGCGGGGCCCCACGGCCTCCGATTTGGTGGGCGGGGTCCCTCTGCCTCCGCTTTGGTGGGCGGGGCCGCTCGGCCTCCGATTTGGTTGGTGGGGCCCCTCGGCCTCCGATTTGGTGGGCGGGGCCCCTTATCCTCCGATTTGGTGGGCGGGGACCCTCGGCCTCCGATTTTGTGGGCGGGGCCCCTCGGCCTCCGATTTGGTTGGCGGGGCCTCTCGGCCTCAGATTTGGTTGGCGGGGCCCCTCGGCCTCCGATTTTGTGGGCAGGGACCCTCGGCCTCCGATTTGGTGGGCGGGGACCCTCGGCCTCCAATTTGGTGGGCGGGGACCCTCGGCCTCCAATTTGGTGGGCGGGGACCCTCGGCCTCCAATTTGGTGGGCGGGGACCCTCGGCCTCCGATTTGGTGGGCGGGGACCCTCGGCCTCCGATTTGGTGGGCGGGGACCCTCGGCCTCCGATTTGGTGGGCGGGGCTCCTCGGCCTCCGATTTGGTTGGCGGGGCCCCTCGGCCTCCGATTTGGTTGGCGGGGCCCCTCGGCCTCCGATTTGGTGGGCGGGGACTCTCGGCCTCCGATTTGGTGGGCGGGGACCCTCGGCCTCCGATTTGGTGGGCGGGGACCCTCGGCCTCCGATTTGGTGGGCAGGGACCCTCGGCCTCCGATTTGGTGGTTGGGGACCCTCGGCCTCCGCTTTGGTGGGCGGGGCCCCTCGGCCTCCGATTTGGTGGGCGGGGTCCCTCTGCCTCCGATTTGGTGTGCAGGGACCCTCGGCCTCCGCTTTGGTGGGCGGGGCCCCTCGGCCTTCGATTTGGTGGGCGGGGCCCCTCGGCCTCCGATTTGGTTGGTGTGGACCCTCGGCCTCCGATTTGGTGGGAGGGGACCCTCGGCCTCCGATTTGGTGGGCGGGGACCCTCGGCCTCCGATTTGGTGGGCGGGGACCCTCGGCCTCCGATTTGGTGGGCGGGGCCCATCGGCCTCCGATTTGGTGGGCGGGGACCCCTGGCCTCCGATTTGGTGGGCGGGGCCCCTCGGCCTCCGATTTGGTGGGCGGGGACCCTCGGCCTCCGATTTGGTGGGCGGGGACCCTCGGCCTCCGATTTGGTGGGCGGGGACCCTCGGCCTCCGATTTGGTGGGCGGGGCCCCTCGGCCTCCGATTTGGTGGGCGGGGCCCCTCGGCCTCCGATGTGGTGGTCGGGGCCTCTCGGCCTCCGCTTTGGTGGGCGGGGCCGGGCCCCTCGGCCTCCGCTTTGGTGGGCGGGGCCGCTCGGCCTTCGATTTGTTGGGCAGGGCTCCTCCGCCTTCGATTTGGTTGGCGGGGCCCCTCGGCCTCCGATTTGGTTGGCGGGGCCCCTTATCCTCCGATTTGGTGGGCGGGGACTCTCGGCCTCCGATTTGGTGGGCGGGGACCCTCGGCCTCCGATTTGGTGGGCGGGGCCCCTCGGCCTCTGATTTGGTTGGCGGGGCCCCTCGGCCTCCGATTTGGTTGGCGGGGCCCCTCGGCCTCCGATTTGGTGGGCAGGGACCCTCGGCCTCCAATTTGGTGGGCGGGGCTTCTCGGCCTCCAATTTGGTTGGTGGGGCCGCTCGGCCTTCGATTTGGTGGGCGGGGCTCCTCGGCCTCCGATTTGGTTGGCGGGGCCCCTCGGCCTCCGATTTGGTTGCCTGGGCCCCTCGGCCTCCGATTTGGTGGGCGGGGACTCTCGGCCTCCGATTTGGTGGGCGGGGACCCTCGGCCTCCGATTTGGTGGGCGGGGACCCTCGGACTCCGATTTGGTGGGCAGGGACCCTCGGCCTCCGATTTGGTGGTCGGGGACCCTCGGCCTCCGCTTTGGTGGGCGAGGCCCCTCGGCCTCTGATTTGGTGGGCGGGGTCCCTCTGCCTCCGATTTGGTGTGCGGGGACCCTCGGCCTCCGCTTTGGTGGGCGGGGACCCTCGGCCTTCGATTTGGTGGGCGGGGCCCCTCGGCCTCCGATTTTGTTGGTGTGGACCCTCGGCCTCTGATTTGGTGGGCGGGGCCCCTCGGCCTCCGATTTGGTGGGCGGGGACCCTCGGCCTCCGATTTGGTGGGCGGGGACCCTCGGCCTCCGATTTGGTGGGCGGGGCCCATCGGCCTCCGATGTGGTGGGTTGGGCCCCTCGGCCTCCGATTTGGTGGGCGGGGACCCCCGGCCTCCGATTTGGTGGGCGGAGCCCCTCGGCCTTCGATTTGTTGGGCGGGGCTCCTCGGCCTTCGATTTGGTTGGCGGGGCCCCTTATCCTCCGATTTGGTGGGCGGGGACTCTTGGCCTCCGATTTGGTGGGCGGGGACCCTCGGCCTCCGATTTGGTCGGCGGGGCCCCTCGGCCTCCGATTTGGTTGGCGGGGCCCCTCGGCCTCCGATTTGGTGGGCGGGGACCCTCGGCCTCCGATTTGGTGGGCGGGGCCCCTCGGCCTCCGATTTGGTGGGCGGGGCCCCTCGGCCTCCGATTTGGTGGGCGGGGCCCCTCGGCCTCCGATTTGGTGGGCGGGGACCCTCGGCCTCCGATTTGGTGGGCGGGGACCCTCGGCCTCCGATTTGGTAGGCGGGGCCCCTCGGCCTCCGATTTGGTGGGCGGGGACCCTCGGCCTCCGATTTGGTGGGCGGGGACCCTCGGCCTCCGATTTGGTGGGCGGGGACCCTCGGCCTCCGATCTGGTGGGCGGGGCCCCTCGGCCTCCGATCTGGTGGGTGGGGCCCCTCGGCCTCCGATGTGGTGGTCGGGGCCCCTCGGCCTCCGCTTTGGTGGGCGGGGCCAGGCCCCTCGGCCTCTGCTTTGGTGGGTGGGGCCGCTCGGCCTTCGATTTGTTGGGCGGGGCTCCTCGGCCTCCGATTTGGTTGGCGGGGCCCCTCGGACTCCGATTTGGTTGGCGGGGACCCTTATCCTCCGATTTGGTGGGCGGGGACTTTCGGCCTCCGATTTGGTGAGCGGGGACCCTCGGCCTCCGATTTGGTGGGCGGGGACCCTCGGCCTCCGATTTGGTTGGCGGGCCCCTCGGCCTCCGATTTGGTGGGCGGGGACCCTCGGCCTCCGATTTGGTGGGCGGGGACCCTCGGCCTCCGATTTGGTGGGCGGGGACCCTTGGCCTCCGATTTGGAGGGCGGGGACCCTCGGCCTCCGATTTGGTGGGCGGGGACCCTCGGCCTCCGATTTGGTGGGCGGGGACCCTCGGCCTCCGATCTGGTGGGCGGGGCCCCTCGGCCTCCGCTTTGGTGGGCGGGGCCCATCGGCCTCCGATGTGGTGGTCGGGGCCCCTCGGCCTCCGCTTTGGTGGGCGGGGCCAGGCCCCTCGGCCTCTGCTTTGGTGGGCGGGGCCGCTCGGCCTTCGATTTGTTGGGCGGGGCTCCTCGGCCTCCGATTTGGTTGGCGGGGCCCCTCGGACTCCGATTTGGTTGGCGGGGACCCTTATCCTCCGATTTGGTGGGCGGGGACTCTCGGCCTCCGATTTGGTGAGCGGGGACCCTCGGCCTCCGATTTGGTGGGCGGGGACCCTCGGCCTCCGATTTGGTTGGCGGGGCCCCTCGGCCTCCGATTTGGTGGGCGGGGACCCTCGGCCTCCGATTTGGTGGGCGGGGCCCCTCGGCCTCCGATTTGGTTGGTGGGGCCCCTCGGCCTCCGATTTGGTGGGCGGGGACCCTCGGCCTCCGATTTGGTGGGCGGGGACCCTTGGCCTCCGATTTGGAGGGCGGGGACCCTCGGCCTCCGATTTGGTGGGCAAGGACCCTCGGCCTCCGATTTGGTGGGCGGGGACCCTCGGCCTCCGATTTGGTGGGCGGGGACCCTCGGCCTCCAATTTGGTGGGCGGGGACCCTCGGCCTCCGATTTGGTGGGCGGGGACCCTCGGCCTCCGATTTGGTGGGCGGGGACCCTCGGCCTCCGATTTAGTGGGCGGGGCCCCTCGGCCTCCGATGTGGTGGTCGGGGCCCCTCGGCCTCCGCTTTGGTGGGCGGGGCCGGGCCCCTCGGCCTCCGCTTTGGTGGGCGGGGCCGCTCGGCCTTCGATTTGGTGGGCGGGGCTCCTCGGCCTCCGATTTGGTTGGCGGGGCCCCTCGGCCTCCGATTTGGAGTGTGCTCTGCCTGGGGCCACTGTGCTCTGCCTGGGGCCCCATATGCTGCCTGTGGCCCCTGTGCTCTGCCTGGGTGCCCATATCCTGCCTGGGGCCCCTGTGCTCTGCCTGGGGCCCCTGTGCTCTGCCTGGGGCCCCATGTTCTGCCTGGGGCCCCTGTGCTCTGCCTGGGGCCACTGTGCTCTGCCTGGGTGTAGGACACTGGTGACGTCACTTATCTCCGGACATTAGCTCCGGACATTAGCTAAGGACATTAGCTCCGGACAATAGCTCCGGACAATAGCTCCGGACAATAGCTCCGGACAAAGCCACGGAAGTTGGCACAAATTGCAGGAAGTAGTATTCTAGGCAATTATATATTAGATTGTCCTGTCACCAGCCATGTGTACGATTATCGGCCGAAAGCCTCTCTGGAACCAATAATCACCCCATGTAAAGGTATCTTTATAAGTTAAAGATTCAGAATACTATGACTTTTATCATATCCTGAACAGTCAAGTTTTTTATGAACCGTTAAGGTTTTCTGGTTGAAGTAAAAAAAACTCAGAGTGTTTACAGTTTGAAACCATAAAATGTTGAAAAATTATGTCATTCTTGAGTATATCACTCAATGGTGCTCATAAACGTGTCAAATGTGATCTATAATATACTTTAATATACGTTACTTTAATCTTTAATATACTTAAGAACAGGGCCCCAGACATCACACAGGGGGTCTGAAACACCGCACAGTGGTCCAAAATATCGCTGTGCTCTGCCTGGGGCCCCATATGCTGCCTGGGGCCCCTGTGCTCTGCCTGGGGCCCCATATGCTGCCTGGGGCCCCTGTGCTGTGCCTGGGGCCCCTGTGCTCTGCCTGGGGCCCCATGTTCTGCCTGGGGCCCCTGTGCTCTGCCTGGGGCCACTGTGCTCTGCCTGGGGCCCCATATGCTGCCTGGGGCCCCTGTGCTCTGCCTGGGGCCCCATATGCTGCCTGGGGCCCCTGTGCTCTGCCTGGGGCCCCATGTTCTGCCTGGGGCCCCTGTGCTCTGCCTGGGGCCCCTGTGCTCTGCCTGGGGCCCCATAGGCTGCCTGGGGCCCCTGTGCTCTACCTGGGACCACTGTGCTCTGCCTGGGGCCCCATATGCTGCCTGGGGCCCCTGTGCTCTGCCTGGGGCCCCTGTGCTCTGCCTGGGGCCCCATATGCTGCCTGGGGCCCCTGTGCTCTGCCTGGGACCCCTGTGCTCTGCCTGGGGCCCCATGTTCTGCCTGGGGCCCCTGTGCTCTGCCTGGGGCCACTGTGCTCTGCCTGGGGCCCCATGTTCTGCCTGGGGCCACTGTGCTCTGCCTGGGGCCCCATAAGCTGCCTGGGGCCCCTGTGCTCTGCCTGGGACCACTGTGCTCTGCCTGTGGCCCCATATGCTGCCTGGGGCCCCTGTGCTCTGCCTGGGGCCACTGTGCTCTGCCTGGGGCCCCATATGCTGCCTCGGGCCACTGTGCTCTGCCTGGGGCCCCATATGCTGCCTGGGGCCCCTGTGCTCTGCCTGGGGCCCCATATGCTGCCTGGGGCCACTGTGCTCTGCCTGGGGCCCCATATGCTGCCTGGGGCCACTGTGCTCTGCCTGGGGCCCCATATGCTGCCTGGGGCCACTGTGCTCTGCCTGGGGCCCCATATGCTGCCTGGGGCCCCTGTGCTCTGCCTGGGGCCCCATATGCTGCCTGGGGCCCCTGTGCTCTGCCTGGGGCCCCTGTGCTCTGCCTGGGGCCCCTGTGCTCTGCCTGGGGCCACTGTGCTCTGCCTGGGGCCCCTGTGCTCTGCCTGGGGCCCCATATGCTGCCTGGGGCCCCTGTGCTCTGCCTGAGGCCCCTGTGCTCTGCCTGGGGCCCCATATGCTGCCTGGGACCACTGTGCTCTGCCTGGGGCCCCATGTTCTGCCTGGGGCCACTGTGCTCTGCCTGGGGCCCCATAGGCTGCCTGGGGCCCCTGTGCTCTGCCTGGGACCACTGTGCTCTGCCTGGGGCCCCATATGCTGCCTGGGGCCCCTGTGCTCTGCCTGGGGCCACTGTGCTCTGCCTGGGGCCCCAAATGCTGCCGGGGGCCCTGTGCTCTGCCTGGGGCCCCATATGCTGCCTGGGGCCCCTGTGCTCTGCCTGGGGCCCCTGTGCTCTGCCTGGGGCCCCATGTTCTGCCTGGGGCCCCTGTGCTCTGCCTGGGGCCACTGTGCTCTGCCTGGGGCCCCATGTTCTGCCTGGGGCCACTGTGCTCTGCCTGGGGCCCCATAAGCTGCCTGGGGCCCCTGTGCTCTGCCTGGGACCACTGTGCTCTGCCTGGGGCCCCATATGCTGCCTGGGGCCCCTGTGCTCTGCCTGGGGCCACTGTGCTCTGCCTGGGGCCCCATATGCTGCCTGGGGCCACTGTGCTCTGCCTGGGGCCCCATATGCTGCCTGGGGCCCCTGTGCTCTGCCTGGGGCCCCATATGCTGCCTGGGGCCACTGTGCTCTGCCTGGGGCCCCATATGCTGCCTGGGGCCACTGTGCTCTGCCTGGGGCCCCATATGCTGCCTGGGGCCACTGTGCTCTGCCTGGGGCCCCATATGCTGCCTGGGGCCCCTGTGCTCTGCCTGGGGCCCCATATGCTGCCTGGGGCCCCTGTGCTCTGCCTGGGGCCCCTGTGCTCTGCCTGGGGCCCCTGTGCTCTGCCTGGGGCCACTGTGCTCTGCCTGGGGCCCCATATGCTGCCTGGGGCCCCTGTGCTCTGTCTGGGGCCCCATATGCTGCCTGGGGCCCCTGTGCTCTGCCTGAGGCCCCTGTGCTCTGCCTGGGGCCCCATATGCTGCCTGGGGCCCCTGTGCTCTGCCTGGGGCCCCATATGCTGCCTGGGGCCCCTGTGCTCTGCCTGGGGCCCCTGTGCTCTGCCTGGGGCCCCATGTTCTGCCTGGGGCCCCTGTGCTCTGCCTGGGGCCACTGTGCTCTGCCTGGGGCCCCATAGGCTGCCTGGGGCCCCTGTGCTCTGCCTGGGGCCCCATATGCTGCCTGGGGCCCCTGTGCTCTGCCTGGGGCCACTGTGCTCTGCCTGGGGCCCCATAGGCTGCCTGGGGCCCCTGTGCTCTGCCTGGGACCACTGTGCTCTGCCTGGGTGTAGGACACTGGTGACGTCACTTATCTCCGGACATTATCTCCGGACATTAGCTCCGGACATTAGCTCCGGACAAAGCCACGGAAGTTGGCACAAATTGCAGGAAGTAGTATTCTAGGCAATTATATATTAGACTAGATGGCAGCCCGATTCTAAAGAATCGGGAGTCTAGAATCCATATATACTTTATTTATTCAAATGTAAGAATAATACAATTAATAAATAATAGTAAGAAAGAACAAAAAAATTATGTCATTCTTGAGTATATCACTCAATGGTGCTCATAAACGTGTCAAATTTGATCTATAATATACTTTAATATACGTTACTTTAATCTTTAATATACTTAAGAACAGGGCCCCAGACATCACACAGGGGGTCTGAAACACCGCACAGTGGTCCAAAATATCGCTGTGCTCTACCTGGGGCCCCATATGCTGCCTGGGGCCCCTGTGCTCTGCCTGGGGCCCCATATGCTGCCTGGGGCCCCTGTGCTCTGCCTGGGGCCCCATGTTCTGCCTGGGGCTCCTGTGCTCTGCCTGGGGCCACTGTGCTCTGCCTGGGGCCCCATATGCTGCCTGGGGCTCCTGTGCTCTGCCTGGGGCCCCATATGCTGCCTGGGGCCCCTGTGCTCTGCCTGGGGCCCCATAGGCTGCCTGGGACCCCTGTGCTCTACCTGGGACCACTGTGCTCTGCCTGGGGCCCCATATGCTGCCTGGGGCCCCTGTGCTCTGCCTGGGGCCCCTGTGCTCTGCCTGGGGCCCCATTTTCTGCCTGGGGCCACTGTGCTCTGCCTGGGGCCCCATAGGCTGCCTGGGGCCCCTGTGCTCTGCCTGGGACCACTGTGCTCTGCCTGGGGCCCCATATGCTGCCTGGGGCCCCTGTGCTCTGCCTGGGGCCCCATATGCTGCCTGGGGCCCCTGTGCTCTGACTGGGGCCCCATATGCTGCCTGGGGCCCCTGTGCTCTGCCTGGGGCCCCTGTGCTCTGCCTGGGGCCCCTGTGCTCTGCCTGGGGCCACTGTGCTCTGCCTGGGGCCCCATGTTCTGCCTGGGGCCACTGTGCTCTGCCTGGGGCCCCATAAGCTGCCTGGGGCCCCTGTTCTCTGCCTGGGACCACTGTGCTCTGCCTGGGGCCCCATATGCTGCCTGGGGCCCCTGTGCTCTGCCTGGGGCCACTGTGCTCTGCCTGGGGCCCCATATGCTGCCTGGGGCCACTGTGCTCTGCCTGGGGCCCCATATGCTGCCTGGGGCCCCTGTGCTCTGCCTGGGGCCCCATATGCTGCCTGGGGCCCCTGTGCTCTGCCTGGGGCCCCATGTTCTACCTGGGGCCCCTGTGCTCTGCCTGGGGCCACTGTGCTCTGCCTGGGGCCCCATATGCTGCCTGGGGCTCCTGTGCTCTGCCTGGGGCCCCATATGCTGCCTGGGGCCCCTGTGCTCTGCCTGGGGCCCCATAGGCTGCCTGGGGCCCCTGTGCTCTACCTGGGACCACTGTGCTCTGCCTGGGGCCCCATATGCTGCGGGGGGCCCCTGTGCTCTGCCTGGGGCCCCTGTGCTCTGCCTGGGGCCCCATGTTCTGCCTGGGGCCACTGTGCTCTGCCTGGGGCCCCATAGGCTGCCTGGGGCCCCTGTGCTCTGCCTGGGACCACTGTGCTCTGCCTGGGGCCCCATATGCTGCCTGGGGCCCCTGTGCTCTGCCTGGGGCCACTGTGCTCTGCCTGGGGCCCCATATGCTGCCTGGGGCCCCTGTGCTCTGCCTGGGGCCCCATATGCTGCCTGGGGCCCCTGTGCTCTGCCTGGGGCCCCATGTTCTGCCTGGGGCCCCTGTGCTCTGCCTGGGGCCACTGTGCTCTGCCTGGGGCCCCATGTTCTGCCTGGGGCCACTGTGCTCTGCCTGGGGCCCCATAAGCTGCCTGGGGCCCCTGTGCTCTGCCTGGGACCACTGTGCTCTGCCTGGGGCCCCATATGCTGCCTGGGGCCCCTGTGCTCTGCCTGGGGCCACTGTGCTCTGCCTGGGGACCCATATGCTGCCTGGGGCCACTGTGCTCTGCCTGGGGCCCCATATGCTGCCTGGGGCCCCTGTGCTCTGCCTGGGGCCCCATATGCTGCCTGGGGCCCCTGTGCTCTGCCTGGGGCCCCTGTGCTCTGCCTGGGGCCCCATGTTCTGCCTGGGGCCCCTGTGCTCTGCCTGGGGCCACTGTGCTCTGCCTGGGGCCCCATATGCTGCCTGGGGCCCCTGTAATCTGCCTGGGGCCCCATATGCTGCCTGGGGCCCCATATGCTGCCTGGGGCCCCTGTGCTCTGCCTGGGGCCCCTGTGCTCTGCCTGGGGCCACTGTGCTCTGCCTGGGGCCCCATATGCTGCCTAGGGCCCCTGTTCTCTGCCTGGGTGTAGGACACTGGTGACGTCACTTATCTCCGGACATTAGCTCCGGACATTATCTCCGGACATTAGCTCCGGACATTATCTCCGGACATTAGCTCCGGACAAAGCCACGGAAGTTGGCACAAATTGCAGGAAGTAGTATTCTAGGCAATTATATATTAGATGGGCATTTCCTGAAGGAAATACATGGTGCTTGAACAGCGCTACCAGCTTTACAGCAGCACTTTTCACACACGGGACTGGGGGGCGCGCTTACTTTTGCACCTGGGGCCGGGGGCGCGCTTACTTTTGCACCCGGGGGCGCACTTACTTTTGCACCCGGAGGCGCACTTACTTTTGCACCCGGGGGCGCACTTACTTTTGCACCCGGAGGCGCACTTACTTTTGCACCCGGGGGCGCACTTACTTTTGCACCCGGGGGCGCACTTACTTTTGCACCCGGGGGCGCACTTACTTTTGCACCCGGGGGCGCACTTACTTTTGCACCCGGGGGCGCACTTACTTTTGGGGCCGCACTTACTTTTGGTGGGCGGGGCTCCTCGGCCTCCGATTTGGTTGGTGGGGCCCCTCGTCCTCCGATTTGGTGGGTGGGGACCCTCGGCCTCCGATTTGGTGGGCGGGGACCGGCCTCCGATTTGGTGGGCGGGGACCCTCGGCCTCCGATTTGGTGGGCGGGGACCCTCGACCTCCGATTTGGTGGGCGGGGACCCTCGGCCTCCGATTTGGTGGGTGGGGAGCCTCGGCCTCCGATTTGGTGGGCGGGGACCGGCCTCCGATTTGGTGGGCGGGGACCCTCGGCCTCCGATTTGGTTGGCGGGGCCCCTCGACCTCCGATTTGGTGGGCGGGGACCCTCGGCCTCCGATTTGGTGGGCAGGGCCCCTCGGCCTCCGATTTGGTGGGCGGGGCCCCTCGGCCTCCGATTTGGTGGGCGGGGCCCCTCGGCCTCCGATTTGGTGGGCAGGGCCCCTCGGCTTCCGATGTGGTGGTCGGGGCCCCTCGGCCTCCGCTTTGGTGGTCGGGGCCGGGCCCCTCGGCCTCCGCTTTGGTGGGCGGGGCCGCTCGGCCTTCGATTTGGTTGGCGGGGCCCCTCGGCCTCCGATTTGGTTGGCGGGGCCCCTTATCCTCCGATTTGGTGGGCGGGGACTCTCGGCCTCCGATTTGGTGGGCGGGGACCCTCGGCCTCCGATTTGGTGGGCGGGGACCCTCGGCCTCCGATTTGGTCGGCGGGGACCCTCGGCCTCCGATTTGGTTGGTGGGGCCCCTCGGCCTCCGATTTGGTGGGCGGGGACCCTCGGCCTCCGATTTGGTGGGCGGGGCCCCTCGGCCTCCGATTTGGTGGGCGGGGCCCCTCGGCCTCCGATTTGGTGGGCGGGGCATCTCGGCCTCCGATTTGGTTGGTGGGGCCCCTCGGCCTCCGATTTGGTGGGCGGGGACCCTCGGCCTCCAATTTGGTTGGTGGGGCCCCTCGGCCTCCGATTTGGTGGTCGGGTACCCTCGGCCTCCGCTTTGGTGTGCGGGGCCCCTCGGCCTCCGATTTGGTGGGCGGGGTCCCTCTGCCTCCGATTTGGTGTGCGGGGACCCTCGGCCTCCGCTTTGGTGGGCAGGGGCCCCTCGGCCTTCGATTTGGTGGGCGGGGCCCCTCGGCCTCCAATTTGGTTGGTGGGGCCCCTCGGCCTCCGATTTGGTGGGCGGGGACCCTCGGCCTCCGATTTGGTGGGCGGGGACCCTCGGCCTGCAATTTGGTGGGCGGGGACCCTCGGCCTCCAATTTGGTGGGTGGGGACCCTCGGCCTCCAATTTGGTGGGCGGGGACTCTCGGCCTCCGATTTGGTGGGCGGGGACCCTCGGCCTCCGATTTGGTGGGTGGGGACCCTCTGCCTCCGATTTGGTGGGCGGGGCCGGGCCCCGTGGCCTCCGCTTTGGTGGGCGGGGACTCTCGGCCTCCGATTTGGTGGGCGGGGACCCTCGGCCTCCGATTTGGTGGGCAGGGACCCTCGGCCTCTGATTTGGTGGTCGGGGACCCTCGGCCTCCGCTTTGGTGGGCGGGGCCCCTCGGCCTCCGATTTGGTGGGCGGGGTCCCTCTGCCTCCGATTTGGTGTGCGGGGACCCTCGGCCTCCGCTTTTGAGAGCGGGGCCCCTCGGCCTTCGATTTGGTGGGCGGGGCCCCTCGGCCTACGATTTGGTTGGTGTGGACCCTCGGCCTCCGATTTCATGGGCGGGGACCCTCGGCCTCCGATTTTGTGGGCGGGGACCCTCGGCCTCCGATTTGGTGGGCGGGTCCCATCGGCCCCCGATGTGGTGGGCGGGGCCCCTCGGCCTCCGATTTGGTGGGCGGGGACCCCCAGCCTCCGATTTGGTGGGCGGGGACCCTCGACCTCCGATTTGGTGGGCGGGGACCCTCGGCCTCCGATTTGGTGGGCGGGGACCCTCGGCCTCCGATTTGGTGGGCAGGGACTCTCGGCCTCCGATTTGGTGTGCGGGGACCCTCGGCCTCCGCTTTCGTGGGCGGGGCCCCTCGACCTTCGATTTGGTGGGCGGGGCTCCTCGGCCTCCGATTTGGTTGGTGGGGCCCCTCGGCGTCCAATTTGGTGGGCGGGGACCCTCGGCCTCCGATTTGGTGGGCGGGGACCCTCGGCCTCTGATTTGGTGGGCGGGGACCCTCGGCCTCTGCTTTGGTGGGTGGGGCCCGTCGGCCTCCGATTTGGTGGGCTGGGCCCCTCGGCCTCCGATTTGGATGGTGTGGACCCTCGGCCTCCGATTTGGTGGGCGGGGACCCTCGGCCTCCGATTTGGTGGGCGGGGACCCTCGGCCTCCGATTTGGTGGGCGGGGCCCCTCGGCCTCCGATTTGGTGGGCGGGGCCCCTCGGCCTCCGATTTGGAGGGCGGGGACCCAAGGCCTCCGATTTGGTGGGCCGGGGACCCTCGGCCTCCGATTTGGTGGGCGGGGACCCTCGGCCTCCGATTTGGTGGGCGGGGACCCTCGGCCTCCGATTTGGTGGGCGGGGACCCTCGGCCTCCGATTTGGTGGGCGGGGACCCCTGGCCTCCGATTTGGTGGGCGGGGACCCTCGGCCTCCGATTTGGTGGGCGGGGCCTCTCGGCCTCCGATGTGGTGGTCGTGGCCCCTCGGCCTCCGCTTTGGTGGGCGGGGCCGGGCCCCTCGGCCTCCGCTTTGGTGGGCAGGGCCACTCGGCCTTCGATTTGGTGGGCGGGGCTCCTCGGCCTCCGATTTGGTTGGCGAAGCCCCTCGGCCTCCGATTTGGTTGGCGGGGCCCCTCGGCCTCCGATTTGGTGGGCGGGGACTCTCGGCCTCCGATTTGGTGGGCGGGGACCCTTGGCCTCCGATTTGGTGGGCGGAGACCCTCGGCCTCCGATTTGGTGGGCAGGGACCCTCGGCCTCCGATTTGGTGGTCGGGGACCCTCGGCCTCCGCTTTGGTGGGTGGGGCCCCTCGGCCTCCGATTTGGTGGGCGGGGTCCCTCTGCCTCCGATTTGGTGTACGGGGACCCTCGGCCTCCGCTTTCGTGTGCGGGGTCCCTCGGCCTCCGATGTGGTGGGCGGGGCCCCTTGGCCTCTGATTTGGTGGGCGGGGACCCTCGGCCTCCAATTTGGTGGGCGGGGACCCTCGGCCTCCGATTTGGTGGGCGGGGACCCTCGGCCTCCGATTTGGTGGGCGGGGCCCCTCGGCCTCCGATGTGGTGGTCGGGGCCCCTCGGCCTCCGCTTTGGTGGGCGGGGCCGGGCCCCTCGGCCTCCGCTTTGGTGGGCGGGGCCACTCGGCCTTCGATTTGGTGGGCGGGGCTCTTCGGCCTCCGATTTGGTTGGCGAAGCCCCTCGGCCTCCGATTTGGTTGGCGGGGCCCCTCGGCCTCCGATTTGGTGGGCGGGGACACTCGGCCTCCGATTTGGTGGGCGGGGACCCTCGGCCTCCGATTTCGTGGGCGGGGACCCTCGGCCTCCGATTTGGTGGGCGGGGACCCTCGGCCTCCGATTTGGTGGTCGGGGACCCTCGGCCTCCGCTTCGGTGGGCGGGGCCCCTCGGCCTCCGATTTGGTGGGCGGGGTCCCTCTGCCTCCGATTTGGTGTGCGGGGACCCTCGGCCTCCGCTTTCGTGGGCGGGGCCCCTCGACCTTCGATTTGGTGGGCGGGGCTCCTCGGCCTCCGATTTGGTTGGTGGGGCCCCTCGGCCTCCAATTTGGTGGGCGGGGACCCTCGGCCTCCGATTTGGTGGGCGGGGACCCTCGGCCTCCGATTTGGTAGGCGGGGACCCTCGGCCTCCGCTTTGGTGGGTGGGGCCCGTCGGCCTCCGATTTGGTGGGCGGGGCCCCTCGGCCTCCGATTTGGATGGTGTGGACCCTCGGCCTCCGATTTGTTGGGCGGGGACCCTCGGCCTCCGATTTGGTGGGCGGGGTCCCTCGGCCTCCGATTTGGTGGGCGGGGACCCTCGGCCTCCGATTTGGTGGGCGGGGCCCCTCGGCCTCCGATGTGGTGGTCGGGGCCCCTCGGCCTCCGCTTTGGTGGGCGGGGCCGGGCCCCTCAGCCTCCGCTTTGGTGGGCGGGGCCACTCGGCCTTCGATTTGGTGGGCGGGGCTCTTCGGCCTCCGATTTGGTTGGCGAAGCCCCTCGGCCTCCGATTTGGTTGGCGGGGCCCCTCGGCCTCCGATTTGGTGGGCGGGGACACTCGGCCTCCGATTTGGTGGGCGGGGACCCTCGGCCTCCGATTTGGTGGGCGGGGACCCTCGGCCTCCGATTTGGTGGGCGGGGACCCTCGGCCTCCGATTTGGTGGTCGGGGACCCTCGGCCTCCGCTTCGGTGGGCGGGGCCCCTCGGCCTCCGATTTGGTGGGCGGGGTCCCTCTGCCTCCGATTTGGTGTGCGGGGACCCTCGGCCTCCGCTTTCGTGGGCGGGGCCCCTCGACCTTCGATTTGGTGGGCGGGGCTCCTCGGCCTCCGATTTGGTTGGTGGGGCCCCTCGGCCTCCAATTTGGTGGGCGGGGACCCTCGGCCTCCGATTTGGTGGGCGGGGACCCTCGGCCTCCGATTTGGTGGGCGGGGACCCTCGGCCTCCGCTTTGGTGGGTGGGGCCCGTCGGCCTCCGATTTGGTGGGCGGGGCCCCTCGGCCTCCGATTTGGATGGTGTGGACCCTCGGCCTCCGATTTGTTGGGCGGGGACCCTCGGCCTCCGATTTGGTGGGCGGGGTCCCTCGGCCTCCGATTTGGTGGGCGGGGTCCCTCTGCCTCCGATTTGGTGTGCGGGGACCCTCGGCCTCCGCTTTCGTGTGCGGGGTCCCTCGGCCTCCGATGTGGTGGGCGGGGCCCCTCGGCCTCCGATTTGGTGGGCGGGGACCCTCGGCCTCCAATTTGGTGGGCGGGGACCCTCGGCCTCCAATTTGGTGGGCGGGGACCCTCGGCCTCCGATTTGGTGGGCGGGGCCCCTCGGCCTCCGATGTGGTGGTCGGGGCCCCTCGGCCTCCGCTTTGGTGGGCGGGGCCGGGCCCCTCGGCCTCCGCTTTGGTGGGCGGGGCCACTCGGCCTTCGATTTGGTGGGCGGGGCTCCTCGGCCTCCGATTTGGTTGGCGAAGCCCCTCGGCCTCCGATTTGGTTGGCGGGGCCCCTCGGCCTCCGATTTGGTGGGCGGGGACCCTCGGCCTCCGATTTGGTGGGCGGGGACCCTCGGCCTCCGATTTGGTGGGCGGGGTCCCTCGGCCTCCGATTTGGTGGGCGGGGACCCTCGGCCTCCGATTTGGTGGGCGGGGACCCTCGGCCTCCGATTTGGTGGGCGGGGACCCCCGGCCTCCGATTTGGTGGGCGGGGACCCTCGGCCTCCGATTTGGTGGGCGGGGCCTCTCGGCCTCCGATGTGGTGGTCAGGGCCCCTCGGCCTCCGCTTTGGTGGGCGGGGCTCCTCGGCCTCCGATGTGGTGGGTGGGGCCCGTTGGCCTCCGATTTGGTGGGCGGGGCCCCTCGGCCTCCGATTTGGATGGTGTGGACCCTCGGCCTCCGATTTGGTGGGTGGGGACCCTCGGCCTCCGATTTGGTGGGCGGGGCCCCTCGGCCTCCGATTTGGTGGGCAAGGCCCCTCGGCCTCCGATTTGGTGGGCGGGGCCCCTCGGCCTCCGATTTGGTGGGCGGGGACCCCCGGCCTCCGATTTGGTGGGCGGGGACCCTCGGCCTCCGATTTGGTGGGCGGGGCCTCTCGGCCTCCGATGTGGTGGGCGGGGCCCTTCGGCCTCCGCTTTGGTGGGCGGGGCCGGGCCCCTCGGCCTCCGCTTTGGTGGGCGGGGCCACTCGGCCGTCGATTTGGTGGGCGGGGCTCCTCGGCCTCCGATTTGGTTGGCGAAGCCCCTCGGCCTCCGATTTAGTTGGCGGGGCCCCTCGGCCTCCGATTTGGTGGGTGGGGACTCTCGGCCTCCGATTTGGTGGGCGGGGACCCTCGGCCTCCGATTTGGTGGGCGGGGACCCTCGGCCTCCGATTTGGTGGGCAGGGACCCTCGGCCTCCGATTTGGTGGTCGGGGCCCCTCGGCCTCCGCTTTGGTGGGCGCGGCCCCTCGGCCTCCGATTTGGTGGGCGGGGTCCCTCTGCCTCCGATTTGGTGTGCGGGGACCCTCGGCCTCCGCTTTCGTGGGCGGGGTCCCTCGGCCTCCGATGTGGTGGGCGGGGCCCCTCGGCCTCCGATTTGGTGGGCGGGGACCCTCGGCCTCCAATTTGGTGGGCGGGGACCCTCGGCCTCCGATTTGGTGGGCGGGGACCCTCGGCCTCCGATTTGGTGGGCGGGGACCCTCGGCCTCCGATTTGGTGGTCGGGGACCCTCGGCCTCCGCTTTGGTGGGCGGGGCCCCTCGGCCTCCGATTTGGTGGGCGGGGTCCCTCGGCCTCCGATTTGGTGTTGGGGGACCCTCGGCCTCCGCTTTCGTGGGCGGGGCCCCTCGACCTTCGATTTGGTGGGCGGGGCTCCTCGGCCTCCGATTTGGTTGGTGGGGCCCCTCGGCCTCCGATTTGGTGGGCGGGGACCCTTGGCCTCCAATTTGGTGGGCGGGGACCCTCGGCCTCCGATTTGGTGGGCGGGGACCCTCGGCCTCCGCTTTGGTGGGTGGGGCCCGTCGGCCTCCAATTTGGTGGGCGGGGCCCCTCGGCCCCTGATTTGGATGGTGTGGACCCTCGGCCTCCGATTTGGTGGGCGGGGACCCTCGGCCTCCGATTTGGTGGGCGGGGTCCCTCGGCCTCCGATTTGGTGGGCGGGGCCCCTCGGCCTCCGATTTGGTGGGCGGGGCCCCTCGGCCTCCGATTTGGAGGGCGGGGACTCCCGGCCTCCGATTTGGTGGGCGGGGACCCTCGGCCTCCGATTTGGTGGGCGGGGACCCTCGGCCTCCGATTTGGTGGGCGGGGACCCTCGGCCTCCGATTTGGTGGGCGGGGACCCTCGGCCTCCGATTTGGTGGGCGGGGACCCTCGGCCTCTGATTTGGTGGGCGGGGCCCTCGGCCTCCGATTTGGTGGGCGGGGACCCCCGGCCTCCGATTTGGTGGGCGGGGACCCCCGGCCTCCGATTTGGTGGGCGGGGACCCTCGGCCTCCGATTTGGTGGGCGGGGCCGCTCGGCCTTCGATTTGGTGGGCGGGGCTCCTCGGCCTCCGATTTGGTTGGCGGGGCCCCTCGGCCTCCGATTTGGTTGGCGGGGCCCCTCGGCCTCCGATTTGGTGGGCGGGGATCTCTCGGCCTCCGATTTGGTGGGCGGGGACCCTCGGCCTCCGATTTGGTGGGCGGGGCCGCTCGGCCTTCGATTTGGTGGGCGGGGCTCCTCGGCCTCCGATTTGGTTGGCGGGGCCCCTCGGCCTCCGATTTGGTTGGCGGGGCCCCTCGGCCTCCGATTTGGTGGGCGGGGATCTCTCGGCCTCCGATTTGGTGGGCGGGGACCCTCGGCCTCCGATTTGGTGGGCGGGGACCCTCGGCCTCCGATTTGGTGGGCGGGGACCCTCAGCCTCCGATTTGGTGGTCGGGGACCCTCGGCCTCCGCTTTGGTGGGCGGGGCCCCTCGGCCTCCGATTTGGTGGGCGGGGACTCTCGGCCTCCGATTTGGTGGGCGGGGACCCTCGGCCTCCGATTTGGTGGGCGGGGACCCTCGGCCTCCGATTTGGTGGGCGGGGACCCTCGGCCTCCGATTTGGTGGTCGGGGACCCTCGGCCTCCGCTTTGGTGGGCGGGGCCCCTCGGCTTCCGATTTGGTGGGCGGGGTCCCTCTGCCTCCGATTTGGTGTGCGGGGACCCTCGGCCTCCGCTTTGGTGGGCGGGACCCTTCGGCTTTCGATTTGGTGGGCGGGGCCCTCGGCCTCCGATTTGGTGGGCGGGGACCCCCGGCCTCCGATTTGGTGGGCGGGGACCCCCGGCCTCCGATTTGGTGGGCGGGGACCCTCGGCCTCCGATTTGGTGGGCGGGGCCGCTCGGCCTTCGATTTGGTGGGCGGGGCTCCTCGGCCTCCGATTTGGTTGGCGGGGCCCCTCGGCCTCCGATTTGGTTGGCGGGGCCCCTCGGCCTCCGATTTGGTGGGCGGGGATCTCTCGGCCTCCGATTTGGTGGGCGGGGACCCTCGGCCTCCGATTTGGTGGGCGGGGCCGCTCGGCCTTCGATTTGGTGGGCGGGGCTCCTCGGCCTCCGATTTGGTTGGCGGGGCCCCTCGGCCTCCGATTTGGTTGGCGGGGCCCCTCGGCCTCCGATTTGGTGGGCGGGGATCTCTCGGCCTCCGATTTGGTGGGCGGGGACCCTCGGCCTCCGATTTGGTGGGCGGGGACCCTCGGCCTCCGATTTGGTGGGCGGGGACCCTCAGCCTCCGATTTGGTGGTCGGGGACCCTCGGCCTCCGCTTTGGTGGGCGGGGCCCCTCGGCCTCCGATTTGGTGGGCGGGGACTCTCGGCCTCCGATTTGGTGGGCGGGGACCCTCGGCCTCCGATTTGGTGGGCGGGGACCCTCGGCCTCCGATTTGGTGGGCGGGGACCCTCGGCCTCCGATTTGGTGGTCGGGGACCCTCGGCCTCCGCTTTGGTGGGCGGGGCCCCTCGGCTTCCGATTTGGTGGGCGGGGTCCCTCTGCCTCCGATTTGGTGTGCGGGGACCCTCGGCCTCCGCTTTGGTGGGCGGGACCCTTCGGCTTTCGATTTGGTGGGCGGGGCCCCTCGGCTTTCGATTTGGTTGGTGAGGACCCTCGGCCTCCGATTTGGTGGGCGGGGACCCTCGGCCTCCGATTTGGTGGGCGGGGCCCATCGGCCTCCGATGTGGTGGGCGGGGCCCTCGGCCTCCGATTTGGTGGTCGGGGACCCTCGGCCTCCGATTTGGTGGGCGGGGCCCCTCGGCCTTCGATTTGTTGGGTGGGGCTCTTCGGCCTTTGATTTGGTTGGCGGGGCCCCTCGGCCTCCGATTTGGTTGGCGGGGCCCCTTATCCTCCGATTTGGTGGGCGGGGACTCTCGGCCTCCGATTTGGTGTGCGGGGACCCTCGGCCTCCGATTTGGTGGGCGGGGCCCCTCGGCCTCCGATATGGTGGGCGGGGCACCTCGGCCTCCGATTTGGTGGGCGGGGACCCTCGGCCTCCGATTTGGTGGGCGGGGACCCTCGGCCTCCGATTTGGTGGACGGGGCCCCTCAGCCTCCGATGTGGTGGGCGGGGCCGGGCCCCTCGGCCTCTGCTTTGGTGGGCGGGGCCGCTCGGCCTTCGATTTGTTGGGCGGGGCTCCTCGGCCTCCGATTTGGTGGGCGGGGCCCCTCGGCCTCCGATTTGTTTGGTGGGGCCCCTCGGCCTCCGATTTGGTGGGCGGGGACTCTCGGCCTCCGATTTGGTGAGCGGGGACCCTCGGCCTCCGATTTCGTGGGCGGGGCCCCTCGGCCTCCGATTTGGTTGGCGGGGCCCCTCGGCCTCCGCTTTGGTGGGCGGGGCCGGGCCCCTCGGCCTCTGCTTTGGTGGGCGGGGCCGCTCGGCCTTCGATTTGTTGGGCGGGGCTCCTCGGCCTCCGATTTGGTGGGCGGGGTCCCTCGGCCTCCGATTTGGTGGGCGGGGCCCCTCGGCCTCCGATTTGGTGGGCGGGGCCCCTCGGCCTCCGATTTGGAGGGCGGGGACTCCCGGCCTCCGATTTGGTGGGCGGGGACCCTCGGCCTCCGATTTGGTGGGCGGGGACCCTCGGCCTCCGATTTGGTGGGCGGGGACCCTCGGCCTCCGATTTGGTGGGCGGGGACCCTCGGCCTCCGATTTGGTGGGCGGGGACCCTCGGCCTCCGATTTGGTGGGCGGGGCCCTCGGCCTCCGATTTGGTGGGCGGGGACCCCCGGCCTCCGATTTGGTGGGCGGGGACCCTCGGCCTCCGATTTGGTGGGCGGGGACACTCGGCCTCCGATTTGGTGGGCGGGGACCCTCGGCCTCCGATTTGGTGGTCGGGGACCCTCGGCCTCCGCTTTGGTGGGCGGGGCCCCTCGGCCTCCGATTTGGTGGGCGGGGTCCCTCTGCCTCCGATTTGGTGTGCGGGGACCCTCGGCCTCCGCTTTGGTGGGCGGGACCCTTCGGCTTTCGATTTGGTGGGCGGGGCCCCTCGGCTTTCGATTTGGTTGGTGAGGACCCTCGGCCTCCGATTTGGTGGGCGGGGACCCTCGGCCTCCGATTTGGTGGGCGGGGACCCTCGGCCTCCGATTTGGTGGGCGGGGACCCTCGGCCTCCGCTTTCGTGGGCGGGGCCCCTCGGCCTCCGATTTGGTGGGCGGGGTCCCTCGGCCTCCGATTTGGTGTGCGGGGACCCTCGGCCTCCGCTTTCGTGGGCGGGGCCCCTCGACCTTCGATTTGGTGGGCGGGGCCCCTCGGCCTCCGATTTGGAGGGCGGGGACTCCCGGCCTCCGATTTGGTGGGCGGGGACCCTCGGCCTCCGATTTGGTGGGCGGGGACCCTCGGCCTCCGATTTGGTGGGCGGGGACCCTCGGCCTCCGATTTGGTGGGCGGGGACCCTCGGCCTCCGATTTGGTGGGCGGGGACCCTCGGCCTCCGATTTGGTGTGCGGGGACCCTCGGCCTCCGCTTTGGTGGGCGGGACCCTTCGGCTTTCGATTTGGTGGGCGGGGCCCCTCGGCTTTCGATTTGGTTGGTGAGGACCCTCGGCCTCCGATTTGGTGGGCGGGGACCCTCGGCCTCCGATTTGGTGGGCGGGGCCCATCGGCCTCCGATGTGGTGGGCGGGGCCCTCGGCCTCCGATTTGGTGGTCGGGGACCCTCGGCCTCCGATTTGGTGGGCGGGGCCCCTCGGCCTTCGATTTGTTGGGCGGGGCTCTTCGGCCTTTGATTTGGTTGGCGGGGCCCCTCGGCCTCCGATTTGGTTGGCGGGGCCCCTTATCCTCCGATTTGGTGGGCGGGGACTCTCGGCCTCCGATTTGGTGTGCGGGGACCCTCGGCCTCTGATTTGGTGGGCGGGGCCCCTCGGCCTCCGATTTGGTGGGCGGGGCACCTCGGCCTCCGATTTGGTGGGCGGGGACCCTCGGCCTCCGATTTGGTGGGCGGGGCCCATCGGCCTCCGATGTGGTGGGCGGGGCCCTCGGCCTCCGATTTGGTGGTCGGGGACCCTCGGCCTCTGATTTGGTGGGCGGGGCCCCTCGGCCTCCGATTTGGTGGGCGGGGCACCTCGGCCTCCGATTTGGTGGGCGGGGACCCTCGGCCTCCGATTTGGTGGGCGGGGCCCATCGGCCTCCGATGTGGTGGGCGGGGCCCTCGGCCTCCGATTTGGTGGTCGGGGACCCTCGGCCTCCGATTTGGTGGGCGGGGCCCCTCGGCCTTCGATTTGTTGGGCGGGGCTCTTCGGCCTTTGATTTGGTTGGCGGGGCCCCTCGGCCTCCGATTTGGTTGGCGGGGCCCCTTATCCTCCGATTTGGTGGGCGGGGACTCTCGGCCTCCGATTTGGTGTGCGGGGACCCTCGGCCTCCGATTTGGTGGGCGGGGCCCCTCGGCCTCCGATTTGGTGGGCGGGGCACCTCGGCCTCCGATTTGGTGGGCGGGGACCCTCGGCCTCCGATTTGGTGGGCGGGGACCCTCGGCCTCCGATTTGGTGGACGGGGCCCCTCAGCCTCCGATGTGGTGGGCGGGGCCGGGCCCCTCGGCCTCTGCTTTGGTGGGCGGGGCCGCTCGGCCTTCGATTTGTTGGGCGGGGCTCCTCGGCCTCCGATTTGGTGGGCGGGGACCCTCGGCCTCCGATTTGGTGGGCGGGGACCCTCGGCCTCCGATTTGGTGGGCGGGGACCCTCGGCCTCCGATTTGGTGGGCGGGGACCCTCGGCCTCCGATTTGGTGGGCGGGGACCCTCGGCCTCCGATTTGGTGGGCGGGGCCCTCGGCCTCCGATTTGGTGGGCGGGGACCCCCGGCCTCCGATTTGGTGGGCGGGGACCCTCGGCCTCCGATTTGGTGGGCGGGGACCCTCGGCCTCCGATTTGGTGGGCGGGGACCCTCGGCCTCCGATTTGGTGGGCGGGGACCCTCGGCCTCCGATTTGTTAGGCGGGGCCCCTCGGCCTCCGCTTTGATGGGCGGGGCCGCTCGGCCTTCGATTTGGTGGGCGGGGCTCCTCGGCCTCCGATTTGGTTGGCGGGGCCCCTCGGCCTCCGATTTGATTGGCGGGGCCCCTCGGCCTCCGATTTGGTTGGTGAGGACCCTCGGCCTCCGATTTGGTGGGCGGGGACCCTCGGCCTCCGATTTGGTGGGCGGGGACCCTCGGCCTCCAATTTGGTGGGCGGGGACCCTCGGCCTCCGATTTGGTGGGCGGGGACCCTCGGCCTCCGATTTGGTGGGCGGGGTCCCTCGGCCTCCGATGTGGTGGGCGGGGCCCCTCGGCCTCCGATTTGGTGGGCGGGGACCCTCGGCCTCCAATTTGGTGGGCGGGGACCCTCGGCCTCCGATTTGGTGGGCGGGGACCCTCGGCCTCCGATTTGGTGGGCGGGGACCCTCGGCCTCCGATTTGGTGGTCGGGGACCCTCGGCCTCCGCTTTGGTGGGCGGGGCCCCTCGGCCTCCGATTTGGTGGGCGGGGTCCCTCGGCCTCCGATTTGGTGTGCGGGGACCCTCGGCCTCCGCTTTCGTGGGCGGGGCCCCTCGACCTTCGATTTGGTGGGCGGGGCTCCTCGGCCTCCGATTTGGTTGGTGGGGCCCCTCGGCCTCCAATTTGGTGGGCGGGGACCCTCGGCCTCCGATTTGGTGGGCGGGGACCCTCGGCCTCCGATTTGGTGGGCGGGGACCCTCGGCCTCCGCTTTGGTGGGTGGGGCCCGTCGGCCTCCAATTTGGTGGGCGGGGCCCCTCGGCCCCTGATTTGGATGGTGTGGACCCTCGGCCTCCGATTTGGTGGGCGGGGACCCTCGGCCTCCGATTTGGTGGGCGGGGTCCCTCGGCCTCCGATTTGGTGGGCGGGGCCCCTCGGCCTCCGATTTGGAGGGCGGGGACTCCCGGCCTCCGATTTGGTGGGCGGGGCCCTCGGCCTCCGATTTGGTGGGCGGGGACCCCCGGCCTCCGATTTGGTGGGCGGGGACCCTCGGCCTCCGATTTGGTGGGCGGGGACCCTCGGCCTCCGATTTGGTGGGCGGGGACCCTCGGCCTCCGATTTGGTAGGCGGGGCCCCTCGGCCTCCGCTTTGATGGGCGGGGCCGCTCGGCCTTCGATTTGGTGGGCGGGGCTCCTCGGCCTCCGATTTGGTTGGCGGGGCCCCTCGGCCTCCGATTTGGTTGGCGGGGCCCCTCGGCCTCCGATTTGGTGGGCGGGGATCTCTCGGCCTCCGATTTGGTGGGCGGGGACCCTCGGCCTCCGATTTGGTGGGCGGGGACCCTCGGCCTCCGATTTGGTGGGCGGGGACCCTCAGCCTCCGATTTGGTGGTCGGGGACCCTCGGCCTCCGCTTTGGTGGGCGGGGCCCCTTGGCCTCCGATTTGGTGGGCGGGGACTCTCGGCCTCCGATTTGGTGGGCGGGGACCCTCGGCCTCCGATTTGGTGGGCGGGGACCCTCGGCCTCCGATTTGGTGGGCGGGGACCCTCGGCCTCCGATTTGGTGGTCGGGGACCCTCGGCCTCCGCTTTGGTGGGCGGGGCCCCTCGGCCTCCGATTTGGTGGGCGGGGTCCCTCTGCCTCCAATTTGGTGTGCGGGGACCCTCGGCCTCCGCTTTGGTGGGCGGGACCCTTCGGCTTTCGATTTGGTGGGCGGGGCCCCTCGGCTTTCGATTTGGTTGGTGAGGACCCTCGGCCTCCGATTTGGTGGGCGGGGACCCTCGGCCTCCGATTTGGTGGGCGGGGACCCTCGGCCTCCGATTTGGTGGGCGGGGCCCATCGGCCTCCGATGTGGTGGGCGGGGCCCCTCGGCCTCCGATTTGGTGGTCGGGGACCCTCGGCCTCCGATTTGGTGGGCGGGGCCCCTCGGCCTTCGATTTGTTGGGCGGGGCTCTTCGGCCTTTGATTTGGTTGGCGGGGCCCCTCGGCCTCCGATTTGGTTGGCGGGGCCCCTTATCCTCCGATTTGGTGGGCGGGGACTCTCGGCCTCCGATTTGGTGTGCGGGGACCCTCGGCCTCCGATTTGGTGGGTGGGGCCCCTCGGCCTCCGATTTGGTGGGCGGGGCACCTCGGCCTCCGATTTGGTGGGCGGGGACCCTCGGCCTCCGATTTGGTGGGCGGGGACCCTCGGCCTCTGATTTGGTGGACGGGGCCCCTCAGCCTCCGATGTGGTGGGCGGGGCCGGGCCCCTCGGCCTCTGCTTTGGTGGGCGGGGCCGCTCGGCCTTCGATTTGTTGGGCGGGGCTCCTCGGCCTCCGATTTGGTGGGCGGGGCCCCTCGGCCTCCGATTTGTTTGGTGGGGCCCCTCGGCCTCCGATTTGGTGGGCGGGGACTCTCGGCCTCCGATTTGGTGAGCGGGGACCCTCGGCCTCCGATTTCGTGGGCGGGGCCCCTCGGCCTCCGATTTGGTTGGCGGGGCCCCTCGGCCTCCGCTTTGGTGGGCGGGGCCGGGCCCCTCGGCCTCTGCTTTGGTGGGCGGGGCCGCTCGGCCTTCGATTTGTTGGGCGGGGCTCCTCGGCCTCCGATTTGGTGGGCGGGGTCCCTCGGCCTCCGATTTGGTGGGCGGGGCCCCTCGGCCTCCGATTTGGTGGGCGGGGCCCCTCGGCCTCCGATTTGGAGGGCGGGGACTCCCGGCCTCCGATTTGGTGGGCGGGGACCCTCGGCCTCCGATTTGGTGGGCGGGGACCCTCGGCCTCCGATTTGGTGGGCGGGGACCCTCGGCCTCCGATTTGGTGGGCGGGGACCCTCGGCCTCCGATTTGGTGGGCGGGGACCCTCGGCCTCCGATTTGGTGGGCGGGGCCCTCGGCCTCCGATTTGGTGGGCGGGGACCCCCGGCCTCCGATTTGGTGGGCGGGGACCCTCGGCCTCCGATTTGGTGGGCGGGGACCCTCGGCCTCCGATTTGGTGGGCGGGGACCCTCGGCCTCCGATTTGGTGGTCGGGGACCCTCGGCCTCTGCTTTGGTGGGCGGGGACCCTCGGCCTCCGATTTGGTAGGCGGGGCCCCTCGGCCTCCGCTTTGATGGGCGGGGCCGCTCGGCCTTCGATTTGGTGGGCGGGGCTCCTCGGCCTCCGATTTGGTTGGCGGGGCCCCTCGGCCTCCGATTTGGTTGGCGGGGCCCCTCGGCCTCCGATTTGGTGGGCGGGGATCTCTCGGCCTTCGATTTGTTGGGCGGGGCTCCTCGGCCTCCGATTTGGTTGGCGGGGCCCCTCGGCCTCCGATTTGGTTGGCGGGGCCCCTCGGCCTCCGATTTGGTGGGCGGGGCCGCTCGGCCTTCGATTTGTTGGGCGGGGCTCCTCGGCCTCCGATTTGGTGGGCGGGGTCCCTCAGCCTCCGATTTGGTGGGCGGGGCCCCTCGGCCTCCGATTTGGTGGGCGGGGCCCCTCGGCCTCCGATTTGGAGGGCGGGGACTCCCGGCCTCCGATTTGGTGGGCGGGGACCCTCGGCCTCCGATTTGGTGGGCGGGGACCCTCGGCCTCCGATTTGGTGGGCGGGGACCCTCGGCCTCCGATTTGGTGGGCGGGGACCCTCGGCCTCCGATTTGGTGGGCGGGGACCCTCGGCCTCCGATTTGGTGGGCGGGGCCCTCGGCCTCCGATTTGGTGGGCGGGGACCCCCGGCCTCCGATTTGGTGGGCGGGGACCCTCGGCCTCCGATTTGGTGGGCGGGGACCCTCGGCCTCCGATTTGGTGGGCGGGGACCCTCGGCCTCCGATTTGGTGGTCGGGGACCCTCGGCCTCTGCTTTGGTGGGCGGGGACCCTCGGCCTCCGATTTGGTAGGCGGGGCCCCTCGGCCTCCGCTTTGATGGGCGGGGCCGCTCGGCCTTCGATTTGGTGGGCGGGGCTCCTCGGCCTCCGATTTGGTTGGCGGGGCCCCTCGGCCTCCGATTTGGTTGGCGGGGCCCCTCGGCCTCCGATTTGGTGGGCGGGGATCTCTCGGCCTCCGATTTGGTGGGCGGGGACCCTCGGCCTCCGATTTGGTGGGCGGGGACCCTCGGCCTCCGATTTGGTGGGCGGGGACCCTCAGCCTCCGATTTGGTGGTCGGGGACCCTCGGCCTCCGCTTTGGTGGGCGGGGCCCCTTGGCCTCCGATTTGGTGGGCGGGGACTCTCGGCCTCCGATTTGGTGGGCGGGGACCCTCGGCCTCCGATTTGGTGGGCGGGGACCCTCGGCCTCCGATTTGGTGGGCGGGGACCCTCGGCCTCCGATTTGGTGGTCGGGGACCCTCGGCCTCCGCTTTGGTGGGCGGGGCCCCTCGGCCTCCGATTTGGTGGGCGGGGTCCCTCTGCCTCCGATTTGGTGTGCGGGGACCCTCGGCCTCCGCTTTGGTGGGCGGGACCCTTCGGCTTTCGATTTGGTGGGCGGGGCCCCTCGGCTTTCGATTTGGTTGGTGAGGACCCTCGGCCTCCGATTTGGTGGGCGGGGACCCTCGGCCTCCGATTTGGTGGGCGGGGACCCTCGGCCTCCGATTTGGTGGGCGGGGCCCATCGGCCTCCGATTTGGTGGTCGGGGACCCTCGGCCTCCGATTTGGTGGGCGGGGCCCCTCGGCCTTCGATTTGTTGGGCGGGGCTCTTCGGCCTTTGATTTGGTTGGCGGGGCCCCTCGGCCTCCGATTTGGTTGGCGGGGCCCCTTATCCTCCGATTTGGTGGGCGGGGACTCTCGGCCTCCGATTTGGTGTGCGGGGACCCTCGGCCTCCGATTTGGTGGGTGGGGCCCCTCGGCCTCCGATTTGGTGGGCGGGGCACCTCGGCCTCCGATTTGGTGGGCGGGGACCCTCGGCCTCCGATTTGGTGGGCGGGGACCCTCGGCCTCCGATTTGGTGGACGGGGCCCCTCAGCCTCCGATGTGGTGGGCGGGGCCGGGCCCCTCGGCCTCTGCTTTGGTGGGCGGGGCCGCTCGGCCTTCGATTTGTTGGGCGGGGCTCCTCGGCCTCCGATTTGGTGGGCGGGGCCCCTCGGCCTCCGATTTGTTTGGTGGGGCCCCTCGGCCTCCGATTTGGTGGGCGGGGACTCTCGGCCTCCGATTTGGTGAGCGGGGACCCTCGGCCTCCGATTTCGTGGGCGGGGCCCCTCGGCCTCCGATTTGGTTGGCGGGGCCCCTCGGCCTCCGCTTTGGTGGGCGGGGCCGGGCCCCTCGGCCTCTGCTTTGGTGGGCGGGGCCGCTCGGCCTTCGATTTGTTGGGCGGGGCTCCTCGGCCTCCGATTTGGTGGGCGGGGTCCCTCGGCCTCCGATTTGGTGGGCGGGGCCCCTCGGCCTCCGATTTGGTGGGCGGGGCCCCTCGGCCTCCGATTTGGAGGGCGGGGACTCCCGGCCTCCGATTTGGTGGGCGGGGACCCTCGGCCTCCGATTTGGTGGGCGGGGACCCTCGGCCTCCGATTTGGTGGGCGGGGACCCTCGGCCTCCGATTTGGTGGGCGGGGACCCTCGGCCTCCGATTTGGTGGGCGGGGACCCTCGGCCTCCGATTTGGTGGGCGGGGCCCTCGGCCTCCGATTTGGTGGGCGGGGACCCCCGGCCTCCGATTTTGTGGGCGGGGACCCTCGGCCTCCGATTTGGTGGGCGGGGACCCTCGGCCTCCGATTTGGTGGGCGGGGACCCTCGGCCTCCGATTTGGTGGTCGGGGACCCTCGGCCTCTGCTTTGGTGGGCGGGGACCCTCGGCCTCCGATTTGGTAGGCGGGGCCCCTCGGCCTCCGCTTTGATGGGCGGGGCCGCTCGGCCTTCGATTTGGTGGGCGGGGCTCCTCGGCCTCCGATTTGGTTGGCGGGGCCCCTCGGCCTCCGATTTGGTTGGCGGGGCCCCTCGGCCTCCGATTTGGTGGGCGGGGATCTCTCGGCCTTCGATTTGTTGGGCGGGGCTCCTCGGCCTCCGATTTGGTTGGCGGGGCCCCTCGGCCTCCGATTTGGTTGGCGGGGCCCCTCGGCCTCCGATTTGGTGGGCGGGGCCGCTCGGCCTTCGATTTGTTGGGCGGGGCTCCTCGGCCTCCGATTTGGTGGGCGGGGTCCCTCAGCCTCCGATTTGGTGGGCGGGGCCCCTCGGCCTCCGATTTGGTGGGCGGGGCCCCTCGGCCTCCGATTTGGAGGGCGGGGACTCCCGGCCTCCGATTTGGTGGGCGGGGACCCTCGGCCTCCGATTTGGTGGGCGGGGACCCTCGGCCTCCGATTTGGTGGGCGGGGACCCTCGGCCTCCGATTTGGTGGGCGGGGACCCTCGGCCTCCGATTTGGTGGGCGGGGACCCTCGGCCTCCGATTTGGTGGGCGGGGCCCTCGGCCTCCGATTTGGTGGGCGGGGACCCCCGGCCTCCGATTTGGTGGGCGGGGACCCTCGGCCTCCGATTTGGTGGGCGGGGACCCTCGGCCTCCGATTTGGTGGGCGGGGACCCTCGGCCTCCGATTTGGTGGTCGGGGACCCTCGGCCTCTGCTTTGGTGGGCGGGGACCCTCGGCCTCCGATTTGGTAGGCGGGGCCCCTCGGCCTCCGCTTTGATGGGCGGGGCCGCTCGGCCTTCGATTTGGTGGGCGGGGCTCCTCGGCCTCCGATTTGGTTGGCGGGGCCCCTCGGCCTCCGATTTGGTTGGCGGGGCCCCTCGGCCTCCGATTTGGTGGGCGGGGATCTCTCGGCCTCCGATTTGGTGGGCGGGGACCCTCGGCCTCCGATTTGGTGGGCGGGGACCCTCGGCCTCCGATTTGGTGGGCGGGGACCCTCAGCCTCCGATTTGGTGGTCGGGGCCCCTCGGCCTCCGCTTTGGTGGGCGGGGCCCCTTGGCCTCCGATTTGGTGGGCGGGGACTCTCGGCCTCCGATTTGGTGGGCGGGGACCCTCGGCCTCCGATTTGGTGGGCGGGGACCCTCGGCCTCCGATTTGGTGGGCGGGGACCCTCGGCCTCCGATTTGGTGGTCGGGGACCCTCGGCCTCCGCTTTGGTGGGCGGGGCCCCTCGGCCTCCGATTTGGTGGGCGGGGTCCCTCTGCCTCCGATTTGGTGTGCGGGGACCCTCGGCCTCCGCTTTGGTGGGCGGGACCCTTCGGCTTTCGATTTGGTGGGCGGGGCCCCTCGGCTTTCGATTTGGTTGGTGAGGACCCTCGGCCTCCGATTTGGTGGGCGGGGACCCTCGGCCTCCGATTTGGTGGGCGGGGACCCTCGGCCTCCGATTTGGTGGGCGGGGCCCATCGGCCTCCGATGTGGTGGGCGGGGCCCCTCGGCCTCCGATTTGGTGGTCGGGGACCCTCGGCCTCCGATTTGGTGGGCGGGGCCCCTCGGCCTTCGATTTGTTGGGCGGGGCTCTTCGGCCTTTGATTTGGTTGGCGGGGCCCCTCGGCCTCCGATTTGGTTGGCGGGGTCCCTTATCCTCCGATTTGGTGGGCGGGGACTCTCGGCCTCCGATTTGGTGTGCGGGGACCCTCGGCCTCCGATTTGGTGGGTGGGGCCCCTCGGCCTCCGATTTGGTGGGCGGGGCACCTCGGCCTCCGATCTGGTGGGCGGGGACCCTCGGCCTCCGATTTGGTGGGCGGGGACCCTCGGCCTCCGATTTGGTGGACGGGGCCCCTCAGCCTCCGATGTGGTGGGCGGGGCCGGGCCCCTCGGCCTCTGCTTTGGTGGGCGGGGCCGCTCGGCCTTCGATTTGTTGGGCGGGGCTTCTCGGCCTCCGATTTGGTGGGCGGGGCCCCTCGGCCTCCGATTTGTTTGGTGGGGCCCCTCGGCCTCCGATTTGGTGGGCGGGGACTCTCGGCCTCCGATTTGGTGAGCGGGGACCCTCGGCCTCCGATTTGGTGGGCGGGGCCCCTCGGCCTCCGATTTGGTTGGCGGGGCCCCTCGGCCTCCGCTTTGGTGGGCGGGGCCGGGCCCCTCGGCCTCTGCTTTGGTGGGCGGGGCCGCTCGGCCTTCGATTTGTTGGGCGGGGCTCCTCGGCCTCCGATTTGGTGGGCGGGGTCCCTCGGCCTCCGATTTGGTGGGCGGGGCCCCTCGGCCTCCGATTTGGTGGGCGGGGCCCCTCGGCCTCCGATTTGGTGGGCGGGGCCCCTCGGCCTCCGATTTGGTGGGCGGGGACTCCCGGCCTCCGATTTGGTGGGCGGGGACCCTCGGCCTCCGATTTGGTGGGCGGGGACCCTCGGCCTCCGATTTGGTGGGCGGGGACCCTCGGCCTCCGATTTGGTGGGCGGGGACCCTCGGCCTCCGATTTGGTGGGCGGGGACCCTCGGCCTCCGATTTGTTAGGCGGGGCCCCTCGGCCTCCGCTTTGATGGGCGGGGCCGCTCGGCCTTCGATTTGGTGGGCGGGGCTCCTCGGCCTCCGATTTGGTTGGCGGGGCCCCTCGGCCTCCGATTTGATTGGCGGGGCCCCTCGGCCTCCGATTTGGTGGGCGGGGACTCTCGGCCTCCGATTTGGTGGGCGGGGACCCTCGGCCTCCGATTTGGTGGGCGGGGATCCTCGGCCTCCGATTTGGTGGGCAGGGACCCTCGGCCTCCGATTTGGTGGTCGGGGACCCTCGGCCTCCGCTTTGGTGGGCGGGGCCCCTCGGCCTCCGATTTGGTGGGCGGGGTCCCTCTGCCTCCGATTTGGTTGGTGAGGACCCTCGGCCTCCGATTTGGTGGGCGTGGACCCTCGGCCTCCGATTTGGTGGGCGGGGACCCTCGGCCTCCGATTTGGTGGGTGGGGCCCATCGGCCTCCGATGTGGTGGGCGGGGCCCCTCGGCCTCCGATTTGGTGGTCGGGGACCCTCGGCCTCCGATTTGGTGGGCGGGGCCCCTCGGCCTTCGATTTGTTGGGCGGGGCTCTTCGGCCTTTGATTTGGTTGGCGGGGCCCCTCGGCCTCCGATTTGGTTGGCGGGGCCCCTTATCCTCCGATTTGGTGGGCGGGGACTCTCGGCCTCCGATTTGGTGTGCGGGGACCCTCGGCCTCCGATTTGGTGGGCGGGGCCCCTCGGCCTCCGATTTGGTGGGCGGGGCACCTCGGCCTCCGATTTGGTGGGCGGGGACCCTCGGCCTCTGATTTGGTGGGCGGGGACCCTCGGCCTCCGATTTGGTGGACGGGGCCCCTCGGCCTCCGATGTGGTGGGCGGGGCCCCTCGGCCTCCGCTTTGGTGGGCGGGGCCGGGCCCCTCAGCCTCTGCTTTGGTGGCCGGGGCCGCTCGGCCTTCGATTTGTTGGGCGGGGCTCCTCGGCCTCCGATTTGGTGGGCGGGGCCCCTCGGCCTCCGATTTGTTTGGTGGGGCCCCTCGGCCTCCGATTTGGTGGGCGGGGACTCTCGGCCTCCGATTTGGTGAGCGGGGACCCTCGGCCTCCGATTTGGTGGGCGGGGCCCCTCGGCCCCTGATTTGGATGGTGTGGACCCTCGGCCTCCGATTTGGTGGGCGGGGACCCTCGGCCTCCGATTTGGTGAGTGGGGACCCTCGGCCTCCGATTTGGTGGGCGGGGCCCCTCGGCCCCTGATTTGGATGGTGTGGACCCTCGGCCTCCGATTTGGTGGGCGGGGACCCTCGGCCTCCGATTTGGTGGGCGGGGTCCCTCGGCCTCCGATTTGGTGGGCGGGGCCCCTCGGCCTCCGATTTGGTGGGCGGGGCCCCTCGGCCTCCGATTTGGAGGGCGGGGACTCCCGGCCTCCGATTTGGTGGGCGGGGACCCTCGGCCTCCGATTTGGTGGGCGGGGACCCTCGGCCTCCGATTTGGTGGGTGGGGACCCTCGGCCTCCGATTTGGTGGGCGGGGACCCTCGGCCTCCGATTTGGTGGGCGGGGACCCTCGGCCTCTGATTTGGTGGGCGGGGCCCTCGGCCTCCGATTTGGTGGGCGGGGACCCCCGGCCTCCGATTTGGTGGGCGGGGACCCTCGGCCTCCGATTTGGTGGGCGGGGACCCTCGGCCTCCGATTTGGTGGGCGGGGACCCTCGGCCTCCGATTTGGTAGGCGGGGCCCCTCGGCCTCCGCTTTGATGGGCGGGGCCGCTCGGCCTTCGATTTGGTGGGCGGGGTTTCTCGGCCTCCGATTTGGTTGGCGGGGCCCCTCGGCCTCCGATTTGGTTGGCGGGGCCCCTCGGCCTCCGATTTGGTGGGCGGGGATCTCTCGCCCTCCGATTTGGTGGGCGGGGACCCTCGGCCTCCGATTTGGTGGGCGGGGACCCTCGGCCTCCGATTTGGTGGGCGGGGACCCTCAGCCTCCGATTTGGTGGTCGGGGACCCTCGGCCTCCGCTTTGGTGGGCGGGGCCCCTTGGCCTCCGATTTGGTGGGCGGGGACTCTCGGCCTCCGATTTGGTGGGCGGGGACCCTCGGCCTCCGATTTGGTGGGCGGGGACCCTCGGCCTCCGATTTGGTGGGCGGGGACCCTCGGCCTCCGATTTGGTGGTCGGGGACCCTCGGCCTCCGCTTTGGTGGGCGGGGCCCCTCGGCCTCCGATTTGGTGGGCGGGGTCCCTCTGCCTCCGATTTGGTGTGCGGGGACCCTCGGCCTCCGCTTTGGTGGGCGGGACCCTTCGGCTTTCGATTTGGTGGGCGGGGCCCCTCGGCTTTCGATTTGGTTGGTGAGGACCCTCGGCCTCCAATTTGGTGGGCGGGGACCCTCGGCCTCCGATTTGGTGGGCGGGGACCCTCGGCCTCCGATTTGGTGGGCGGGGCCCATCGGCCTCCGATGTGGTGGGCGGGGCCCCTCGGCCTCCGATTTGGTGGTCGGGGACCCTCGGCCTCCGATTTGGTGGGCGGGGCCCCTCGGCCTTCGATTTGTTGGGCGGGGCTCTTCGGCCTTTGATTTGGTTGGCGGGGCCCCTCGGCCTCCGATTTGGTTGGCGGGGCCCCTTATCCTCCGATTTGGTGGGCGGGGACTCTCGGCCTCCGATTTGGTGTGCGGGGACCCTCGGCCTCCGATTTGGTGGGTGGGGCCCCTCGGCCTCCGATTTGGTGGGCGGGGCACCTCGGCCTCCGATTTGGTGGGCGGGGACCCTCGGCCTCCGATTTGGTGGGCGGGGACCCTCGGCCTCCGATTTGGTGGACGGGGCCCCTCAGCCTCCGATGTGGTGGGCGGGGCTGGGCCCCTCGGCCTCTGCTTTGGTGGGCGGGGCCGCTCGGCCTTCGATTTGTTGGGCGGGGCTCCTCGGCCTCCGATTTGGTGGGCGGGGCCCCTCGGCCTCCGATTTGTTTGGTGGGGCCCCTCGGCCTCCGATTTGGTGGGCGGGGACTCTCGGCCTCCGATTTGGTGAGCGGGGACCCTCGGCCTCCGATTTCGTGGGCGGGGCCCCTCGGCCTCCGATTTGGTTGGCGGGGCCCCTCGGCCTCCGCTTTGGTGGGCGGGGCCGGCCCCTCGGCCTCTGCTTCGGTGGGCGGGGCCGCTCGGCCTTCGATTTGTTGGGCGGGGCTCCTCGGCCTCCGATTTGGTGGGCGGGGTCCCTCGGCCTCCGATTTGGTGGGCGGGGCCCCTCGGCCTCCGATTTGGTGGGCGGGGCCCCTCGGCCTCCGATTTGGAGGGCGGGGACTCCCGGCCTCCGATTTGGTGGGCGGGGACCCTCGGCCTCCGATTTGGTGGGCGGGGACCCTCGGCCTCCGATTTGGTGGGCGGGGACCCTCGGCCTCCGATTTGGTGGGCGGGGACCCTCGGCCTCCGATTTGGTGGGCGGGGACCCTCGGCCTCCGATTTGGTGGGCGGGGCCCTCGGCCTCCGATTTGGTGGGCGGGGACCCCCGGCCTCCGATTTGGTGGGCGGGGACCCTCGGCCTCCGATTTGGTGGGCGGGGACCCTCGGCCTCCGATTTGGTGGGCGGGGACCCTCGGCCTCCGATTTGTTAGGCGGGGCCCCTCGGCCTCCGCTTTGATGGGCGGGGCCGCTCGGCCTTCGATTTGGTGGGCGGGGCTCCTCGGCCTCCGATTTGGTTGGCGGGGCCCCTCGGCCTCCGATTTGATTGGCGGGGCCCCTCGGCCTCCGATTTGGTGGGCGGGGACTCTCGGCCTCCGATTTGGTGGGCGGGGACCCTCGGCCTCCGATTTGGTGGGCGGGGATCCTCGGCCTCCGATTTGGTGGGCAGGGACCCTCGGCCTCCGATTTGGTGGTCGGGGACCCTCGGCCTCCGCTTTGGTGGGCGGGGCCCCTCGGCCTCCGATTTGGTGGGCGGGGTCCCTCTGCCTCCGATTTGGTGTGCGGGAACCCTCGGCCTCCGCTTTGGTGGGCGGGACCCTTCGGCTTTCGATTTGGTGGGCGGGGCCCCTCGGCCTCCGATTTGGTTGGTGAGGACCCTCGGCCTCCGATTTGGTGGGCGTGGACCCTCGGCCTCCGATTTGGTGGGCGGGGACCCTCGGCCTCCGATTTGGTGGGTGGGGCCCATCGGCCTCCGATGTGGTGGGCGGGGCCCCTCGGCCTCCGATTTGGTGGTCGGGGACCCTCGGCCTCCGATTTGGTGGGCGGGGCCCCTCGGCCTTCGATTTGTTGGGCGGGGCTCTTCGGCCTTTGATTTGGTTGGCGGGGCCCCTCGGCCTCCGATTTGGTTGGCGGGGCCCCTTATCCTCCGATTTGGTGGGCGGGGACTCTCGGCCTCCGATTTGGTGTGCGGGGACCCTCGGCCTCCGATTTGGTGGGCGGGGCCCCTCGGCCTCCGATTTGGTGGGCGGGGCACCTCGGCCTCCGATTTGGTGGGCGGGGACCCTCGGCCTCTGATTTGGTGGGCGGGGACCCTCGGCCTCCGATTTGGTGGACGGGGCCCCTCGGCCTCCGATGTGGTGGGCGGGGCCCCTCGGCCTCCGCTTTGGTGGGCGGGGCCGGGCCCCTCAGCCTCTGCTTTGGTGGCCGGGGCCGCTCGGCCTTCGATTTGTTGGGCGGGGCTCCTCGGCCTCCGATTTGGTGGGCGGGGCCCCTCGGCCTCCGATTTGTTTGGTGGGGCCCCTCGGCCTCCGATTTGGTGGGCGGGGACTCTCGGCCTCCGATTTGGTGAGCGGGGACCCTCGGCCTCCGATTTGGTGGGCGGGGCCCCTCGGCCTCCGATTTGGTGGGCGGGGCTGAGCCCCTCGGCCTCTGCTTTGGTGGGCGGGGCCGCTCGGCCTTCGATTTGTTGGGCGGGGCTCCTCGGCTTCCGATTTCGTGGGCGGGGCCCCTCGACCTCCGATGTGGTGGGCGGGGCCCCTCGGCCTCCGCTTTGGTGGGCGGGGCCGGGCCCCTCGGCCTCTGCTTTGGTGGGCGGGGCCGCTCGGCCTTTGATTTGTTGGGCGGGGCTCCTCGGCCTCCGATATGGTGGGCGGGGCCCCTCGGCCTCCGATTTGGTTGGTGGGGCCCCTCGGCCTCCGATTTGGTGGGCGGGGACTCTCGGCCTCCGATTTGGTGAGCGGGGACCCTCGGCCTCCGATTTGGTGGGCGGGGCCCCTCGGCCTCTGATTTGGTTGGCGGGGCCCCTCGGCCTCCGCTTTGGTGGGCGGGGCCGGGCCCCTCGGCCTCTGCTTTGGTGGGCGGGGCCGCTCGGCCTTCGATTTGTTGGGCGGGGCTCCTCGGCCTCCGATTTGGTGGGCGGGGCCCCTCGGCCTCCAATTTGGTGGGCGGGGACCCTCGGCCTCCGATTTGGTGGGCGGGGACCCTCGGCCTCCGCTTTGGTGGGTGGTGCCCGTCGGCCTCCGATTTGGTGGGCGGGGCCCCTCGGCCTCCGATTTGGATGGTGTGGACCCTCGGCCTCCGATTTGGTGGGCGGGGACCCTCGGCCTCCGATTTGGTGGGCGGGGTCCCTCGGCCTCCGATTTGGTGGGCGGGGCCCCTCGGCCTCCGATTTGGTGGGCGGGGCCCCTCGGCCTCCGATTTGGAGGGCGGGGACTCCCGGCCTCCGATTTGGTGGGCGGGGACCCTCGGCCTCCGATTTGGTGGGCGGGGACCCTCGGCCTCCGATTTGGTGGGCGGGGACCCTCGGCCTCCGATTTGGTGGGCGGGGACCCTCGGCCTCCGATTTGGTTGGCGGGGCCCCTCGGCCTCCGATTTGGTTGGCGGGGACCCTCGGCCTCCGATTTGGTGGGCGGGGACTCTCGGCCTCTGATTTGGTGGGCGGGGACCCTCGGCCTCCGATTTGGTGGGCAGGGACCCTCGGCCTCCGATTTGGTGGGCAGGGACCCTCGGCCTCCGATTTGGTGGTCGGGGACCCTCGGCCTCCGCTTTGGTGGGCGGGGCCCCTCGGCCTCCGATTTGGTTGGTGAGGACCCTCGGCCTCCGATTTGGTGGGCGGGGACCCTCGGCCTCCGATTTGGTGGGCGGGGACCCTCGGCCTCCGATTTGGTGGGCGGGGCCCATCGGCCTCCGATGTGGTGGGCGGGGCCCCTCGGCCTCCGATTTAGTGGTCGGGGACCCTCGGCCTCCGATTTGGTGGGCGGGGCCCCTCGGCCTTCGATTTGTTGGGCGGGGCTCTTCGGCCTTTGATTTGGTTGGCGGGGACCCTCGGCCTCCGATTTGGTTGGCGGGGCCCCTTATCCTCCGATTTGGTGGGCGGGGCTACTCGGCCTCCGATTTGGTTGGCGAAGCCCCTCGGCCTCCGATTTGGTTGGCGGGGCCCCTCGGCCTCCGATTTGGTGGGCGGGGACTCTCGGCCTCCGATTTGGTGGGCAGGGACTCTCGGCCTCCGATTTGGTGGGCGGGGACCCTCGGCCTCCGATTTGGTGGGCGGGGACCCTCGGCCTCCGCTTTGGTGGGTGGGGCCCGTCGGCCTCCGATTTGGTGGACGGGGCCCCTCGGCCTCCGATTTGGTGGACGGGGCCCCTCGGCCTCCGATTTGGTGGACGGGGACCCTCGGCCTCCGATTTGGTGGGCGGGGACCCTCGGCCTCCGATTTGGTGGGCGGGGCCCCTCGGCCTCCGATTTGGTGGGCGGGGACCCTCGGCCTCCGATTTGGTGGGCGGGGAGCCTCGGCCTCCGATTTGGTGGGCGGGGATCCTCGGCCTCCGATTTGGTGGGCGGGGCCCCTCGGACTCCGATTTGGTGGGCGGGGCCCCTCGGCCTCCGATGTTGTGGTCGGGGCCCCTCGGCCTCCGCTTTGGTGGGCGGGGCCGGGCCCCTCGGCCTCCGCTTTGGTGGGCGGGGCCGCTCGGCCTTCGATTTGGTGGGCGGGGCTCCTCGGCCTCCGATTTGGTTGGCGGGGCCCCTCGGCCTCCGATTTGGTGGGCGGGGCCCCTCGGCCTCCGATTTGGTGGGCGGGGACCCTCGGCCTCTGATTTGGTGGGCGGGGACCCTCGGCCTCCGATTTGGTGGGCGGGGACCCTCGGCCTCCGATTTGGTGGGCGGGGACCCTCGGCCTCCGATTTGGTGGGCGGGGACCCTCGGCCTCCGATTTGGTGGACGGGGACCCTCGGCCTCTGATTTGGTGGACGGGGCCCCTCGGCCTCCGATTTGGATGGTGTGGACCCTCGGCCTCCGATTTGGTGGGCGGGGACCCTCGGCCTCTGATTTAGTGGGCGGGGCCCCTCGACCTCCGATGTGGCGGGCGGGGCCCCTCGGCCTCCGATGTGGTGGTCGGGGCCCCTCGGCCTCCGCTTTGGTGGGCGGGGCCGGGCCCCTCGGCCTCCACTTTGGTGGGCGGGGCCGCTCGGCCTTCGATTTGGTGGGCGGGGCTCCTCGGCCTCCGATTTGGTTGGCGGGGCCCCTCGGCCTCTGATTTGGTGTGTGCTCTGCCTGGGCCCACTGTGCTCTGCCTGGGGCCCCATATGCTGCCTGGGGCCCCTGTGCTCTGCCTGGGGCCCCATATGCTGCCTGGGGCCCCTGTGCTCTGCCTGGGGCCCCTGTGCTCTGCCTGGGGCCCCATGTTCTGCCTGGGGCCCCTGTGCTCTGCCTGGGGCCACTGTGCTCTGCCTGGGGCCCCATATGCTGCCTGGGGCCCCTGTGCTCTGCCTGGGGGCCCCATATGCTGCCTGGGGCCCCTGTGCTCTGCCTGGGGCCCCATATGCTGCCTGGGGCCCCTGTGCTCTGCCTGGGGCCCCATAGGCTGCCTGGGGCCCCTGTGCTCTACCTGGGACCACTGTGCTCTGCCTGGGGCCCAATATGCTGCCTGGGGCCCCTGTGCTCTGCCTGGGGCCCCTGTGCTCTGCCTGGGGCCCCATAGGCTGCCTGGGGCCACTGTGCTCTGCCTGGGGCCCCATATGCTGCCTGGGGCCCCTGTGCTCTGCCTGGGGCCACTGTGCTCTGCCTGGGGCCCCATATGCTGCCTGGGGCCCCTGTGCTCTGCCTGGGGCCCCATATGCTGCCTGGGGCCCCTGTGCTCTGCCTGGGGCCCCTGTGCTCTGCCTGGGGCCCCATGTTCTGCCTGGGGCCCCTGTGCTCTGCCTGGGGCCACTGTGCTCTGCCTGGGGCCCCATGTTCTGCCTGGGGCCACTGTGCTCTGCCTGGGGCCCCATAAGCTGCCTGGGGCCCCTGTGCTCTGCCTGGGACCACTGTGCTCTGCCTGGGGCCCCATATGCTGCCTGGGGCCCCTGTGCTCTGCCTGTGGCCACTGTGCTCTGCCTGGGGCCCCATATGCTGCCTGGGGCCACTGTGCTCTGCCTGGGGCCCCATATGCTGCCTGGGGCCCCTGTGCTCTGCCTTTGGCCCCATATGCTGCCTGGGGCCCCTGTGCTCTGCCTGGGGCCCCTGTGCTCTGCCTGGGGCCCCATATGCTTCCTGGGGCCCCTGTGCTCTGCCTGGGGCCCCTGTGCTCTGCCTGGGGCCCCATATGCTGCCTGGGGCCCCTGTGCTCTGCCTGGGGCCACTTTGCTCTGCCTGGGGCCCCATATGCTGCCTGGGGCCCCTGTGCTCTGCCTGGGGCCCCTGTGCCCTGCCTGGGGCCACTGTGCTCTGCCTGGGGCCCCATAGGCTGCCTGGGGCCCCTGTGCTCTGCCTGGGACCACTGTGCTCTGCCTGGGGCCCCATATGCTGCCTGGGGCCCCTGTGCTCTGCCTGGGGCCACTGTGCTCTGCCTGGGGCCCCATATGCTGCCTGGGGCCCCTGTGCTCTGCCTGGGACCACTGTGCTCTGCCTGGGGCCCCATATGCTGTCTGGGGCCCCTGTGCTCTGCCTGGGGCCACTGTGCTCTGCCTGGGGCCCCATATGCTGCCTGGGGCCCCTGTGCTCTGCCTGGGTGTAGGACACTGGTGACGTCACTTATCTCCGGACATTAGCTCCGGACATTAGCTCCGGACATTAGCTCCGGACATTAGCTCCGGACATTATCTCCGGACATTAGCTCCGGACATTATCTCCGGACATTAGCTCCGGACAAAGCCACGGAAGTTGGCACAAATTGCAAGAAAGTAGTATTCTAGGCAATTATATATTAGACTAGATGGCAG